>NC_143085.1:37413214-37732500 GCF_052426305.1 Pelodiscus sinensis | reverse complement strand
CAGCTCAGTCTCAGTTAGTCAACTCTCCATCAGACAGTGCCCGTGAGAGTCGTCCAGAGGGACCAGGAGGAGGTTGAGGTCTGCAGCCCAGTAAACATGCTCTTGACACAGTCTCTAAGAGAGTCATAGTTACTCCCGCCGTTTACCTGCGCTTCATTGAATTTCTTCACTTTGACATTCAGAGCACTGGGCAGAAATCACATCGTGTCAACACCCACCGCGGGCCTTCGCGATGCTTTGTTTTAATTAAACAGTTGGATTCCCGTGGTCTGCACCAGTTCTAAATCAGCTGCTAGGCACCAGCTGAGGCAGAACGCCGCCCCCCCCCCAGCGGAGGGGGAGGGATGAACGATGCCCGCTGTAGCTGGGGCGATCCACAGTCCAGAGTCCACAGTCCAGAGTTGCGTCCAGAGTCGCTGCCACCCCCCGGGAGAGGGTGGTGTCTTGTCCTGATGTGGCTCACGGACAGCCCTGCTTCGCACTCCAGTAACTTTTTCTTATTTATTTTCTCCACAAGTCATGACTGTATAGACCTCTATCATATCCCCCCTTAGTTGTCTTTTTCCAAGCTGAACAGTCTGGCTGTGTCTACACTGGCAAGTTATTCCGGAAAATCAGCCGCTTTTCCGGAAAAACTGGCCAGCTGTCTACACTGGCCGCTTGAATTTCCGGAAAAGCACTGACGATCTAATGTAAAATCATCAGTGCTTTTCCGGAAAAACTATGCTGCTCCCGTTCGGGCAAAAGTCTTTTTCCAGAAAACTGTTCTGGAAAAGGGCCAGTGTAGACAGCACAGTAGTGTTTTCTGCAAAAAATCCCCAATCGCGAAAATGATGATCGGGGCTTTTTTGCGGAAAAGCGCGTCTAGATTGGCCACGGACGCTTTTCCGGAAATAGTGCTTTTCTGGAAAAGCATCCTGCCAATCTAGACACGCTTTTCCGGAAATACTTTTAACGGAAAACCTTTTCCATTAAAAGCATTTCTGGAAAATCATGCCAGTGTAGACGTAGCCTCCCAGTCTTATTAATCTCTCCTCATAGGGAAGATGTTCTTTACCCCTACTCATTTCAGCCTTTTTAATACCCTTTCAATTCCAGTGTATCTTTTTTGAGATGGGGTAACCAGATCTACACACAGTATTCAAGAGGCAGATGTACATGGATGTATTTAAAGGCAATGCAAGATTTTCTGTCTTATTGCCAATCCCTTTTCTAATGATTTTCAGCGCTGTTGGCCTTTTTCGATTTCCAGCAGTATTAGCTCTTTGGACTGTAACATCTTACTAAGGTCTTAATAGGAGCACGCCGGCAGACAAGCAGGCTCATTTCTAGCTGGTGGAGATGAACCCGAGGTCTTTGTAGGCAGGCGCTTACAGAGCAGGGCCCAGTGAGGCTCACCGCACTATCCTATTGCTAGGCTACAAG
This sequence comes from Pelodiscus sinensis, assembly GCF_052426305.1. NCBI lineage: Eukaryota > Metazoa > Chordata > Testudines > Trionychidae > Pelodiscus > Pelodiscus sinensis. The sequence goes on along the minus strand of NC_143085.1, from coordinate 37,731,075 downwards.
GAAACATCTTTAGGGTGCTTCTTGCATAACTCCAAGCACATTGCCCACATTTCATAAACAAGGCCTGAGGGCTATGACATGAGGGAATGACCTGCACTTAGTCCCACCTAGCGGGTGCTGTGAAATACAATGCCTGACCGTCTAACCTGTTTCTGTGACATTACTTTCCTCCCTGGCAGACTACCGGAGTCACTGGCAAGCTGAGTCTGATTGCTGGCTGGCCCAGTGGGGAGATCTAGAATCCTAGGGCTGGAAGAGACCTCAGGAGTCATCAAGTCCAGCCCCCTGCCCAAAGCAGGACCAACCCCAGCTCAACCATCCCAGCCAGGGCTTGGTCAAGCCAGGGCTTAAAAACCTCTAGGGATGGAGATTCCACCCCCTCCCTAGGGAACCCATCCCAGTGCTTCACCACCCGCCTAGGGAAATAGTTTTTCCTAATATCCAAACTAGACCTCTCCCATTGTAACTTGAGACCATTGCTCCTTGTTCTGCCATCTGCCCCCACTGAGAACAGCCTCTCTCCATCCACTTTGGAACCCCCCTTCAGGAAGTTGAAGGCTGTGATCAGCCACCCCCCCCTCTCTTCTGCAGACTAAACAAACCCAAATCCTTCAGACTCTCCTCATAGGTCATATGCTCCATCCCCTTAATCATTTTGGTTGCCCTCCGCTGGACCCTCTCCAATGCATCCACACCCTTTCTATAGTGGGGGGCCCAGATCTGGACACAATACTCCAGACGTAGCCTCACCAAAGCCGAATAAAGGGGAATAATCACTTCTCTAGATCTGCTGGCAATGCTCCTCCTAATGCACCCTAATATGCCATTAGCCTTCCTGGCTGACTCTCATCCAGCTTCTCATCCACTGTAACCCCCAGGTCCTTTTTTGCAGAACTGCTACTTAGACAGTCGGTCCCCATTCTGTACCAATGCTTGGGATTCTTCCGTCCCAAGTGCAGGACTCTGTACTTGTCCTTGTTGAACCTCATCAGATTAAATAAATACTGGTCTGAACCTTATGAAGTGAAGATCACCCAAGATACATTTAGCACATGAGCTTATGACATTTTCCAGTCTTTGACAAGGGAGTATCTGGAGATGAGGCTTTTACTAAGGAACATCAAAGAGCCATGAGATCCAGAAAGCCCCTGGGAGAGCCCAGAAATGCAGAGCCAAGCCTCTTAGCCCAACGGTTCTCAATCAGGGGTTCTTGTACCCTAGTACCGGACCAATGCCAGATTATCCAGTAGGCACAGTAGGCACAGTACCTAATGCCTATGAAAAATGTAGGGCCTAAAAAATTCATAATTGACTAAAAAATAAGAAAAGAAAATTGCTAAATCACAGTTAATAGTTTGCTATTTTTATTAGAATGTGTGTGCAAATGTTGGAGAGCTATTAAATGCAGATGTATTAAATCTTTAGTCAACAAACAACATACAGGTATAGCATACAAATAAATGTTTACTTTGCAACTCTTTCTGTGAGCAAAACCACAGATGACATCATCAAATGTAATTTTTCTCAAAAGCTCACTCGCAAGTGAAGCAGTGCCAAGAAAGAGAGTCATTTCTGTCCCATGGTAGACCAAAACCATTCTTTATACGCTTTAACTCTGAAAAAGAGTGCTCCCCCTCACAGGTCTAAACACACAACCTTTCACTGCCCAATTACCAAGGTTCACTCTAAGGTGGGCAGCAGTGTGGCCTCCCAGCTGCTTAATGAGCCCCACCCAGGAGCTGCTTCACAGGGAACTGCCTTACAGGGGGAGGGGTACTTTTTCCCCAACAGCAGTTCCATGCTGGAGCCTGAGTTTGCCTCTTTCAGCTGGTAGGGAAGGAGCATAAGGTGGAGAGGGGCAATAAATAGCTGCAGTGGTGGGGTGGAGTGGGAGAGGAGAGGAGAGGAGAGGACTGGACTGGACTGGACTGGACTGGACTGGTCTGGTCTGGTCTGGTGTGATTACAGCAGTTGGGTTTGGCTGCAGTTTCATGTGAGAAACCCAGCACACTCCAGCCTCCTGGGCTGTGAGAAGTGGAGAGGAGAGAGGGAGAAGACTGCATGGGGTAGGTAGGTGGGGGGTGGGGGGGAAGTGGGTGCTGACATCTGTGTGGTAAGGTAGTTTTGGTGTGTTTTGACTCACTCCTGTCTGGGCTGCAACCACTGTTACAAGGGAGAGCCATAGGACTCTCTCCTGGTCTGGGGAGGGGGGGAAGCAGGTTGCATGGGTGAGGTGGTATGCTGATATGCTGAAGTATGGGGGTATGTGGCTATATGGAAGATGGGGATACTGCTGTGGAAATTTCATTGTCTCATTAAGGGACATCAGACATACATTGTCTTTGTACGCATCAGTGGGAGCTTAGTCACATATATCTTCCCTTTTCTTTTTGAGGCTGGAGTGAGGAGGGGTTGGAATTAATTACCAACTGATTGGTGACATAATTACAAGATCTTAAATATGCCAGGAAAATATGATGGGGGAGGGGAGGAGAATAATGTAATACCCTTACACTGCTAGACTTGTAGAGCAAACACAAAACAGTGACTCCTCAGCAGTTCTATACCACAATATTTTTCACCTAGTATCAGGAGGGAAAGATAAAGAGATTGCTTTTGGACATGTTGAGTGTATTAATAGGAAGCAATCTGCCTGGAGATGTTAGCCTGAGCTAAAAATTAAATTGTTGCGGGGGAGGGAGGGAAACAGATCCAGAAAAGATGAATAAAGAGGATGGAGAGATTCTGCATAAGCAGATCTTAATGCAGGATCTGACTTCACTTGTATTGGTGTTTCTCTATTGTAAAGCAGTTAGGTTACTTTTGTAGATAAGGATTATGGGGATAGGCTTAGCTCATGACATTTGCAAGATTACAGTTCAAAGAAAGTTTACATAGGTGTTAATATATTAAGGTATGGAAAGAAAAGTATTTTTAACAGATTTTGGGGGGGTATTGTAGATATCTGAAAAGGCGGCGAGAAGTCCTGTGGCACCTTATAAACTAACCAAAGTGTTGGAGCATAAGCTTTCGCGGGCAAAAGACCCACTTCGTCAGATGCACAAAGTGGGTCTTTACCCACGAAAGCTTATGCTCCAACACTTCGGTTAGTCTATAAGGTGCTAGAGGACTCCAGATTCAGACTAACACGGCTATCCCTCTGATACTAGATATCTGAAGACTCTGATCTTCATTTTTTTTTAAATATCCTGCGTTACTAATTAATACATGTTAAATTGTTAAAACTGGAAGAACTTTGCCATGGATCCTGTTTATTAGATTTCAAACAAATGATTTCCATTACATTTTAGAATTTGTTTGGGGAGGGGTATTATGGCTAAATCTTTTCTATATGGTATAATTCTGGCTCTTATGAGTCAATGGGCATATTAGGATGTGATGCTAGGTGTTGTAGGATGAAGACTATATTTAAAAGCTCTTTTAAAAATGTATCTGTATACAAATTCTGAAGCCATGTGTTAAAGTGCTGTTCTGGAGAGTCTACTCTGAGTTGGTGATACACACAACGTTTCAAACAAGGATAATTTTATCTGTGTATACAACTCACTGTTTCACTTGCACAGTGATCCTAAACAGTCACTTAAAATACCCATCACCAACCACCTGATGTTTTATTTCCCTTCCTATTTTCACATTTGTGGATCTATTTGCTTTCTGTGATGCTTTATTACTTACGTTTACTGCTTTATCTTTATCAAATTAAGAGTTATTAATCAAATTAAGTGCTGATGTGGGTGTCTTTCTCACTCGAGAGTACCCTGTTTGTAAAAACAGAGAATCCACTTCTTTCTTCAGAGGCTTTGTGATCCAGGGACTATCCTGGCTGTCATAACACTGCCTATTGCTCTTGTAAGATACCTCCTCTGTAAGGCCCTGTAGTTCTTTAATTCTTTCTTAAAACGAGCAGCATCATTTATAGGCAGATGAGAAGAGGAATAACTGTGAGACCTCTGTGAAAAGCCTCCAGTGTCTCTATTGAAACAAGTGCCATCTTCTTGCTATAAAAATATTAATTATATTTCCTTTACAACTCCTAATGAGATAATGTTTGGCAAACATTAGCAGGTAACTAGTCAAACATAACATACTGCATAGTCTGGGGGGTTTTAAATTAAATTCTCTCTCTATTCAAGTGCCCTTGCGTGCTGCACCCTCTGGCGTGCCCAGATAAAAGCCCATAATAATCAATGGAGTGGAATGAAATGCATCATGGATTTCTCCCTTCACAGCTTCCTGGCTAAATAACAATATTGTCAATATGGTGCCTTAGGAATTCAAGCATCCTGAGGTAGAATATAAACATTGATTTCTGATGGGCTGTTTTAGCTTCAGCCTTCATTATCTAGACTCCTTTCCACTGTGTTTTAATTCTTTGGCTTTAGCTATAGCTTATTACTTCATTAAGTTCACCCCAGATTTTAAATTTTTGAGGGAGGCCTAGGGAGGCCCAGCCAGGGTTGTTACCAATCAATGAAGGGCCGTACTCTCTACTGGCTGCTTTTCCAGCACAGTTGGAGTCCTTCCAGGCTAGTTACAGTGAACAAAACTGCATTCCCTCTGGGACAAGAGATACGAAGAGTTTAACTGTGAGGTAATAACAGGAAACAGGGTGTCTGCTTCACATCCCCGATAACTGCTCACCGCTCCAACAAACAAACAGCCCCTCCCTCTACGTGCAGGATTTTGGAGGCCTTGGCACCATGGGCAGAAGCTGTGCTGATGCTGAGCACGGCTGAAACGTGTTCATGCAGATCTGAGTAGGAGAACACACACTGGAGAAATACCAGAGCCAAACTCTCCCTGTGCCTCACTGCTAGAGAACCATCTTACCCTTCCAATTGGTGACTAGAGAACTTTTATGACCTGCCCTGTGTAATTTTGTTGGCAGAAGCATTGTCTACACTTAATAGTTTAAAGCACTGCTGCAGCTTCACTTTAAACTGAAAGTATGGCCATGACATGAGCGCTGGGATAGAGCTCTCCCAGCACTCTATGTAAGCCACCTCTGCAAGGGGAGTAGTGCAGCTCTCGGCGCCATAGTCTGGTTTATGGAAGCATTTTACAGTGCTATAACATGTTATGTTTAAGGGTGTGTGAGTGTGTGTGTTTTTCACACCTGAGCCAGAAAGTTATAGCACTATAAAGTGCCAGTGTAAACTTGGTCAGTCTGTTAGCTCTGCGACAGAGACCACATCACATACATTGTGTATACAAAGCAGCTGCCTTCCCTGATCCTTCTGGCTTCCATCTGATTGAGCCTCTGGCGTAGTACCACAACAGTAATAAATACTAAGAGGGCTAGCTACTGCCACACAGGAGTAGCCCTGGAAGGTCCCACATCCAAATATTGACCTGTCCTTCCCCTACTCAGTTCATGAGACATAAGGAATTGCAGAATAAAGTGGAATGGCTGGAGGCCATGATTATATGGTAGCCCTACTTTGATCATGTATGAAATATTCTCACAAGCAAATGGCAATTCCTCATTTATCTGACCTATTTTGGCTGCAAGAACTGTTTGTGGCTCAAATTAATTCTGTCCCCCAAAGCTTTTCACCTTTAATGAAAAAAAATAAGGGGGAGGATGAGAAAACTGGCTTCTCTTTCTTTGCTTTCTCATTAATAGTTATAGTTTTTATAGTCTGATATTTTTACACAGCTCTGACGGTATCCAAGTCATTCCTATGCTTCTGTTTCATTTAAAAAATAAATAGCAACCATTATATGGGCTAACAAGTGATAAAATAGAAAATATTATAATTTATTGTTAAAATATTTCTGTCTAGGGCAGTTTCATATTATTTTAACTTGTATATATTTTTTTCTACCCTGGAGAGGCTTAGAAATATTCTCTTAGGGTCCCTGGACATTTACCTCCTGTCTGACCATTCTGTTGCTTTCTTTGGCCTTCGGAATGGAGACTGAACCTCTGACTGTTCCATGCACATGGATGTTGCTGCATTGTATAGGTTACAATGGCACCCAAGAATCAGATGAAATTTCATCTCCACTTCCTGCCTTTAATTCAGAAAATGGGCAGGGGCACACACAAACATGACTCTTCATACAGCACCTGGTAGAACATTTTATTTATAAGCTTCCACATCACAATGTTGCCATATCAGAAAAGAAGAGGATTCAGGAGAAAATATTTCTTGCCTAGAAAGATGTAGTAAGTCCCTTTGCTGAGTTTTACTGTTTTGTTTTTTCTGGTGCATAAGGCAGGCCATCTCTGATTCAGTGTTGTTATGAATCCCATATGTGGTTTATGAGTGGAGGATAAAGCAGTAATTAAGTGCAGTTGTAACTTTAAAAGACTTGAATGTGTGTGTTTCCTTCTTGCCTAATATCTGGCAAGTGCCTTGTTGTATATTTAGTTGCCTGCCTGTCTCTCCAATTTGGCTGAATTATAAATTTCTCAATACAAATAAAATATTAATATGTATCCACTTTCAGTTCCCCATTGTGAGGACAGCAGCTGTTGACTGGCTACCACTGCCGGGTGCTGGCACAAACAGTGATTGTGGGACACCCTTTGCCTTGCAAAACTTTCTGTGCCATGAAAGTACCTGCCAGAGCCCACACATACTCTCAGGTTGTATCTAGACTGGCAAGCTTTTCCGCAAAATCATCTGCTTTTCCGGAAAAACTTGCCTGCTGTCTACACTGGCCGCTTGAATTTCCGCAAAAGCACTGACGATCTCATGTAAGATTGTCAGTGCTTTTGCGGAAATACTATGCTGCTCCGTTTGGGCAAAAGTCTTTCCAAAAGACTCTTGCGCAACAGGACCAGTGTAGACAGCAGAGATTTCTTTTCCGCAAAAAAGCCCCGATCGCGAAAATGGTGATTGGGGCTTTTTTGCGGAAAAGCGCGTCTAGATTGGCCACGGACGCTTTTCCGCAAAAAGTGCTTTTGTGTAAAAGCGTCCTGCCAGTCTAGACGCTCTTTTCCGAAAATGCTTTTAACGGAAAAGTTGTCCATTAAAAGCATTTCCGGAAAATCATGCCAGTCTAGACGTAGCCTCAAAGTATGACTGGGATTTTCCCATGCATGTGCAAAGATAAACAGATGTTTTCAGGGGTGGGAGGAAGGGCGAGCAGGAAAAGGAGTGCTACATAAAAATAAAACGGAAAAGGAAAGACCTTCCACCAGGCATGTGCTGACTGGAAAAGGAAGAATGATATGGTGAGCTGGAAATATGAGAGAGGATTTGATAAAGTAGGCAAGGATCAATTGCTGTCATTAGTTACCAAAGAGAGATGCTGCAGTAAGAGTCTAAAGCTGCAGTGGAGAAAATGTAAGCTACATATTAGGATAAAGTGTACAGCTAAGAACAGTTAAGACCCTAGAGGAAGCTGCCAAGGAAGGTTATGGAATAGCAATCACTGGAAGAACTCTAGGCCAGGCTAGACAGGAATGCTTGAGGAATAATCCTCTCCAAAGGAGTCACCCTGGGCTAGACCACCTATCAAGAGCAGCTTCGGGAAAGCACATGAGGAGATAGCACAAGAGGACACAAGATGGATTACCTGATCCACTAAGCAACCTTATGAAGTTTTTACGAGAGAAACGAAGAACAATTCACTTCTGTGAAATTTGCCACTATGAGGCTGCCAAGGTCTTTGTTGCTCTCCTAGCAAACACTGTTCTATCTACAGGGTGTTTACGAAGAGGCTCTAATATTTGATCGTTAATTCACCTGACATGCTCCTTCCTTTTGCTTGCCTGTGTCCCCTCCTTCACCCAGTCCAATATTATTTCAACATGCCAATGAGTTAAAGCAATGAGAGAGTGGTCCCTTGCAGGGGTGTTCTTTGTGACGGCGCTCTGAAAGCTTGAACAGCTTGGTCTGATGGGTGGTTTTCTGGCAATCGAGGTATTGAATTAGTAGTGCTTTGTGTGAATGACTTGCACTTAATACTAACCCTCCTTCCAATACTGCACTGCCCTCTCTGCCCCATTTGTTCTTTTGCTGCCAGTCATGTTTTCTTGGCCTTTTCCACGGAGTAAGCATTGGCAGGGAGCTGTCCCTTTAAAGCTCTCCTAGCCACACTGAGCAGGTGCTGCTGTTAATCACTTTCAGGCAGCCCTGGGGAGCAGAACCCTTTGTAGAGACAGAAAAGGGAAGGTCACCCTATTCCTTTCTGGGGTGGAGGAGAGGGGCACTGAGGTTTAGCTGTTCCCTGTGCTTGGCTCTTCTTCTTCCACATTACCAGGTCAATTATTGTGGCAGAGGAATGAGCTGTTGAGGTCTCTCTCTTCTTCTCTCTACTTCATCTTTACTTAGGTGCCATTTCATCTCCAGTTCCACAAGCTCCTCTACAGACACAACCACAGTCAGTGCTGTAAAATTGGGGGTGGGGGGAAGTTCAGACCAGATTCTAGCTGCTTAAAGAGCTGGCAGGACTGGGCCATTACATCCAGTTCCTACACTTATTGCTGCTCCTTGCTATTGGACAGCCCTTTGGAGCTACATGCTGGTCAAGTACAGCTGGCTCCTGGCGAGTGACTAGACTGCTCTTTTCCCCTTTTTAAAGCAAGACCTTCCTGAATTGAGCACAAACCTTCGTCCTCCACAAGCTGACAACAATGGAGATAGGCCGGCTGCTGTTTTTGTACTTCCTAGAGGCACAGGGCTCTTTGGCCTTCTGATAGGCTGAATCTCCTGTCTACTAAGATCAGGTAGCCCAAGGATAAGAGGACTCTGGATGCAGCTGGAAGGCAGTGTGTTGTAGCTGGATAGGGAGAGCTGTGATTTGCCTTCTGGTATGCTGGAGGCAGGTGACAGATGAAGTTCAGCCAAACTCCTCTCTGAAAATTGGTATTGCTTTGCAGCTTGCTGGCATGCAGTACGGTTTGCATTGGGCATGATCTGCAGATTTTTCTAGTAGCTAGAGCTTTTGCTAATTATAACCCTGTATCTTGAGAGCTGTTTGTTTACAGGACCATCACAGAATGGAAATCCTCTATCTGCAGGAAGGAAGAGGGACAGGAGCTATACAGAAACACCTGTGAGAGAGCAGCACTGGATTACCACAGAGCAAGGGGGAAGTGTGGGGCCAAACAACCGTACCTAGTGATGGTTTGGTGTCACTTCCCACCCAAGCTTCTCTGATTCTGAGCCATGGGAGCAAGTTAGACAGGCCTGCTTTTGTAATAATCCTGCCTTCTTTGTGTGGTATGAGACTGGTTCTTACATTGATCCACTCAAAAGTGCAGGGCCATTCAAACTAATGGTGATAACCCTTGTGTGTACCTACATGGGTCACTGTTTGGATTTGCTGAGTGCACCCAGTGTCAGCTGCTAAACTGTGGCTGATCTGCTAGAGTCTTTCTGCCTGTATGGTGTAGGCAATATGAGTGAACACCCGCTTTTGCCTTCCACTGCTAATTAATCTTTCTGCTAGTCTAAAGACATTCCTAAAATGCAAAGATTTCTGTTGAGTTTCCTTCTGCATCCTGGAACAGTCCTCCCTGAGAGAGAGACTGAGCGGCCGCATACAGAGTACTGTGTTTGATAACCTCTGGTCCGGCTATTTTGATTCTCTAGTAACTTTTCATTCCCACCCATCCCTTCTTTCCCATTTTTCCTTGTTATTCTCTCCATCCAGAGGATCATTTTTCAGACAGCCCCAGTGCTTTGCCCTGCAGTCAGACTATTTAGTCTGGTTTTAGTGACCCTGTCTGACTGTTGGAGAATAAGCTCTCAGGTTTCTCTTTTCTTTACAATCACCACATTTTTTAAACAAATACATACCTTCAATCCCTAGCCTTTCAAAGGGACTTAAGGTGGTCTCATTCCCCCTGCTCTGCACTGAGAGAAAAGCAAAGGTTAGAATAGAGCTTTGATTTGCAGTCTGTCACAACTGTGCATTGTTGCCTTCCTTATTAGTAATTTGGGGATAGTTAATTCAGAGGTAATATTAAAAAACACACACAAAATCTAATTCATGGGCAACATTTGCCTCTGGACAGAGAAGCCAAGAGATTGTTTGAGAGTCTTAATTGCAGAAGTTATAATGATTTTTTGTTTTGATTAATTTGCCCTGGAAAAAAAGTGCTTAAAATGTTAATTCCAAAAGTTTGTTTTAAATCCCATAAGCTCCTCTTTTCTTTATGCTGTTCATCCATTGTCCATATTCCATAGCAGGAGTTCACTTTGTGTGAATATATTGTTCAGTCTGTATAGAGTCAGCAGAAAGGAGTGTTCCCCACTTAGAATATATGTTTTGTGCCTATTCACTACTTGATTTTGTTTTAATTGCTACACACAAGTCAAAGTAGCTAATCCCTCCTCATGGATTTAACAGAACAGCCACTATTGAAGCAACTCCTTAAAACAAAACAACTCCACTCCCACAGGCCTGAAACCTAAGATTTAAATGTATTCTTAAAGAATCAGGTTTCATCAAGGGTTAAAATCATAGGGGTTTTTCCTCCATAAATAATAAGCAAAAATGTATTTTAAGAAAGTAAAATGCAAAGGTGTGATACCCTAACCAATAAAGTCTCTGGAGTCTCACACTCCAAAGAGCTGACAATGACAGGATGATGGGAACCTTCATATTGATCAAGAAATAAAAGTTAAACAGTGGATAATGTTTTGCTTGAGTGCACTGGAATATTCAAATTCAATGCCACTGGTGCTGAATTTACCCAACCTACCATGAAGTACAATAATTGGGGGACAAGAATAATTCAGCCAGCTAATTAGCCTGAGTGGATTTTATTGTGAGTTTGGGTTAGGTGACCGTCGCTGACTACATTCTGTGGGGATCTGCAAGCCAAAATCCCACACAGGCACTTCTGCAAATCCTAGACAGGCTATTTAGAGACAGACTTCTATATGCCCTCTGAGCACAGTACCTGAGCCATAACTTAGTGGTGGCTGGGTATGTCAAATGTTCCATTTCTCTTTGCTGGCATTTATGTCAGTCCTGGTGGCTGCTCTTTTAGCTACAGGTTTAACTCACAGCATTCCATATGGGATGCTGAGCAAGCTCCCAGCTTTCCTATCTGCATGCTCCTAAACACTTGAGGGGATAAAAGACACAAAATGTACATTCCAAACACAGGGTGCACAGAATATTAGTGGAGAAAGTAACAACAGATGTTTTCATATATTTAACTATTTCTGTAAAACCCAGTCTCCTCCCAGATCCCCCTCCTCCTCGCCACCTAGAAAGCTTTCAAGTGGAACAGCCTGAAGCTATTACAATAAACACCTCAGCCGCAACCTGTCTCTCATTTGCATATTAGCAGCCTTAATTCTGATGAAATATGCAAATGTATGCAAAATGAAATTCATCTCATAATGACACAAGGCGATTAAACAATTTTTATGCTTAAATATTCTGTTTAATGAAATCAAACAGACCCGAGTGTGTGACAAATTCGCCTCAGCATGGAGAAATTAGTGGATATCAAAAAACTAACACAGAATTCCAAGCAGAGAGTATACTGTGCTGGGCATTGAAATCGCCTCTTCAACGTGAAAATGAGCAGTGTTTTCTGTAACCAAATGAACTGGAAATCATATTACTGAAAACTGCTAAAATAAGTTAGAAGAAAAGCACTTTATTCCCTGCACTCTAAAGGAACTGCATCCTCCATTATGGGCTGAGCATCTTTTATTTACATTCCAGATGTAAAATTGAGTAAACGTGCCTGCAGTTCCTATTTAGCTATGTCTGTTTAAATGAAAAGACAATACTGTACATCCTGTGCAATGAAATCATGTGTCCTTCTGAGACCTGGCATGGGTGGCTATAGGTTGTATGTATATCATGCTAGCTTGAGTGGCAACCTCTCCTTTGCAACCCACTGGCATATCACTTGTAGTGCTTCTATCCTCCATGAGTCTGTTCCTAGAATCAGCCATGCTGAGTTACTATTTGTTTAATCAGGTTGCTGTTAGCTAGAGCTGCCCAGACTTGTTTTATTAGCTACAGGTGGATAAGACAGTGAACTTGCACATGCATCTCTGTGCACTTCAGCACCCGATTTAAAACTTACAACACACTCATTCCATGTTTCCATTCCATTTTCTCTGTACCCTGATGATATTGTCCAGTCTAACCTCCCACCGGACCATGTTATGAAGGCATAGCCTTCCTTTTGAGAGAGGGCTACAGGCAAATGCTGGGGAAGTAAGAACACTCTGATCCCTTATGCCCCTACATGGCTTTACAGACCTTGGGATGGATACTCAGCTGGTGTCTCTGAGGTTCAGTGCCTCCACAACCCCCCCCCCCCCCCCATCTAAGCACCACCGCTTGCTCAAGGCAATACAGTTTAGCCCAAAGAGAACACTTGGTTCTCTTGGTTAAAAACTACCTCATCTCCCCTTCCCCATCTGGGAATAAAGGCTGTCTCTGAAGAGCACCCAGGTTGGAGTCAGTGGCCATGTCCCATCTGATTTGTTTTTCCCCAGGAGGCACTGGCATCACATTTTGAATGAATCTTGGTCCTTCTGGATCCCCACTCTGTTCCATGGAAGTATATGCAGCAGTGGCTTTCCTACTGGGCATGTCTAACCCCCATAACAACAAGGCCCTTCTGACTGACCAAAACAGGCTTTTCCTGGCAGTCCTTCCCCTCCAGCACCTGTATGTTGAGAAAGCAAACCCACCAACCTCTGAGCTTCCCAGCCCCACAAGATGCCCTTCTGCCTATTCAGCAGAGAAGCTTGTAAACTGGAGATGGCTCCTGTCTCTTTGGCTGCTGAACACTGGCTCCAGGAATGAGAATGATCCATAAAATGGTCTTGTTTGGTTTTCCTTCTGTCTCTCCTGGGCATGTTGCCACAAGGTGCAATATTAGCTAGTGTCTGGGGAGGGGGACAGTTTCAGCTCTCTCATTCACCTATCCTCCCGAGGTAACCCCTCCTGGAAACAATGATACAGCCGTGGCACCAGTTCAAGAGAAGCAAGCTCTATTATACTAGAGGCAGTGGTCTAGGGAGTATGGAAGTGCTACCATGGAAAGCGGTAGAATCCCTGTTGCTGCAAATATCCCAAGGTGGAAGTAGACATTTGGAGCTGGCTTGGGAAGAACCCAGCCATGGTGCAGGAGGGATGGACCAGGCAACCTGCTGAAAGGTCCTTCAAGACCTACTGAATCTCTGTGTGCAGCTCTCTGTACATGCACCGTGGTGCAGGAATGGAAAGTATCACTTCCTTCTGTGCAGCCGCATAAGAAGCACTCAAAAGGGGGGTTATTTATTGCCATATGTTGTTTAAAGCTCCGCGCTCTCATTTATTTTTGTCAACATGAATTACATTTTGAATTTCCTCTCCTCCTTCTAAAATAAGAATGTTCTTATAATAGTTCCAGTGAGTCGTCATCTGGCTGATGCTAAAGAATAATGTACTGAGCGGTAATACTATGGGGTCTTCTCACCATGGCTGTGCAGTGATCTTTTATCACACGAGCAGTAAAGGTCCTGCCTTGCTTTCCTACTCTTTGGTGTTTGTAACTCTTGTGGGATGGCAGCGAAACACAGAAATCGACCTGTGCTTGGGCCGGTGCAAATTTTTTCTCTACGTTTTTTTTTCAACACAAAATGAAGTTTTCAACTTAACACTTTTTTTTGCAAAAAGTCTGTATTTTGCTGAAAATTGGAATTTTTTTCATTAAAAAAACTACACACACAAAACTGAAAAAAATTGTGATGTAGAAATGCAGCTTCAAGAGAGTTGCCATTCAGGTGCCTCCTGTCTTCATTCTCCTCTATGGAGCAGGCTACCTGAGTGGACTACATCTCCCATAATGCACCATGGCAGCTCAGCAAGAGCAGAGACTGTGATTCATTATGGATGATGTAGCCAGGTGAGATGATCACAGCATGGTCAATGGTGAATGGATGACAAAGATGCTCTGGGGAAAAGCCAGAAAGCTTTAGAGAATCCTAGGGCTTTAGTGAGAACATGCTTCAGCAGACTCTGATTTCTCTCATAAGTGAGCTCTTTTCTCATCACATTTCAATCTACCACAGAGGGAAGGAGGCTTCTGCCCTCAGGATGAAATGCACTCCTATGCAGAAGGCTAGCACCTGGCATAGGTCCAGATCAATTCCCACTTAGGTTGAGGTCTTACTTGGTGCATCGGGGCTTTGTGTTTGTTCTATTCACTGGGTTGGATTTCATGCTCTGTCAGTAAAATCTATTTACATCCACAGATTTTTGAGGCACAAAAATGCATAGTAATGGCAGTCTTGGGGAAAGAACTTGCTTTCCTAAAGGGGGAAAAAGGGCTTTTGGAATTATTTCCAGTTTGACTTCATGTTCTTCTCTCTTTTTCATCTGCAGTAATTGCATAGTTTCAGATGGAATTCAATATTTCCTCCCGTTGAGCTCAGAACACATCTCTTTTCCAAGACTCCAACTTTGTAGGAAATATAATCTGCTTGTTTAAATGGGAAAAATGTGGTGCAACAAAGTCCATTCTTATCATCCTGGAAAGAGTAAAATGTCCAAGAGTTACATTGCCAAACTTGTTAGCAATAATGGCTTGTCCAGATTTCATTCCATTCCATTTTCAGCTCAGATATGGTAGAATAGATGTATGTGGAGGGAGAGGGGGGTTGTTTTATTTTTCTATGGACTATTCTGATTACAAAGAAGTGTGGAGAGGAAATTGCTGCTGCTAATTTTTCCCATATTCCAATTAACTTAGTTTTGCTTAAGAAATATGTAAACTCACAGTGGGTGTCTCAGGTGGACAAGATGTACGAAGTCATCTAGCAATGCAGCCTGGAAATGGGATTGTTCACTACACAAACATTCTGAGGTGATTAGTCCAGGTGTGTGGTGGTGTTTCACTACAGGTCACAAACAGCAGAGATCCCACTGTTTCCCCAGAGAGCACACTCCAGAACTGGGTTTTTTTCACAGAGTCAGGGAAATTCATCCTGGTAGAATTGGCCTCAACTTTTAAATGCTTTCTTTAACCCTCGATATATGCCTCTGTCCCTCTCTCCAGCCTAGCAGCCTGCACCTTCCAAATCTCCATACAGTAAATGGTTATGAAGTCCCCCTGGGCCCTGCCATGACAACTCATAGAAGTTCTACATGCTTCCTAAGTTACTTCATCAGTTCTGTGCTTGTAGGGGCATAATAACCATTAGTGAGGAGCCCAGAAGGGAACACAGCACGTGGGCAGACCAGAACAGCACTGAGAGAGGGATGAAGGTGGGTGTGGCCTGAGATATGATAGCCCATCGGAGACTGTCCAAAACATCACTGTTCTTTTTACTACCATAGTCCATTATAGACTCAACGCTATGGGCTTTATGGCAGCACAGATACAATACTGCAGTTGTCCCGCTGGAATGCCATGGGCTTCCTATACAAAGGGTTTTCCATTGAGATATTCATAGACTTGAAGGCCAGAAGAGACTCTTCTGACCCTTTAGTCTGATTTCTTGTACATTGTAGGTCACAGAATCTCCCCTACCCGCTCATGAAATAGACCCCTCATCTCTGGCTGAGTTACTGATGTCCTTAAATCATGATTTAAAGTCTTCCAGTTACGGAGAATTCTCCATTGACAATAGTTTAAATCTGCAAGTGATCTACATCCCACAGAGGGTGAATCCCCTCACCCAAGTTCTGCCAATGTCTTCCTGACCCCAAATATGGTAATCAGTTGGACTCTGAGCATATGGATGAGACACACCAACTAGGCAGCTGGGACAGAATTATCTGGGCTACCTCAGAACCCTCCGTATCAAGTGTCCTATCCCTGGCCATTGGAGCTATTTACTGATAGTACATGCAGATGGGCTACATGCCATTGTAGGGAATCCCATCATACCATCCCCTCCATAATCTTATCAAGCTCAGTACTGAAGACATTTATGGTATTTGCTTCCCTTGGGATGCTGTGCCAGAGCTTTCCTCCTCCCATGGTTAGAAACCTTCATCTAATGTTGAGCCTCAACTTGTTGATGGCTGGTTTATATCTCCTTATTTGTGTGTGCACATTGGTGCTTAACTTAAACTATAACTCCCTCTATCCCTCTCATGTGTTTACAGAGAGCCATCACATTGCCCCTCTACCTTTGTTTGTTTAGGCTAAACAAGCCAAGCTCTTTGAGTCTCTTCTTGAAGGAAAGGTTTTCCATTCCTCAGATCATCCCAGTAGCTCTTCTCAATAGGTAAGTAATCCAGCTCCCTGGTTAGTAGGTAGGTTGACAGAAGAATCCTTCTTTTCACTTAGCTGTATCTAAATTACGGTACATCTACACTACAGAGGAAGATCTTCCAGGGTTCTTATGAGTGGTCTACTTAAGACAGCCAATTTGAAGTAAGAAGGGCACTCCGGTTGATGCCTGTAGTCCTGCTTTTACGAGGAATAAGGGAAGTTGATGGAAGAGTGTTCTTCCTGCAGCGTAGACAGCACCAAAAATCAAGTTAAGCTATTTTGACTTCAGCTATGCAATTAATGTAGCTGAAATTGTGTATCTTAATTTGAGTTTGTCCCTTAGTGTAGACATACCCTTAGAGATTAGATTATATCACTGCAAAGCTCAAGGGTGTAAGTTTTCACATCCCTAAGTACTATAGCTCTGTTGACCTGTTTTATTAAGTGTAGGACAGATCCTGGTTGCTGTTCCTACTACAGCTCCTCCATCAAGACAATTTATCTCTTTGGGATTGCTTCCCTGCAGGTGTACTAGCTGCACTGTTTTCAAGCCAAATCGCTTTATTATTTGCTGCCATGTTCCTAATCTTTCCAGGTCTTGTTAGATTATTTCTTTGTCCTTATTGGTATTTGTAACTCTTCCCAGTTGAGTATCATCTGTGAATTTCATTGACAAGCTGCTTGTTCTCCCGTTCAGAGGATTAACTGAGATTACATATAATGCCAGGCCTAATGCCAGGCTTTGATAGTTCTTGTTTAACATGTGCCAGCTAAGGGGAGAGTAGGAAAAGCATCACAGTCACGGACGATTCCCCTGGACACTGCAGTGCTGGGACCCCCATAGGTGCTAGTCCTTCATCCAGCCCATCCTCCTCTGACCCACTCGTGTGTCTCAGTCTTGCACACTTCCACCCCCATTGAAAACACTTCCACCTAGGCACCCATCTTGTTTAGTGTCGGAGTTGTAAAGAGGCATATGGCTGCTGTCCATTTGAAGTCTCTGATTGGACCAATGCAGTGTCTGTCAGTAGACAACCCCCTGCAGCCCTAGCTGTGATTTCAGGAGCATCACAAAAACTGCTGTGCAGCAACTAAAGCTGTGACAATACTAGCAATTGAGCGCTTTTTTAAAAATTGCCATAACATTTTTCAGCTGAGGAGATGAAAGCCCTTGATACACATGAATTCCTCCTCTCGGTAAGGGAAGGCAGCAAGGAAGGTTCGCTGAGTGCTGCAGAGCAGGTACATAGCAGTTACGTGGTTTACCCAGGATCACTCACTGGTAGAGCTGGACAATGAATCCCAACTGCTGAGTCCCAGCTTTGTGTCTTAATAATTACACTGTAGAGTTTGTCCTCATGCTGGTCCCAAAGAGCGTGCCTTTTGTGCCTTCTCCTGCCAGCCAGTTTTCATAGCGTATTTCATAGCGTATTTCAGAAACAGCATCCATAGCTTCCGGCTTTTGTTCTCTCAGGTGAGTTCACTGCAAAGGCTTGGCCACAATAGCCAGTGCCTATCAAAGGGGGGTCAGTCCAGCTTTCTAGTTATGCTCTGCTCTGGTTTCATATTGACCCAATTGGTGATCTCCTGTGGACAGGATACCAGACAGCTCCTTGTTCCACCTGTAGTGCTCCAACCTGATTTGGAGCCCTGGGAATGCAGGGGGTAGAGAATAGAATAGAACAGTCACTCACCTGTCTGGCCTGAAACTTTCATATTTTAGTGATCTCATAGTGGAAGACGTGGCTGGCCAGCATAGCCAGTGCTCTGGGCTGATGCTGAGTGGGGCATTAGATCCACAGTGTCTTGGCTGTGTACTTGGCAAGTACAAAGCAGCCCTTGCAGTGTCACCATGGAGGCAAGAAACTCTTGAGTGGGTTGGGCTGAACTTTCTTTGGCATTGGGGTCCAAGCCAGAGACTGAGAGACTGTGATTCTGTTCCATGCAGCTCAGCTCAGGATCCCATCACAACAGTGCCCCAGTGCCAGTCGAAGCAAACCCCAGAGATAGCCCCTTTGGCCCTTCCCTGACTAGGCTACAAACCCAAACCCCAATGCCATGATTAGACCCTAAAACACTTCGGCTACGTCTAGACTGGCATGATTTTCCAGAAACGCTTTTAACCGAAAAGTTTTCCATTAAAAGCATTTTCGGAAAAGAGCATCTAGATTGGCACGGACGCTTTTCTGCAAAAGCACTTTTTGCGGAAAAGCATCCATGGCCAATCAAGATGCGCTTTTCCGCAAAAAAGCCCCGATCGCCATTTTCGCGATCGGGGCTTTTTTGCGCAAAACAAATCTCAGCTGTTTACACTGGCCCTTTTGCACAAAAGTTGCCCGAATGGGAGCAGCATATTATTTCCGCAAAAAGCACTGATTTCAGACAATAGGAAGTCAGTGCTTTTGCGGAATTTCAAGTGGCCAGTGTAGACAGCTGGCAAGATTTTCCGGAAAAACTGGCCAGTCTAGACACAGCCTTCAGGTTCCTCTCTGAGCATTATCCTCCTTGCTATTGGCCCTGAAGCCGCTCCCAGAGGCCCATATAGCACTGGGGCCCCTTTGTGTATGGTGCTGTAAATGTATAAGGCAAAGTCACAGTGGTTAGTGGTAAATCCATTGCAGGCCACTGACTCACCTGAGGTTTGACAAGCCTGTATGGCCTAGGCAGTTCTCAGTTTCCTGATCGTACTACGCTGGCTTAGGAAAAGGTTAAGGAGAGTGCATTTGCAGATCGATTCTGCTCTTATCCCTCGTTTCCTATGGTTGGGGCTCAATTGCTCAGCTCCAGTGCTCGTTCTTGTGGGCCTGAAGCCGAACGGGTGGGAGTGAAGGGAGAGGTTTTGTATTTGTACTGCACTGATCGGCCTGAAATTTCTTGAATGAGGTTCTCTTCCCCTGTTGCCAAAAATTACACAGTGCTTGAAGCAATGAGCTTTGGTGCTGAAACACGGACCCCTGCCAGGCCTCATAACACAGCCATGATGTAAGGGCAAAAAACTCAACAGGGAAAAAAAAAAGATTATTTACACTATAGAACATTAACTCTTGCAGGGAGAGATGAAGAACTGGCTCCAACTGGATGCTATGAAGGAGCAGATATAGCCTCTTACAGAGAGAGAGAATGAATCTGAACTACAGCCACAGGGGACAGTCAGCTGACTTTTAGCTGAAATAGTAAATACCCCTGCACTAAGCTCTAGAGATCCCAGTTTCAATTACACCTGTCAGTGTTACACAAACACACAGCATTACCCTAATCTGCTGCCCTGCCTCCATGCCACAGGCAGGCAGTTAATGCTCCCTTTAGCACATATGGCACCTCAATATAACACAGTTGCTGGGCATCCCAGAGCCTCTGCCTATGGAACGACCTGCAATGTGGTGTTTGTGCTCTGCCTGCATTTTACATTTAAATAATTTCTCAAGATATTGGATGAAACATCTTTAAATTATTGGAGAAAGTTTATGAAGTTTCACAGCACAAAATGAATCTGACATTTCCTCAGGGTAATAAATGTTCATCAGAAAGGACTTGATCCAAACAACCTTGAGCTACGAAGCCATTGGGCCATGAAAAGTCTTTGACAAAACAATCTCCTTTGCAAGTGGTTTTGCTGGATTAAGGGTGATCATTTGATCTTGTGATAGCCCCATTATTCTGACAATTCATAGTATGGTCTCAATGTTTCACTTGGAAATAATATTCTCACAAAGTAACGTCCATCTTCCAGCTGCTTGAGTCAATTCACCCTCTGGATTTCATTTGACAAAGTGTAGTTGATATTTGATGTCTTTCCCGCACCACCATCTTTTGTTAGCTAAAAAGTATATGCCTGATAAAAGCACCATCCATCTCAGCTTCCTCCAGAGAGGCCCTGCTGCGATGCCCCATGTTCCCCACAGAGATGGGCCCAGCTGCAATGCCTCACAATCCCTGCAAAGACGGACCCTGCTGCCATTCCCCACGGGGCACAACCATGTAGGAGCTGAATTGCAGAGATCCCCTATATCTGCATTCTGATTTGATTTTGGCTAGGCTGGTGTGTGCTCAGCACTGCTGCTGAAGAGGTACTTTAATTGCACACAAGCATAACTAAAACCAGCAACGGGCATTAGAGTCTAGCTGGAGCAGCGGGCAGTTCCCTTTGTGGCCCTTTGCATTTGAAAGATTTTCTTATGGTTGCAAAGCAATGTTAACTCAAATCTTTTCCATCCATGTGCAGATGTTTTCTACACATGTACAGAATAAAAGTTATGTTCACCAACGCATGAGCAAATGTGCACCAATAGGAAAACAAATCTAGCTGGGCAGCATTTGAATCTCTTCTGAACACCTGCACAAAAACACAATTTACCAGGGTAATCATAGAATGCTTAAGCACATAGTGTGGATGTAATTCTAAGCTCATAGCATGTTGCTGTAAGCTAAGGGGGAAACTGTTTTTCTCCCTGACTTTGTTACAGCCACTTGTAAAGTTTGCAGTGGAAACTGCATGTCTAAATCAATCCTCCCCATAAGTAGGAATCACAGTTCCTCTCTCTGAAGTAAATGAAAAAGCATATAGGAGGGGAAGGTCTGTCAGGCTGTAGTACTTCTGCAAGGACTTTCACTAAAGATTTGCATGGGCTTCAGAGTGTACAATATGGCATCTGAACATGATGCATGGGAGTCACCAATATAAAGATTATCACGGCTATGGGAATGGGAAGCCATGTTTTTCATTAGAAGGAAGCATTAAGGAGTATGCTGTACAATAGTGTATGCTAATGGATTTATATTTGATACTATAAAAAGTTCCCAGAGCAATTGAACTGGAATCAATCAAAATAAATATAGTTTAGCAACAAATCTGAATAATCTTCTTGGGGTGAAACTGTCTTCAAGTCTTTCCCAAGAAAGTGCAGCAGACAAGTACAAGGCTAAGCACAGCCTGACAAGTTCAGAAATGAATTCCCTGGGAGAAGGAACGTTCAGAAGCTTGCAGGAGTTTGTCTGACTTAGTCTGAGCTGGGATTCCCATGTGGTCAGATTTCCAATCTAGCCTGTTTCCAAGCCTGTGATGAGCACCCAAAACAAGCCCTGACCTTGAACACAAAGGCCAGTGCATACTTGAGATCTGTGGTAGGGCAAAGGTACAAACAAGCCCCACTCCCAAGCCTACAGAAAGGCTTGAGCATGGTGCACAAGGGCAAGGTGCGCAATGCACCTTTAGTGAAGCTTCCAGGGGCAGGAGCATACAAATCCCCTGGCTCGTAGGGCGCTTATAAAATGATTCGCATGTAGAGTGGCACAGCCTTGACACCACCCCCAGCTCCTGCTGCTGCGAGCTGGCTGCGGGCAGGAGGAGACGCTAGAGCAGGCGAGGAGCCAGTCAGGAAAACACAGTTCCCGGTTGCGCAGGGGCCAGAGGGGAGGCAGCGGCAGGGGACCGTGTGCAGGGGGAGGGAGAGCCCCTCTTGCAACCAGCTCTACCCGGATCGGGCCGGGCGCGCACGTGCCTCAGCCCCACGTGCTGCGACTGCGGGGTCGGCAGCCTGGGGCGCGCCCGGGAGCCAGACGCGGCTCTTCTCCAGCGCGAGCCGAGCCCCGCCCCCTTGCTCCCCTGCAGCTCGCGCGGGCGCTAAGCAGCTGGGCAAAGCGCCCTGCGCTGCGGGAGGGGACAGAGCAGGGAGCGGTTCGTCTTCTGTGCGCCGCGAGGCTAAACGGTGCCTCACGTGCTGCTCCCGCCCCCAGCACGATCCCATTGGCCGCTTCTGACCAATGGTAGCCCCTGGTTCAAGAACAGGCCGCGCGGGAAGCACCAATCACCGCTCCCCTCAGGCTCTGAGTCACCGAGCGCGGGGCCAGGCCGCCTGTGGGGGCGGGGTGACTCCGGCCGGAGAAAGGGGCTGAGCTGCCAAGTGGCGCTGACCAATGCCCGGCCAGAGCCTGCTTGGGCACCCAGCCCCGCCCCTGCTCCTCCCCCTCCCGCACTGAACCCAGCCCCGCCCCCTGCTCCGCCCCCTCCCGCACTGAACCCAGCCCCGCCCCCTGCTCCGCCCCCTCCCGCACTGAACCCAGCCCCGCCCCCTACTCCGCCCCCTCCCGCACTGAACCCAGCCCCTCCCCTCCCCCATAGTCCAACCCCTCCCCCACTGAACCCCGCCCTTCCTCCTGCCCCCACTCCTACCCACTGAACCCAAACCCTCTGCCCTCCCCTGAGCCTCTGCCCCCCACTCCTAGCCCCCTGCCCCAGTAACCCCAACTCTGCCCCACTGCCCCCACTCGTACCGCCTCCCCCACGTAACCCAAACCCTCTGCCCCGTCCCGGTCATGCATCCCAATGCTCTGCCCTAGGTCACAATCCAAAACCCTGGCCAGACACCCACCGTCACTCTGCTCCCTCCTCTCCGACCAGACCCATTCCCCCCCCCCCCCGCCAGACCCTCCACCAGCCCCCTGGCCAGGCACCCATCTGCCCCCTAGCCAGGAACCCACAAGCCCCTTGCTCCTGCCCTCTACCCCCTGGCCAGACACGTATGCCCACTTTGCTCCTGAACCCTACCTCCCATCCAGATTCTGCACCCGCATCGCTATCCCACTCATTGGCAGCCCTGTCCTGCACATTGGACTCCTCATTTCTGGCCACACCCCAGAGCCTGGGTGGGGGGAGGGGAGGCACAAAATCCACTAACCCTGGAACCCCAGAAGAGTTAACCTGGCTTGAAACCTTAACCCTCAGTTCTCCCTGCCCTTCTTCTCCCCCTCCCTCCCAATTTGGCTGGAGCACCAGGGGAGTGAGGTGTCTTCATTGGAGGCCCCATTAGTGAGGGTTGGAAGTTTCTGAAGGAGTTGTGTTTTTGCTTCTCACTTGTGTTGTCCCCAGCTGATTTTTCTGTGGGGCAGTGGCCCCTGACCCACCCCTGTCACAAAAACAATTTTGAAACCTTTTGTGATGGACATAATATTTTACTTTATTTAAAATAGAGCTTGTCCAACAAGCCCCAGTTGGGGCCCAGACCCCATTCGGCTGCAGAATCATTACATTCCTGCTCACCCTCCCACCATAGGCCTTAGCCCATCATACAACTGAACCCCCCTGCCCTGAGCTCCTCTTACCCCCCAAATCACCATACTTCTGCACACCTGCATCCCCAGCTCCTGCCATAAGATTGACAGAAGACAGCCTGAATGCTTGTGTAAAGCTGGATTTGACCAGTGATGATGTAAACTTCAAAGAACTGTGTGAAAAGATGCAGCAGCAGAAGTCCCATTAAATAAAGGCTGGGAGTACAATGTTTCATTCATGCTGTTATTAATCATTATGTCAGTTATCAATAATATTAAGTTATGTATTTTCAGTCATGCCAGTGTGCGTTCTTATACAGCTCTTTGTTGACCATTTGTCCTGAAATTTGATGTAGTTTGGCTCTTTGGTATGAAAAGTTTGCCTCCTGGGTTAAAGGAATGAAAGCAACAGTCTGTGGAGATAAGGTACTTGCTAAGACTGCACTTTCTCACTGGGATCTCTTGAGAAAAGCAAAATCTCATCTGGTGGTTCACTCATTGCTTGTCTAATGTCTAGGAAGCTGCTCAGGAATCACTATACCAGGCAATTCATTCTGGAAATAGGTGAGGACTATGCAAATGTCCCACCCAGCTGTCTGTTGACACTCTGCACAGAGTACCTTTGTAACTTGAGTGTTTGCTTCAATAAGGGAAAGAGTGGGAAGACCAGAGCTCTCTTGTCCCTCCTTGCCACTGAAAGGGCTGCAAGGGAGTTTCATCCTGCAGGAATTACTTACTCCTGACCCCTACGGCCTCAACTTGCTAGCTGTGGGGAATGGTTTCCTGTTTTGCACAACAGATGTGATGCACTCAAGGCAATCTGGCACCTGAGCTGTGTCTAGACTGGCAAGTTTTTCCACAAAATCATCTGCTTTTGCAGAACAACTTGCCAGCTGTCTACACTGGCCACTTGAATTTCTCATGTAAGATCATCAGTGTTCTTGCGGAAATACTATGCTGCTCCCGTTTGGGCAAAAGCCCTCTTGCGCAAATCATTTGCGCAAGAGGGCCAGTGTAGACAGCACAGGACTGTTTTCCGCAAAAAAGCCCCGATGGCTAAAATGGCGATCCAGGCTTTTTTGCGCAAAAGCGCATCTAGATTGGCACGGACGCTTTTCCACAAAAAGTGCTTTTGCGGAAAAGCGTCCATGCCAATCTAGACGCTCTTTTCCGAAAATGCTTTTAACGGAAAACTTTTCCATTAAAAGCATTTCCAGAAAATCATGCCAGTCTAGACGCAGCCCTGGGGTTTGGTTCCCAGACGCAGCTCTTCATTGGCCAGAGGTAGATGAAACATCCAGCAGTGCTGTTTGAGACTGAGCTGATTTGGTTTGCATGAGCCATTGTGAAGTTTTACACTACCTTCTTTGTCAATACACATACCAGGAAAATGTAGTGTTCCTCTTTGAAAAATGGAAGGAGAGTCTAGGGAACTACAGATCAGTCAGCCTCACCTCAAGCCCTGGAAAAATCATGGAGCAGGTCCTCAAGGAATCCATTTTGAAACACTTGGAGGAGAGGAAAGAGATCAGGAACAGTCCATATGGATTCATCAAGGGCAAGTCATGCCTGACCAATCTAATTGCCTTCTATGATGTAATAACTGGCTTTGTGGACATGGTAAGGCAGTGGATGAGATATATCTTGACTTTAGCAAACTTTTGATACAGTCACTCTCAGTATTCTAACCAACAACTTAAAGAAGCATAGATTGGATAAACAGAGTGTAAGGTATAGAAAGCTGGCTAGATCGTCAGGCTCAGCAGGTAGAGATCAACTGCTTGATGTCTACCTGGCAGTTGGTCTCAAGTGGAGTGATCCAGGAGTCAGTCCTTGGACCAGTTTTGTTCAACATCTTCATTAAAGATCTGGATGAGGGGATAGATTGCACCCTCAACAAGTTTGCAAATGTTACTAAGCTAGGGGGAGAGGTAGATATACTGGAGGGCAGGGATAGGGTCCAGAGTGACCTAGAGTCTTAGACAAATTGAAGGCTTGATCCAAAGGAAATCTGACGAGGTTCAACAAGAAGTGCAGAAGAATCCCAAGCACTCTTACAGGCTGGAAACTGACAGGCAGCAGTTCTGCAGAAAAGGGCATGAGGATTACAGTGGATGAGAAGCTGGATATGAGTCAACAGTGTGCCCTGGGAGTAAAGAAGACTAATGGCATATTGGGGTTCAGTAGTAAGAGCACTGTTAGCAGATATAAGGAAGTGATTATTCCCCTTTATTCAGCATTAGTGAGGCCAGATATGGATGTGAAGCACTGAGTCCTATTCTGGAGCCCCCATAACAGAAAGGATGTGAATGCATCGGAGAGAGTCCAGCAGAGGGCAATCAAAATGATTAGGGGGCTGGAGCACATGACTTATGAGGTGAGGCTGAGGGAACAGGTGTGTTTAGTCTACAGGGGTATGTCTACACTACAAAGTTAATTCGAACTAACGGATGTTAGTTCGAATTAACTTTCATAGGCGCTACACTAGCGCTCCGCTAGTTCGAACTTAATTGGAACTAACGGAGCGCTTAGTTCGAACTAGGTAAACCTCATTCTACGAGGACTAAGCCTAGTTCGAACTTATTAGTTCGAATTAAGGGGTGTGTAGCCCCTTAATTCGAACTAGTGGGAGGCTAGCCCTCCCCAGCTTTCCCTGGTGGCCACTCTGGCCAACACCAGGGAAACTCTATTGCCCCCCTCCCGGCCCCGGACCCCTTAAAGGAGCATGGGCTGGCTACGATGCCCGTGCCAGGTGCAAGCCTGCCAGCACCCAGCCAGCAGACCCTGCACCTGGCACGGCTCGAGCCAGCCACCCGATGGCCCCCAGCCCTCCCCCTCTTCCTGGGACCAGGCTGGCGGCTCCCGGGAGCTTGCCCGGGACCGCAAGAGGCGGGCACCTGCCTGGTCTAGTGTGGACATCGTGGACCTTGTCCACGATCTCCACACTAGGCACAGGAAAGTGGCCATCTAGGGCAGGAGAGCTGCCAGCCTGGCCACTCAGGAGCAGGTGTGCATGAAAATCAAGGTGGTCCACTGAGACCCCCGATCCTGAGCCCTGAGCTTACAATGGCCGTACTGGGTCAGACCAAAGGTCCATCTAGCCCAGTAGCCTGTCTGCCGACAGCGGCCAACCCTAGGGACCCTGGAGGGGATGGACCAAAGACAGTGACCAAGCCATTTGTCTCGTGCCATCCCTCTCCAGCCTTCCACAAACTTTGGGTAGGGACACCACTCCTACCCCCTGGCTAATACCACTCCATGGACCCGACCTCCATGACTTTATCTCACTTCTCTTTAAACTCTGTTATAGTTCTAGCCTTCACAGCCTCCTGCAGCAAAGAGTTCCACAGGTTGACTCTTTGCTTTGTGAAGAACAACTTTCTGTTACTAGGTTGAAGCCTGCTACCCATTCCTTTCCTTTGGTGTCCTCTAGTCCTTCTATTATGGGAACTAATGAAGAACTTTTCTATATGCACCCTCTCCATCCCACTTGTGCTTTTATAGACCTCTATCATATCCCCCCTCCATCTCCTCTTCTCTAAGCTGAAAAGTCCCAGTCTCTTTAGCCTCTCTTCATATGGGACCTGTTCCAAACCCCTCATCATTGTAGTTGCCCTCTCCCACCCTTTCTCTTCTCCTCTCCCACCTCCTTTTCCCAGTCTCCCCCAGTTTTGTTCAATACAGAGAGATTCTATTTTTGAACACAATTGTCCTTTATTTTGTACATCAGGAAGGGGGGCTAGGGAGGGGTAAGTGGAAGGAGGTGAGGGAGGAATGGGGTATGAGCCCCTGATGGGGAGGACTGGGCTGGCTCTGTGGGCTTCTGGGGGTGGAAGCTCTCCTGAAGCCCCCCCAATTGTTCCCTCTCCCCAGATGGCAGCCTGCGGCAAGTGCAGCCGGTCTGATGGCCGAGTGCTGTGATGTGCCCAGTGTGGGTACTCCGGGCAATCCAAGCCAGGACTGCTTTGCAAGCGGGGCACCCCTGAGAACTGTCTGTCCGGGGTGGGGGTCGGGTCCCTTTAAGCACAGCCCTCGGCTAGCCTGAGACAGCAGCTCCATGCTCTAACTCCTCATCCGATGCCCTGCCGGCACTGCTTCCGGCCAGCCTTAACCCCGGTTCAGGGTCCACGCTGTGTGGACATGCTAGTTCGAATTAGCAAAACGCTAATTCGAACTAGTTTTTTAGTCTGGATGCGTTAGTTCGAATTAGCTTAGTTCCAATTAACTAATTCGAACTAAGTTAGTTCGCATTAGCGCTGTAGTGTAGACATACCCCAGTAGAGAAGAGTGAGGGGGGATTTGATAGCAGCCTTCAGCTCCCTGAAGGGAGGTTCCAAAGAGGCTGGAGAGAGGCTGTTCTCAGTGGTGACAGATGACAGAATGAGGAGCAATAGTCTCAAGCTGCAATGGGGGAGATCTGGGTTGGATATTAGAACAAACTATTTCACTATGAAGCACTGAGATGGTGGTAGAATTTCCATCCCTAGAGATTTAAAATCCCTGCTTGACAAAGCTCTGGATGGGATGATTTAGTTGGGTGGTCACGCTTTGGGTAGAGTGTTGGACTAGATAACCTGATAACCTCCTTAGGGGTCTTCCGACACTAATCTTCTGTGATTCTATGATTCTATCCGAACTGCCAGTTGTTGCTTCATTTGCTGAACTCCAGGCTGGGTTCTGCTTAGGAAGCTTTGTAAGGCTGATTCTGACCAATCTTGCTTGGATGGGGAAAGAACCCCCTGCAGTCTTTTTTGCTCCCCTGAGTTCCAGTATATTCATGTCTAGCATCCACTGCAGCTTGAGATAACTGAAAGGCTGTGGGGAGCAAACAGGGCCTCACCCCCACCTTTCTTCCTCCTGGTCATGAACCAGCAGACAACATTCAGATGGGAGGCAGAACAGCCTCTGGTGCAGCATGCAATGCACTAGTCCTGTTGTGAGGAGTGTAAGAAAAGCAGCCTGCACATAGTGACTAGCCAGTGTATTTGCAATTCACCGCCTAGTGGCAGGTAAAAATGATAGTTGGTAGTATTATTCATAAGCCTGTAAACTCAATTCAGTTGTTATTATCATGTGCTGCATGCAGCTCTTAGGAGCTCCCTCCTGCATTCCAGGGCTTAAAAGCTGATGTTGGTGCAATGTGCAGTGACGCCTTCCCTGGCACCATGAGTAAGAAGCTGGGCTGTATAACTGCAGGTGCGTGAGCCATTTGGACAGAAGAGCTAACCTAAGCTCCCATTTCTGCCATGTTGGACTGGCTTAGTGAACACCTGGAGCCTGGCAAACAAACCTGTTTGCTAAGCAAGCTCCAGATGACGGAGCCCACTTCACTGTCTCCCGTCTGCTTAGCTAAGTGTGTGCTTAGTCCAGGGTCACAGGCATGTTCAATAATGATCAGCGCAAAGCCCAGCCACAGTGGTTGGGAAATTCAGATTGGATGTGCACCCAAACTTTAGAGAATAAGTCAAATTCCATGACCCCCCTTCCCCATTGAAATGAGGCAGGACACTTTGTTTCAGAGAACATATTTTAGAATCACTCCAGTTCCATGCGTGGCCTCAGGGCTGCTGGTGCAGATGTAACAAATGGTTTTATTTATTTCTGAAGCCTTTGGTGCTTGATGTTGAATAAATAATTTTAACGGTTGGCAGAGACAGAGTGTCACAGGCATTTTGTGAATACACCCTCCCAACACACCGTCCATTACGCATTGACCGATATCGTGAAGGCAGGTTCCACACACAGCCTAATGTGCTAAGAATTTGTGAGTGCCACCTCGGCCGCTCTTATCGTGCCTCTCTAAATGTTTGAAACAGCCCAGATACTGTCAGCCGGTCAGCTGTATGGATTCTCCTAAATCAATGCTTTGCTTTTACTTCTCACTGAACACAATCCTATCTTCTTGGCATTGGACAGGAGCCAAATGCAATCAGCTCTGTGAAAGATTAACTAAGTATGTTCAGCAAAGGAATTTAATTAGCTGCTTTCTCTTCCACATCAAGCTTAAAAAAACACAACCAAAAACCCCCTCTGTGCTCCAAGCCCCTCTCCTAGGCACATCGTTACTTTCTTGCTATTCTGTATGAGTTTCTTATGTCTCTCTGGCTACCAAAGAAATGCCCTGATGAGAAGACCTTCTTTTCTGTCTGTGTTAAGTGATCTTTGTAAATATCTCAGTGGGAGAAGCTAGGAGCCTTCCTGTTCCTGGCTAAAAGCAGTCAGATTGCTGGAGACTTTGTGCTTGAGTGATTGTTTGTTTGATTAGGATTTTTTGTTTTGAATCATAAGTCCTATGAGAGATGAATCATAGCTACAAATGTTTGGCTGAGAGTTCATGGATTTTTGCTGAAACATATTCACGTGCATAAACATGTAGACTGATGCGTGTCCCTCACCAAAAGAGAGCACATAATGAGTACCATATAGCTGTGTTTAGACGTTTCCTTTGATTAGCAGCCATAACTTTACCATGCACCTTAACCATGCAAGAGGCAGGAGAAAGTAATTAACTTTCATAGAAGCTGCCCTCAATGTGAAGCTGCAGTTGGAAATGATTAAATGTAATGGAAACTGCAGCTCCAAAGAAGGTTGTAGTAGATGGATGGAACCATATAGGAAATGAATGCCATCTTTGGGCTATCTTTGTGTTTCAGAGAAGCTACGCATTACCTTCACCCCCTGGACACTGAGGCTACATCTACACAGCAGGGCTAAAGTTGAATTAAGCTATGAAACTTCAGCTACGTCAATTGTGTAGCTTAAGTTGAAATAGCTTAATTCGGCTTTTGGTGCTGTCCAGACACCAGGAGATTGAACGAAGAACACTCTTCCTCCGACTTTCCTTACTCCTCGTGAAATGAAAGTTACAGGAATCAGAATAAGAAGTTCTCCAGCTCAACATTATTTTGAAATAAAGCCTTGTAGTGTAGACATGCATGTCTTATTTTGGAATGTCAGTGACTGAAATAATGCTGCTGTGCAGACATACCCTGAGAGGCATAGCAAGATTTTCTCTTGTCTAGAGATGTTGGGGTTTGGGCTTTGCAGAGGCTGGCATGCAGCTAGGAAGTGTCTAGAACTGAATAAACAATGCCTGTTTCCTTTTCTTCCTGAATTCATCACCAAATCCCTCCTTTCTCTATTATCAGCAAGTAATGAGAACATTATTTATATTAATGATATTAATTCTTTCTGTTACTCTCTCCTATGAGCCCCAGTCTTGGACCAACTTTGTGCTGTGCAGACACTGACAGAAAAGATAATGCCTGCCCGCTTTCAATCAAAGCACAAGACAAGAAATGACAGATGAATACTGACAGACAGGGGAATACGAGGAAACAATCAGACAGTATTAGTCAACATGACTCGAGTTCCTACCAAAGGAGTTCTCCCACTTGTAAGCTGGCCTATCCTCCACCACTGCACTATAGCAGCAGCACAGCACTTCCTTCTCCGTAGGCAACTGGCTTGATGCGGTGTCTGGGAGCTTGTTGTTTTGCACACATCATGGTGCCTTTCCGGACAGAGACATTGGTTGAATTTTGCAATGGCTCAAGAGAAACAGTCTCCTGCTCCCTCACTTATAACTTGCTAGCATACCAGGCTAGCAGCTGTCACACAACTAAGTCAGGAATCAATTTGATATGAATGTTATGAAATGTTACATACATGCAAAGAACCAAGAAACAGATCCTTTACACATGATATTCTTTTTAATAATTTCCTAGACTTGTAGGTCTGGAAAGAATCTTGAGAGAGGTCATCAAATCCAGCTCCCTGTGCTGAGGAAGGACCAAGTAAACCCAGACATCTGCTGCTCAAGGATTCCCTCGCTCTAAAATATAAATTACAGCGAGGTGATGGACAGTGGGTCTCTTAGGAAATATATAAACTGTGGGTTCACTTAAATTACATCCTCCTGTATCATCAACCAGCACATATGATAGAGATGAGGAGTTTTGGGGGAGCATCTGTTTTAGAGCTAGCAAAGAGTTTTTGAGCATCTATTCCAGGGTTAGCCAAAGGGCTATCAAAACCTGAGTTTTGATAACTGCTCACTAACATGTCTATGGCAATTTCAATACAGAAGGTCTAGAACTCATGCTCAGGACAGGGCAAGAAGTGATCATCCATCCACTCACACCAGAATTTCAACAGGAGTATAGGGAAGATCCTTTTTTGCAACCACTTTTGTGAGAATGTTGATCCAAAGCTGACTGGCTCTTGGAAAATTTTTCTTTTCATGCCTGCATACGTTGGATGCCAACCAGGCCAGGGGAACTCTGCCCATGGCATTCTATCAATAACCACCCAATAAGTTTCCGTAAGTGTTCAGCTCCAGTATTCTGGTTTGAAGCTTTTGTATTCATTTCAATTTAAAAGATTTAGACTCCTAACTTGGCATTTAGATTGCATGGTCCTGGGTTGAGTGCAGAGGACTGGTCTAGACAACCTCTTGAGGTCCCTTCCATTGCGACACAACTATTATTTCTATGTGTAGTTAGTTAATGAATGCACGATTATTATTATTTATTATTTGTGTTGTGGTAGCACTTGGAATCCCCATTCAAGTGCATAGGTGATGGAACTAGTTCTGTGCAGAATGCTGCAGCACCCCTGACTTGAAGTAGTGTCCATTATACACAGGATTTACAGTTTGGTTCAATGGCTTTCAGCAACCCCACTGCACAAATTGTTCCAGCACCCCAGTTGAGACATTGCAGAAGGTGATTTCCCAAAGATTTTACCTTTTAAATAACAATCTTAAAATAGCTTCTCAAGAACTTCAGCCCAGGCATATGGTATTCAGTGCCTCAGTTTCCTTAAAGAGAAATGTGCAGGCCACTTTAAGGTGTCTCATGTGCCTTTCCCCCCTCAAGTCACTCCTCACTTTTGAAAAACATGGGCATCACCTTTGCTTTATTGCCTCTGGGTGATGCAGCAAAAGCTGATGCTGATGCTGGCTTTCTGGAGAAGCAAAGGGTTAAAGAGAAGGATTCATATGACAGAAAATAGAGTGAATGCAGCTTTTCTTGTGCACACCTCATTGTGATATATTTAAACCTCCATTTAGCATAAATACTGTAGGTCAAACACCAGACAGATTCACCAATTTTATTTTCCCCTATTAGATGAAATATGTTTCTAATTTGGCTATCGTTTTGTTTTATTAGACCTGTGGCAGCAAGCGTGACCCTGCCTCAAAATAACCTTTTCAGATCACTTAGCCTTAGTCTTTAGCAAACCAAGGTTGATAAAGCAAAAATGTGCTGGTCTATTTTTTAAGTGAGGGTTATGTGAACCCAATTCCTTCCACCAGTCAAAAAGGGGCCTCACTGAAACTTCTGAGCCCTTAGAAAAGCATTATGGTACTTGCATTGTGTCTGTGCAGCAGAGCGAATATTAAAGGGCCAACGTACATATTCCAGCACTAAAACATTCTTTTTTCTTTTATTTTTTTAACGTAGCTGGAGGATTTGGGCTGAGGGATATTTATCTCCTGAAGATTTAATAGTAGCATTTCCTGAGTTTAAATGACCTAGAAGGGTCCTGACAGCTTTTGGGGGTTGATTCAATGTGTCATGCAGGAGGTGGTTTCACCAACACCATTTGCTACTCTTCCTATTTTCACTAAGGTGAAAAAGATCAAACTAATCAAGCAACAAGCACCCTTGAACCAATGGGGGAAAGCATCCAGCAGAGCCACAATTTCTTTTATTATCAGCTCTTGCTTCTCCTACATGGTGACAACCAGATAGATTAGTTATTTTTACTTTATGCAATTCCATTTACTCTTGGCTTATCTCATCCGCTTATTTTACCAAGGGCTTTATTTTCTTTAGGCTCTTAGGCTCTGAGGCTCAAAGTCCTTTTTTTTCCTAAGCTTCTAAGAGACTGAAGGCCCTATTCAGACTTATGTCAGATAGATCTACATCAGCACTTATGGCTGCACATGATCACTGGCGTTATCAAATATGTTTACAAACCCACGACGCAGTTTAACAGCCAAGTAGCACTCCTCTACACAAGTGTTACCTTGGACACCAATGATTTGCCAGTGTGTTTTTTCTTACTCTGACTCATCACCACTGCTGTTACTTCACTTTCCCACATATTGTAAAGATTTTTGGGAAAACAGCTGATAATATGTCCATGTAAAACCCACTTCTCATGGAGGAAAGTTTAAAGGGTAGTGGAAATCATTTCTATCTCTGGGATAATATTCAAACACTGAATGAATTCTTTTACCTTAGCACATGTTTCTTTAAGCGGCAATTTCTTCACTGATCTTCTGATTTTTTTAATTGCATATTCTTTTTTTTGTAAATTCTGTCTTTTTCTTTAATATTTTCCCTTTGTAAATGCCAGCATTTTTTGACAACATTTTAAACAAACCCATGTTCTGCAATTACCAGATGGGGCATCAGTGGACTTATAATTCAGTACAGGTTCAGATGAAATGATAGTTTCTTGTCCTCTCTGATAACATCTGTTATAAGGATTTGTCACTTTGGTGTGGGGTGAGGCTCTCTAAAGAGACTTTAGTACCATTTTACTGCGTGGGGCATAGGGGGAGAAGGTAGAGAGTGGACTTGAGGGAAGTCTAGCAATGTAGGCTTACCATATCATGGTATCTTAGTCTCTGATAAATTTGAGTTTTACCTCCTTCCTTGAGCATTCTTCAATGGATGCCATTGATAAAGTTTCCACTGCAATCTGAGAGACACAGTCTCTTCTCATAGCTCAATTTTCAGAATATTTTTCTCTGTCTGATCCATATAGATCTGTTCTGACAAGAAAGCCTGATCCTGCAAAGTACTAAGAGCTCTGGTCCTGATCCATCAAACACTTGCACGCATATTTGACTTTAAGCACATTACCAGTCCCATTTACTTCAGTGAACACATGCTTAGGAGTTTTGCTGGGTCAGCATCAGAGTTCAGACCATCTTTCTGGATCAAGCCTCCGATGCCCACTGCTGTGGTGAGTGCCTATTTATTAGCTTCTGGAGAGGATGAACAACAAAGAGTAAAGTGACAGAGAACATGACTCTACCATACTAAAAACTTTAAACAAACTCCTTAGGCTGCTTTAAAGTAGTGTAGATTCTGTGTAGGAAACATCTTACACCCAGACCTCTATCAGCTTTTGCACTCCATAAAACATTTTTCTTTACTGGGTCTGCTTATGAATTGCAGCTCACAATTAGCTATTTACTGTCTGAAAAATAAGAATGTTGAATGAGAACAACATGTACTGTAGTGCATATGTATTCTTCTGACCCTACATTTGCATATGTCTTTTTTTAGATTGTCTATGATTCAGTTTCTTTGTGTGCTAATGTGTAATTGAATACATTGTGTGAGCTACTGTGAAATAGCTGGGCCATTGTTATAATTGTTTTATCATTAGCTGAAAAATGAAGCAGAAATGACTTCACGCTACTGCTAGTCAGAAATCAGGATTTCCATTCTGTGGAAAATCCATACATTTCAAAATTTGTTTTCATTCTAAATCAGAACAAAAAGTTAAAATTTTGAAATTTCCCAGAAAATGAGTATTCCAAAATATTTCTATTTGGAACCACTGAAGCATTTAATTTTGATAATGTCAAAAGGTTTGTTACATTTGTTTGACATTTTCCCTTTGCAAATTTTGTGGAATGCTGCATATTTCTGCAAAATGTTTTGATGTGGATGAAACTGCATTTTCTGATGGGGAACTTGAAAATGTTTTGACCGGCTTTACATCAAATGTAAAACTACAGGTGTTTTTAAAAGATGGAACAAATCACCCCTTTTATAATTCCAAGTCTGCCACTTGTCACTTAAATTATACATAAACAATACAGGTATTCACAGAGGGAAGCACAAATGTCACAGCCCATCATTGTGTACAGCAAAGAATTGCCAACATTGTTGAAATGCCTATCCCAAATAGGCTCCACCCCAGTGCATTGCCATTTCAGCCAGAATTTGAAGCTGTTTTTAGTTAAAACAGAACAATCAAATCCTTTAAGGCCTTGAGAGAAAAGCCCATGTCCCTCTGTTCAGGCCCTCTTTGCACTATCATTGTATTTTATAGACTCCTGTGGGTATGTCTACACTGCAGAGTTTTTCCGAAAAAACGGTTGGTTTTCCAGAAAAACTACACTTATGTCCACACAGCAATTGCATTCTTTCAACAGAAAGTCAAAAGAATGCAGGGGTTTTTCCGACATTGGTAAACCTCTTTCTACGAGGAAAAAGCCTTTTTCCAAAAGATAGAGAAGAGGGTGTTTTTTTTCAAAAGAAGAGGCCTCCAGCAAAAAGCACAGGTTATCTGGTGGCCACTCTGTCCACAGCAATCACAACTTAAATGCGAGAGAGCATCCATCCAGTGTGGACGCTATCTTTCAAAAAAGCAGATCGCTTTTTCGATACACTTTCGCTGTGTGGACGCTCTTTTTCCAAAGAAGTTTTTTCAGAAGATCTCTTCCAGAAAAGCTTCTTCCAAAAGAAGCCTGCAGTCTAGACATAGCCTATGAGAGAGAGAGACACGTATTTCTGTGAGGTTCCCCACGTGGCATACCTCCTTTCACTTCCCCCTAAATAGCTAGTCCCACATAGGCTTTGGGGCTGAACAACCTTCTGCATGACTGTGCCCTCCTCGCACCCAGGCAATGCTGCTTTTCAGGGAATCCCCCTTCTGGTAAAGCCGTTCCTTCACAGTTGGGGAAGCATTTTGCTGAGCACTGAGATGGTCAGCATTACATGGGGGGAGGGAGGGGATGGAGCAGTGGAGAGGAATCCCCTCCACTCCACATACAACTGTTCAGAGCCATTAGACCTGCCTCCCCTTGTGCCTGGAGTTCTTTGGTGCCTAGGGCTTTGCCACAAGCTCCATGCACAATGCAGTGTGGTGTTGTGACTCAGTCCTAGTTCACTCCTAACTCCCCAGCACTTCCAATCATGCACATAAGGGGGGAAATCTAGTGGCCTCATAGAGTCTGCTTTCTGACCACACTGCCACACCCAGTGTGGACAGGCACACAAGAGAGTCCCACAATCTCTTGTGTGATCATGCAGGACAGGACCTGGGGTGGGACTTAATTTTATCTGCAGTTCACTCTCTCGCTCGCTTTCTGTTCTCCAGGAATCGATGTTGATTTCCATGGGACAGCAGCAGTTCAAAAAGCTATTCTCCCAGGTTCAGCTGTAAAAGGATTCATTTACTCTATTAATTAAGCTAGAGAACTCCCTGGAGCAACCAAAGCGAGCAGAGTAAGAAGTTTATTGTGAACTTATTTTCTGTTCAATGCTAGCCAACCCTCCTCCCAGAGCGGAGAGGATGACAGAGCCATATAGTTTTTCATGTAAGCCTGTGAGTTTCCATTCGCCCTAGAAGCTGCTGCCAATGCAGGAGACCTCCCAGTCCCTGTGTCAAGCTCCTGGCACCATAGGGAGAAGGAGGAACTTGATCTGAAGGCAAAACACACACATAGCCAAGAGCTCCAAGTGAAAACCCCAAGCTGGAAGGAGCCAAATTTCCACCATCTCAGATGAGGGGAGTGGTTCGGGCTTGGACGAGCACCAGTGAAGGCTAGATTCCTTAGCATCACTATGGATTCGTAAATCCGTCGCTCAGACTGTGTCATTTTCACCCAGTACCTGGGGTGCTGTTTGCTCCATGAACTGGCTTGAAATGGACAGTTGGAAATTTCTTGAGAAAGTTTTTCTCTTACATAAACAGCATGACCCATGGTCATTCATTGTTTGTCTTTTTTCTTCAGCTCTCTCTTTCTGTCCATTTTTCTCCCAGCTTCTTTGATGAATTAGTGATGTTCTCAGTTGTATTAAACAAGGACTAAGTGTTATGGATCTGTAGAGACAAAAATGGGCAAAGAGATATATTTATTTTTATATGTAAACCTGTTTTTCACCTAACATAGGAAATCATTTGCCTTTCTGAGAGGAGGCTCAAACCTGCATTCAGACTGCATGGGCGCATGTGCTTAAAATTAAGGATATGCTTCAATTCTGAACTGAATAGGGAAGCTTTCCTGAATCAGGACATGTAGAACAATAGCATATGGCTGTGGGAAGAAAAAAAATAGACACACTGCACCACAATGCTTTAGAACTTTAATGCCCTTCAAATTAAAAAGGAGAGATTAGGTTCTTTCTACTGCGTTGTTCCCAAACGAGGAGACATTTTCTACATTAAGACAAATAAAAGGCAAATGAAAAAAATATCCACACATTGAATGCTTAAGTTGCACCAGCCCTCAGTTCTAAGGAGTGTAAAATGTACATTATTCTTTTAACATCTACCAAATGTGCTTGGTCTGCCTGAAGTGGCAGGAGACAAAGAAAATAATGTTAAAATTACCCAAAATATAATTTTAAAAGGAGTGTTTTCACAAAGACACTTACGAGAGGTCTGTGCCTACTGGCTGCTTCAGATCCTTGTTTAAGAGATTTATAAACTGCAAATGCATGTTCTATAATTACCCTCCATATGGAAATTTTGCTTATGAAATAAATATTTTGTGTATGTGTATCATTGTTTGCTTTTTCAGTATAACCTCCCTAAACATCCCAGTGCATCTTGCCAGATGTGGCTGGAGTATATGAAAAGACCATCAGAATTCATGTATTTATTTATTTATTGTGGATGCATGACAGAGTAAGGATTTGTACAGCTCAAAAATAAGCGATTTGAGTAATGCTTTATGTGCTTTTGTACTTTGCTGATATGTTGCTGAAAAATCCCCTTAGCAATAGAGACAGAAATAGCCAGGCAGCAGCAAGATTCTGATGGGTAAATCGAAAGTCAGATTTTCAAGGGGCAGTCCAGCCAGCTATGGACAAATAACACCAAAAGCTTTTCTTGCTTTTGTATTTCAGGTGACCAATCTCATCCAGCAGACAGCTGCACAGTTTGGTTTGTTAGTATTATTTGGACAAACGAAATGCTATTATATATAAATGTGAGAGTTTAATCTTCCAGAAGTGATAAAGTGAAACTGATTATTAATATCTGGAATCCTCTAAATAATTTTATACACTCATATCCATGTTATGGGTATTGCATTGTAGTATTGATGCCTTCTGTATCTTGATAGAAATGTAGCCGTGTTAGTCTGGGGTAGCTGAAGCAAAATGCAGGACAATGTAGCACTTTAAAGACTAACGAGATGGTTTATTAGATGATGAGTTCATCATCTAATAAACCATCTTGTTAGTCTTTAAAGTGCTACATTGTCCTGCATTTTGCTTCTGTATCTTGGTATTTTACAAAATGTAGTAAACATATTTTTAGATTTACCAGAAGCCTGTCATCAGCAATTTTTGTGGTAAATATTTCATGTTAAATTTGTCCTTTAAGAAATGTAAATAAAATCATAATAAATAAATTTAACTTTCACTCCTAGCTTTCAATATGTTTCAGAAAGTGTCGTACTCGCTCATTGTTACCATGGGGAAACTGAGGCAAAGAGTGGCTGAGAGGCAGTGGCTGAGAGGCAGAGGTGAAAATGGAACTCAAGTGTTCCCATTCCCAGCCTAGGGCTTTGGTCACAACACCAACCTGCCTCATAACTTAATAAAGCTCCCAACCTGAAAAGAATCAAAGAAGGGGGAAGGAGAGGATTTGTTGCAGAGCAACAAAAGCTGATAAAAACACAGGAGGAATTTTTAAAAAATGGAATTGCTAAGCAAAGCACAATGCTGCGGACTGTACCCCATCCACAGTGAGGCAGATACCTGGGACAGAGTGATTCACCTCCATCCTCAACGATCTTTTTCCTATAGCCAGGGTCACTCATATGTTTTGGGGGAACTGGGACAAAATCTGTAGCTACGGCCCCATATCCACTATCCTTTTAAAAATTGCCAGTGAGGAAAGGCCCCCCAGGTGGGGTAAGGGGTTGGAATGTGAGCCCCCAATGGCAAATTGTTTCTTGTCCCGCAGGGCTGAGCCCATTTCTCATGCTGGGCATGGGTGACCTAGAGTGCAGGGTTGTAGCAGTGCTATGATAGAGGGGCTATCATGCAAAACTTGAGTGATACTGTGACCCTGTGTACCAGGTGGCAACTCTGCTTGGCTTGAGATCCTTTCAGATGATGGAACCAGCACATATGGCCTCTATTGTGCTTCCCTCCCCAACCCTACATCCTATGCTGGTAAACCCAAGAAGCCCTATATGCAATGCACATTCTCTGAAGGAAGGAGCAAAAGGAGCTAACAGAAAGTTAGTTTTGAGCTGTGTGAGGCCCTTACGAATCATAGGGGAGCTCTCTCAAAATGTGTATGGGCAACTGGCAGTCGGTGTAATTGCTGCAGTGATAAAGTCCAGGGTTTAGCAGTGGTGCAAGAAGATAATCCAATTGCAATGTGTGGAATGTTCTATAGCTCTTGTTGGGGCTTAGCAATGAAACCAGAGCACAGAGAAAGGCAGCAATCTAATCTGTCGACTAGACCAGGCCTGTGTTTCCAGAGCAGAAGTAGTTAATGGGAAGCCAAATCTAGCAAGATTTCTTTGGGTGATAAGAAGCATGCCAAAAGGCAGACTTTATTATTCATATAGTATGTCAGAGACAGTTATTGGCAGATTAGTTAGCACATTTGCAAAGGACAAGTAAGGTTTCTCTGAGGGAAACAAAAGTACAGTCTATTGTTCTCCCAGTTCTTTGCATTTCCTGAAGTTCCTAGTAAAAGCTGATACAGGAATGCAATTATGCTTCTAGCTACAGCAAATATATCCAAAGCCACTTGAAACCATGGGCCAACCCTGCCCTGGCTACCATGTCCCAGGTGCTGTGCACAATTTTGAATGGCCCAGAACACAAGAGAACAGATTGCGGGGGGCCAGAGGAGCAGGATCTCCACCAGCCATTCCCACCAGAAGAGATCATCAGTGCACATTGTGCTGGTTCAGGGGGTTGCAGTCTGAGCCTAGTTTCTTTCCATATGCAGCTAAACCCATCCAGGCAGCACTTTCCACCAAGGTCTGCTCCAGAACTGTGCTGGGCAAGGAGTGTCCTAAATGCCCTAGGAACTGGGCCCTGGTGAAATCCTCACTGAACACAGCAGGTGAAGGGAAAGCCCCTCTGACGACTAAACTGTTCATTCAATCACTAAACCACATTTTTAACAGAACATTTCTTTGTATAAAAAAGCCAAAATCGGGAGACAGCAGTGAGGCCAGTGATTCTTCCACCTCCGGCGCTGTGGACTGTTCCAGTCAATCCAGATCTCAAAAGTATCTATCGTTCTGTTAGCCAAACACGACCTGGTTTCTCCTTTTGCACAGCTGGGCTGTAGCCTGGGAAAGGAAAGGCAGTGCTGAAGCTTCGGTCCACTCCATCTGAATAGCAGGTCTGTGATTTCGTTTTATACACCACAATCATCTGCTTATGGGTGAGCTGTATGGTGCAAGAAGCAAGGCAGGTGCATGCAGCTTGCCTAGCCCTCCACTGCCATACAAAGGATCTGTGTTAGTGGTTAGACCCTGGACATTCCCAGCCCAGTCTAGCAGGGACTGTGAGCACCATGTACAGTACACACTGATGCCCTCTCACTACCCTGCTGGCTTGATCTGCAAAGGCTGAATCCACAGTGAGCGGTCTCATGGACCAATCTATCTCATGCACAGAAGACTGTGTTGGTCCAATATGAGGACTTGAAAGGGGTAGGAAAAAAAGGGGCAGGTGGTACTGAAAGGGGCTGTTCTGTATCAAAGTTCTATCATTCTTAGGGAGAAAAAAGCACTTGTTCTGAGACAAGTGCTTGTCTGAAAAGATTTCTGCATGAAGCATAATTCAACAAGTTTTCCTTAAGGTAGAAAAGTTCTTTCGCTGAATGTTATTTTGTTTCTCTCCCAGAAATTGGGGGACATTTGAATGGGGCTGAAAGTCTCAGAATAATGAAAACTTACAAAATTTCAGGAGAACTCACACTGAGAAAATTATTTATGAATTTCACACTTGTTTTTCAGCTTAGTTTACCTTTGAAGGATCTGTCTACATAGCTAAGACAAACTCATGGCTGGCTGGTGCCAGCTAATGTGGGCTTGCGGGGCTTGGCCTGGAGAGCTGTGTCTCTGGCTGTGTCCAGACTCAGGGGTTTTTTCGAAAAAAGTAGCCTTTTTTCGAAAAAACCTCACCTGCGTCCAGACTCAAGCCGCGTTCTTTCGAAATTAAATCGAAAGAACGCGGCTTTTCTTTCGATGGCGGTAAACCTCATTTCACGAGGAAGAATGCCTTTTTTCGAAAGTTCCTCTTTCGAAAGAAGGCGTTCTTCAATGTAAATAGGGCTTCTTCGAAAGAGAGCATCCAGACTCACTGGATGCTTTCTTTCGAAAAAGCAAGCCGCTTTTTCGAAAGTTCAACGTGCAGTCTAGACGCTCTCTTTCGAAAGAGGCTTGAAGTCTAGACATAGCCTCTGTGGGACAGATGACTGAGTTTTTGCTGATGATCAGGTGCTAGGACCTTGGAAGTGGGAGGGACTCAGAGCTAAGGCTTTATTTGGAACCAGGATGTCTACACAGCAATGAAACCATCCCGCAGCCTGAGCCCCACAAGCACAGACCAGCTGCAAGTTTGACTTTGCCCTGCAGACAGACCCTAAGTGAAAGCCTGGCCTCTTCTGTGCTGAGTGCAATGCAACCCTTAGACCACAGCAACTGCAAGTGGGAGGGCAGAGGAACCTTGTACAGCCAGGTTACCAGCTGAGGAGGAGCTGCAGCTGCAGTCCAGTGAAGAAGAGGAGGAGGAGAGGCCAGATTAGAGAGGGTCTCTATAGAGCTGACTAAAGGAACCAGG
This sequence comes from Pelodiscus sinensis, assembly GCF_052426305.1. NCBI lineage: Eukaryota > Metazoa > Chordata > Testudines > Trionychidae > Pelodiscus > Pelodiscus sinensis. The sequence goes on along the minus strand of NC_143085.1, from coordinate 37,689,054 downwards.
GGGTGTGAAGAGAAGGGGCTGCAGTTGTTTGGTCTCTCAGCTGCTCCTGATGCCTTAGGGAAGAACAGAAAGGCAATCAGTGATGGCTGTGAGCAGTAGGAGTTGCCACTACTCCTCTGCAGTGCAAACATAGAGGGATGCTCTGCTGCTCTGCATCTTGGGAAGGCAGGTGACTCAGAAGCCAGAGATAGGTTTAAATCTGTGCGGCTGCTGTAGGCTTCTAGCCTACCCTCCTCTACCACAGCCCCTGCAAGGTGTAATTCTTCCTGGGGTGGGAAAAGAGAAAAATACGAGAGAGTAATTAAGATGGTTGGAAGTGTGACTGTCACTAGCACCCTCTGCTCCTTTTACAGGGCACTGCAGCTGAGCAGAAAGGCCTTATTTGTGTCTTTATGCTGTTTTCCAGATTGGCTCCTTGTTGACTTAAAATGTGGTTCAAAGTGACTGTAGAAATGCCCTCTACACCAGCACATCCTGTCCCTCTGTGACTTCCAGTCATGTAAAGTGTTGAGTGAGATTTGAGATTTTATTACACACTGGCCCCCTCTTCTCTGTTCTCCACACAGCTCCCTGAGCAGCAAAGTCTGGAATCAGAGGCAAGCTGGCGGCTTAGGAGACAATGCACTGGGCAGGATCCAGTCCAGCGCTCTGTTCCACAGAACCTTCTGTGAGCCAAACACTTGGCCTGGGAAGACTGTGAGAGAAGTGAACAAAGACTCTGGCCAGTCACAGTGGGAGGTACTGAGAGTCACCTTCCCCACTTGCTTTGAGTACAAGTTAAGCCTGTTTTATTGTCTCTGAGAACCTCGGAGGCACTTCGGAACAGTTTGGAGTTTTTCCTTACACTGAATGGCCTATTAAAAGCCCAGCAAGGCCCAGCTCAGTAGCAGCGAGGCTGACAATGTGGAAAAAAAGAGCATCCCCTTGTCCTGGGGAAGGTGAGTGGACGTGTGCGTTTGTGTGTAGCTCCACCAGGTCCCTTCAGCCCCCCCTGACCCAGTCTCCCAACCCCACCTCTGCAGAGGGTGTTGGCTCTTCGCACCTGACAGGAGCTCTCACTGCTGCTCTGGGGAGGCCAGTGATGCAGTGCCAGGCACTGATATGGCTTCCCTAGGTCATCTGTTTTCTTGTGGCTCCTGCTAATAATGGTGCCATGAGGGAAGTTCTACCCCCGTGGTGCTTGGCCCTCCTGTTGTGCTGATGGAAGGAGTCGGCATAGGCCAGGGTCTGGCCTGGCTTTTCTTACCCAGTACTGCTGGGCTTGCTTGGTTTCCAGGCATCCTGATTTAAGTGATCCTAGGATCTGAGGGGGCTGATTTACCCAAGAGATGCTGAAGCGGGGGGGGCACCATTTCAGATTTTGGTAAAGGAGGGCTGACCTGTGCATGCTGTGATAGGTGGAGGTGAGGAAGAGAGTGAGAGCATGAGGGGGTGGACTGAGGTCAGAGGCTTCAGCAGTGTTACAGAGCATGCTACAAGCAGTGTTATAAACAGCAAATTATAAACACCGGCCGAGGGGTGCAGCACTCAGCTGAGCGCCACAGCGGGAGGGGATGGAGAAGGGGAGAGCCGGAGGGGGGAGAGAGGCAGGAGGAGGAGAGAAAGGGAGAGTGAGAGGCAAGAGGGGGAGAAGAGAAAGGAGACAGAGAGAGAGGCAGAAGGCGAGAGAGGCAGGAGGCAGAGGAAAGCTGAAACAGAGAGGAGGAGGCAGTAGGAGGAGAGAGAGAGAGAGAGAGAGAGAGACAGCGCAAGAGACCGGAGGCTCAGGAGAGAAGACCAAGGTGGAGGAGAGACCTGCTCCCTGCCCCCTTTCCCTCCCTGAGTGTTGTGCGCTCACCCGGGCCGCCGCGGGGGAGGAGGGTCGAGTAGGGTTGCCAGGTGTCCAGCATTGTACCAGACAGTCCGGTATTTGTGCGCTCTGTCCGGTAAAAAAAATCAGAAAATTCCGGACATGTGCAATGTCTGGTATTTTCTGTCTTTTCCAGCTGTGCACTGGAGAAAGCCTGGCGTGGGCAGGGGGAGCGTCTCGGAGTCCAGTTGGGAGGCGGGACCACGATTGACGCTGGGAGCCCTCGGTCAGTTGAGTGTGAGGGAGAGGAGAATCATAGAATCATAGAATCATAGAATAATAGGACTGGAAGGGACCTCGAGAGGTCATCGAGTCCAGCCCCCCGCCCTCAAGGCAGGACCAAGCTCCACCTACACCATCCCTGACAGATGTCTATCTAACCTGTTCTTAAATATCTCCAGAGAGGGAGATTCCACCACCTCCCTTGGCAATTTATTCCAATATTTGACCACCCTGACAGTTAGGAATTTTTTCCTAATGTCCAATCTAAACCTCCCCTGCTGCACTTTAAGCCCATTACTCCTTGTCCTGTCCTCAGAAACCAAGAGGAACAATTTTTCTCCTTCCTCCTTGTGACACCCTTTTAGATATTTGAAAACCGCTATCATGTCCCCCCTTAATCTTCTTTTTTCCAAACTAAACAAGCCCAGTTCATGAAGCCTGGCTTCATAGGTCATGTTCTCTAGACCTTTAATCATTCTTGTCACTCTTCTCTGTGCCCTTTCCAATTTCTCCACATCTTTCTTGAAATGTGGCGCCCAGAACTGGACACAGTACTCCAGCTGAGGCCTAACTAGTGCAGAGTAGAGCGGCAGAATGACTTCACGAGTTTTGCTTACAACACACCTGTTGATACAACCTAGAATCATATTTGCTTTTTTGGCAACAGCATCACACTGTTGACTCATATTCAACTTGTGGTCCACTATGACCCCTAGATCCCTTTCTGCCATGCTCCTTCCTAGACAGTCGCTTCCCATCTTGTATGTATGGAACTGATTGTTCCTTCCTAAGTGGAGCACTTTGCATTTCTCTTTATTAAACCTCATCCTGTTTACCTCTGACCATTTCTCTAACTTGCTAAGGTCATTTTGAATTATGTCCCTATCCTCCAAAGAAGTCGCAACCCCACCCAGTTTGGTATCATCCGCAAACTTAATAAGCGTACTCTCTATCCCAATATCTACATCATTGATGAAGATATTGAACAGTATGGGTCCCAAAACAGATCCTTGAGGAACTCCACTTGTTATCCCTTTCCAGCAGGATTTAGAACCGTTAACAAGAACTCTCTGACTACGGTTATCCAGCCAATTATGCACCCACCTTATCGTGGCCCTATCTAAGTTATATTTGCCTAGTTTATCAATAAGAATATCATGCGAGACCGTATCAAATGCCTTACTAAAGTCTAGGTATATGACATCCACCGCTTCTCCCTTATCCACAAGGCTCGTTATCTTATCAAAGAAAGCTATCAGATTAGTTTGGCATGACTTGTTCTTCACAAACCCATGCTGGCTATTCCCTATCACTTTATTACCTTCCAAGTGTTTGCATAGGATTTCCTTAATTACCTGCTCCATTATCTTCCCTGGGACAGATGTTAAACTGACCGGTCTATAGTTTCCTGGGTTGTTCTTATTCCCCTTTTTATAGATGGGCACAATATTTGCCCTTTTCCAGTCTTCTGGAATCTCCCCTGTCTGCCATGATTTTTCAAAGATCATAGCTAAAGGCTCAGATACCTCCTCTATCAGCTCCTTGAGTATCCTGGGATGCATTTCATCAGGACCTGGTGACTTGCTGACATCTAACTTTCCTAAGTGATTTTTAACTTGTTCTTTGTGAATCCTATCTTCTAAACCTACCCTCTCTCTGCTTGTATTCACTACGTTAGGCACACCTCCAGACTTCTCGGTGAAGACCGAAACAAAGAAGTCATTGAGCATCTCCGCCATTTCCAAGTTTCCTGTTACTGCTTCTCCCTCCTCACTAAGCAGTGGGCCTACCCTGTCCTTGGTCTTCCTCTTGCTTTTAATGTATTTATAAAAAGTCTTCTTGTTTCCCTTTATGCCTGTAGCTAGTTTGATCTCATTTTGTGCCTTTGCCTTTCTAATCTTGCCCCTGCATTCCCGTGTTGCTTGCCTATATTCATCCTTTGTTAGTTGTCCTAGTTTCCATTTTTTATATGACTCCTTTTTTATTTTGAGATCGTGCAAGATCTCCTTGTTAAGCCAAGCTGGTCTTTTGCCATATTTTCTATCTTTCCTACACAGCGGAATTGTTTGCTTTTGGGCCCTTAACAACGTCCCTTTGAAATACTTCCAACTCTCCTCAGTTGTTTTTCCCTTCAGTCTTGCTTCCCATGGGACCTTACCTACAAGTTCTCTGAGCTTATCAAAAACTGCCTTTTTGAAATCCATTACCTCAATTGTGCTGGTCTCCCTTCTACCTTTCCTTAAGATCATGAACTCTATTATTTCGTGATCACTGTCCCCTATACTGTCTTCCACTTTCAAGTTCTCAACTAGTTCCTCCCTATTTGTTAAAACCAAATCCAGAACAGCTTCTCCTCTGGTAGCTTTTTCAACCTTCTGAAACAGAAAGTTGTCTCCAATGCAGTCCAGAAACTTATTGGATAGCCTGTGCCTCGCTGTGTTAGTTTCCCAACAAATGTCTGGATAGTTGAAGTCCCCCATCACCACCAAATCTTGGGCTTTGGATAGTTTTGTTAATTGTTTAAAAAAGGCCTCATCCACCTCTTCCACCTGGCTAGGTGGCCTGTAGTAGACTCCTAGCATGATATCACCCTCGTTTTTTACCCCTTTTAGCTTAACCCAGAGACTCTCTACACAGCTATCTCCTACATTCATCTCCACTTCAATCCAAGTGTGTACATTTTTAATATACAAGGCAACCCCTCCTCCCTTTTTTCCCTGTCTGTCCTTCCTGAGCAAGCCGTACCCTTCCATACCAACATTCCAATCATGCGTCCCATCCCACCAGGTTTCTGTAATACCAATGATATCATAGTTGTATTTATTGGTTAGCAATTCCAGTTCTTCCTGCTTATTACCCATACTTCTCGCATTTGTATATAGGCATCTAAGATACTGATTTGATCTTGCCTCCCTGTTGTGCCCTGACCCTCCTTTCTCCTTGCCATTATAGGCCGTAGTCCCCCCCATTTCCAACCCATCTCCCAGTTGCCTCCTCCTTGCTTGTGCATCACCGGGACCCTGCACGGGGCAGGCAGCAAGTGCCCAGGTCAGTCCCGCTCCCCGCCAGGTAATTTGCTCACCCCCCCCTTCCCAGCCAGCTGGTTCTCCCCCACTTCCCCGGCCAGCCTCCCTGTGCCCCCCAGCTCTGCTTCCCGCCGGCCTGTTCCTCTTCCTGATCTCCCGTCAGCGCTGCTGCAACCCTCCTGCCAGCTCTGCTTCCTGCCCCCCCTTCCTCCCGGCCACCCTTGCGGCCCCCGAACCTCCCCAGCTGTGCTTCCCACCCCCTCTTACTCCCGGCAAGCCCCACCCCGCCCCCTCCCGGCCGGTCCCCCCCGCCTCCCGATATCCTGTGGCCAGCCCCATTCCGCCTGTATGAAATCCAGGGGGCCAAATTTAGGGGGTATTGCCCTCCTAAACCCCCATAAATGGCACCCTTGGTCTGAAGGGTTATTCCAGAGTGCAGGTACCAGCTGATTGCAGGGCCAGTGGCAGTGCAAAGAGGGACCCTACATTATCTTTGTATTCTGGACATACTAAGTTGCATGGTGTGATTCTTCTAAAACCAGACTTTTTTGTTGTCAACCCATGCTACTCTCTGATGTCTGACACAACGGCAAAGTGGTTTACAAGAGGTCTCCTCAGAGGAGGATTTCCTACTCATACTGCTGTGGTCCAGCTGCTTATTTGCACAAAAGGCAATGCAGAACAGGGAAGCATACTGCTTGTCAATTCCCTTAGTCACAAGCTTTGAGTGATTTTAAGGCTCCAGCTTGTCCTGAGATTTGGGTGGGTAACTCCCATTACCTGTGCCATACACTAGAATGCCATGATAAATAATGCTCTTGACCTTAGCTACCAAGCTGCTCATCTTTGTCCTGCTGCCAGCATTGCTTTGGGAGGAGTGTTGGTGGAGAACTATGATCATCCGGCTTGTGCAATTAAAGCAAGTAGGCCAAGTCCCTGCAAACACTCACTCTTGTGCTCAGCCTTAAGTATGTGCATGATCCCACTGAAGTTAACAGGCAAGTTTTCCTGAATAAATGAACCCCGTGCACAGCTGTTGGAAGAACTGAGGCATTCGTTTGTCTTTATTCTTACCAACTTGCTTGGCACTCCTGCTTTGCAGTCCTCAGTGCCTCCCTGTCCACAGCTGGTACTCTCTACTCTAATGCAAATGGAGATTTTTCTGGAAATGCAGTTGTTTTCCTTCTTTTCTATCTCTTTTTGCCTTTTGCAGTTTGAAGCAGATGCTGTGAAAAGTTCAGCTGGCCTGAGTATTTATGGGGAAGCTATTTTTTCCTAGTCCCTGGTTTCTCAAAAGTGGCTACTTAAATCCAAACCTCATTTTTTAAAAACCACACTACAAAGGGTTACATTAATTTTGTGACAGGGGCCTTTGTAATGATGAAGGGAGCATAATATTCTTATGTAATAAGTCTTGCTTTATAAATGCTTTAATTCTAAAATGATATTATTTCAACAAACAAGGCTCTAGACATGCCCAAGGGCAGTGTTATTCTCAGAAGACTTTTCCAAGAAGGTCTGTGTTGGGTTATTATTTCATGGCTTCTAAGTTCCGTATGTGACGCTATTTTTTTTATACTCAGATTGCAGTAAAAACAACAGCATTCAAATACTTTGTCAAGGAGATCAGGAGTCAAAATGGAAACTATTTTTGTAGACTGAGAAGTGTTGAAAGCCTCTTGTATCATGCAATTAGATTTGGAATCTGGGCCCCAGTTCACATTCTGGAGAAATGTTTTCAGAAGCCTGCATTAATAAGCAAGCTGAGGTGGAAGAAATTCCATTCCTTGCAGTATTTAAGAACATAAGAATGACCATACTGGGTCAGACCAAAGGTCAGTCTAGTCCAGGAACCTGTCTTCCAACAGTGGCCAATGCCAGGTGCCTCAAGAGGGAATGAACAGAACAGGTAAATTATCAAGTGATCCGCCCCCTGTTGCCCATTCCCAGCGTCTGACAAACAGAGGCTAGGGACACCGTCTCTGCCCATCTTAGCTAATAGCCATTGATGGACCTTTTGTCCATGAATTTATCTAGTTCTTTTTTTAACCCTGTTTGAAGTTCTGGTCTTCACAGCATCCTCTGGCAAGGAGTTACACAGGTTGACTATGAGCTGCATGAAGTACTTCCTTTTGTTTGTTTTAAACCTGCTGCCTATTAATTTCATTTGGTGACTCCTAGTTCTTACTCTATGGGAACAAGTAAATAGCTTTTTCTTATTATCTTTCTCCATACCAGTCATGATTTTATATATCTCTGTCATATTTCCCCTCAGTCTCCTCTTTTCTAAACTGAAAAGTCCCAGTCTTTTTAATCTCTCTTCATATGGGACCCGTTCCAAACCCCTAATCCTTTTTGTTGTCCTTTTCTGAACTTTGTCCAATGCTACGATTTATTTATTTATTTTTAGTTGAGGCAGCCACATTTATACACAGTATTCAAGATGCAGACATACCATGGATTTATACACAGGCAATAAGATATTCTCTATCTTATTCTTTGTCACTTTTTAAATGATTCCTAACATTCTGTTTGCTTTTTTGACTGCCACTGCACAGTGAGTGGATGTTTTCAGAGAACTATCCACAATGACTCTAAGAGCTCTCTCTTGAGTAGTTACAGCTGAATTAGTCCCCATCATTTTGTACATATAGTTGGGATTATGTTTTGCAATATGCTTTACTTTGAATTTATCAATATTAAAATTCATTTGCCATTTTTTGTTGTCCTGTCACCTAGTTTTGTGAGATCCTTTTGAAGCTCATCACAGCCTACTTTGGATTTAACAGTCTTGAGCAGTTTAGTATCATCTGCAAATTTTGCCACCTCGCTGGGCTGATCTGACTCCAGGTAAACATACTGGCTACGTCTACACTGGCATGAATTTCCGAAAATGCTTTTAACGGAAAAGTTTTCTGTTAAAAGCATTTTCGGAAAAGTGCGTCTAGATTGACAGGATGCTCTTCCGCAAAAGCACTTTTTGCAGAAAAGCGTCCGTGGCCAATCTAGACGCACTTTTCTGAAAAAAAGCCCCGATCGCCTTTCGGAAAAAGACTTTTGCCCAAACGGGAGCAGCATAGGTTTTCCGGAAAAGCACTGATGATTTTACATAAGATCGTCAGTGCTTTTCCGGAAATTCAAGTGGCCAGTGTAGACAGCTGGTAAGTTTTTCCAGAAAAGCAGATGATTTTCCGGAAAAACTTGCCAGTCTAGACATAGCCACTGTGCAAAGTCAAGCTGTGACGGGGCAAATGGCCTCACATTGAAGGGCTGGGAGTAGCCCAGGCCCAGCTGGCTGAAAAAGCCCCGCCCCTCCAGCCCTGCTGGGCATGCTCCCAGCAGAACCAGCATATAAAGGCAGAGGGAGCCCAGCAGGAGAGGAGGCAGCTGGAGGGTAGAAGGGCTCAGGCCACAACCCCAGTGTTCCTGCAGCAGCTGAGGCCCGAGCAAGGGCCTGCATCAGCCGCTAGGAGTGCATCCAGCAGCCAACCCCGCCTGAGGGACTGGACCCCCTACACTGCCAGCCCCGGCCCCGGCAAGGTCCGCCGCGGAGGCGGACAGACCATAGGAGCCAGGGGGGCAGGAAGCAGCCCAGGGCAAGGGGTTGTAATCGCAGCTCGGTGCCTATCGGCCGGATTCCCCACCGAGCAGGCAGGAGCAAGAGTCCCTGCCTACAGGGCCCTTGGCTGGGACCCGGGGGAGAGGGAGGGCCCGGGTCCCCCTGACCTCCCTTTCCGCACCCTGGGCAATCACCCCCGGCCTAGAGAGGCCTTTCCCAGAGGTAGATGGCAAATACTGTATATGCCCTGATAGAGGGGCCTGGACTTTTATGTGGGGACTGCTGGGGTTGTAGTCACCCTGATGGAGTGGGCAACGGGACCAGGTTATTTGGAAGCTTCTGGAATGGCCAGAAATGTAAGCAGCTCTGTTCTCTGGGCACCAGCCTTTGGTACCCCAAATATTTGATTAATTTTTGGCTGGGAAAATCACATCTTCAAGCATCGCATCAGGCTGGATGGAAGAGCAAGTGATTACCACTCTGTGCTCTGGCAAGATGTTTGCATAGCAGCGTGACCCAAGATGGTTAGCAGGACTCCAATGGTTTGCATTTGGTCAGCTGCACATTAGCTGGATGAGCTACGTTGTGTGGCAGCTGCCAACACAATGAGACTTCAAACAATATGCTGTGAGAGCTTGACAAGAGTATTTGTGGTCTCTCCCCTATGTACTGACTGGATCAGAGCATACAGATGTGCTGACCAATACTGAATAATTTCGGTCAGTCCAGCATAAGAGCCCTGCTGTTTAAGGGATGGTGGCTGATGGATGCTTGGCCAACTAGCCCTGTGTTACTTTGCTCGGCTCATGTTGCTGAACGTAGGCAGATTAAAGAGGGAAAAAGGCATCAACAATAAAATAATTCAAACATGTCCTGTAAAGCTAGCTGGTTGCCTTAGCAGACCATCCCTCTGTGCTACTCTGGAAAAAAAGGTGGGTCCTGAGCTTTGCCAAAGGCCAGGAGAGACTGTATTAGGAGAAGGGGGCAGAAACATCTCTCTCCATTCCCCCTCTCCCCCCCCCAACCCTGAAAAGAAAAGGTGAGTTTGAGGCAGGCATCACTCGTTTGTAATCCCGCCTTTGTCGGAATGTCCCTTGTGCTTAAGGGAGCGGGGGCCTCTCTGCGCAGTGCGATAAGCCAGAGCTTCTCGCTAGGCATCTCCTGGGCATTTGGAAGGAAAACAAACGTCACTGCAGCTTTTACAAAATCCATTTGCATAAGTCTGCAGGAGTAAGGGCAAGGTAATTCTATCTGAGCATGGCCAGAGCTGGGCTCCAGCAGCTGGTGGATGGACAGCAAAGATCAACCCAGAAGAGAGTCCATCTTTGTGTGCAAAGAAAACTATGGAAGGGCAGCCTCCTGTCACTTCACTATGCCTGGGGGTAAAAGGATTAAAATGTATTCGTGCCATTTAATTATTAGGTACCCATCCCTAAGATGCCATATTCTCAGCTAAGGGGAGAAGAGCCTCCCACCCTTCCCGCACATCAAGCCAGTCAGTGGGGAATTGTTTTTTTTGTATCAATTCCACAGGTCAGCTTGTCAAAACCAGATGTGACTGAGGGAAAGCTCACTGATTTGTGAGCGATTTGTGAGCATGTCCAGTATCTTCGGCCTTATTGCTCTGGATTAGTAGCTCTATTTTATTGGGGTTAGCTTGCAGGAGTGTGACTACTTCATCCATCAGTTCAGAATCTTTTAAACACTAGTACTGAATTTATAGAATTGGTTAAACGAAGTGTTGACAATATGGACAATATGTTTCTGATTAACACTGCAATTTAAAGTGGAACTGCCAAGTGCCTAGAGTTACTAACACACTGCAGCGTTTTTCCAAATCCATTGGGTTGGGAACTCAGCTTCATTGGACTAACAGATGTTGGATGTTGAGCTGACAATGCATTTGAAACTGACTGCTTTAGAAATGAGGGCTGCTCTCCAAAAGCTTTACTATTCCTTTGCGGTGATTAAATTCATACTGTGAATACCCTCGTCCTCTTTATTGTTCTGTTTGGGCATATTTGCCAGTTTTGGTTACGACAGTGATCTTTTCCAGTCCTTTCCCTTTATTTGAAGAGGAGGGGAAGAAAAGCCAGACACCAAAAAGCCACTTCATCAGCTTTACATTATGTATTTGTTCGAGTTAATTGATGGCATTCCCATTCCAAATGGAGGGTTCTTCAGAAATGAGCTCTGAAGTTGCAATGCAGAAACTCCTTTGCAAGGCTGCATCTGCTTAGGAACCATGGTTCTACACAGGCCTGAGGTTGGGGGTTCTTGTTTGAAGGGAGGGAACTGGATTCATAGGAATCTAATTCTTTTTCAACATTTGGCATTTTGAAAACTAACAAGTGATATATGCATTAAATGATAACAGGAATGAAAAGGGAAAGTGCAAATGCCGCCCAGAAAAACACTGGAAAATCTGACCCCAGACAGACAATAGAGACTCAACCGCTTGATCATCTTTTATGCTATCTGAAACCTCCAGCAAGAATGTTTATGGGACATGAGGGTTTGATTCCCTCCTTTTCGTTGCCTAGTACTCCCTGTCAAAAACAATATTTGTGTTTAAAATTCAATTACAGATGAGAGAGGAGCCAAAGCAAGTAAGTTCAGATGGTGCTCCAACCTCCCCACAGTCTGGGGGTGTTAGGAGCCAAGGTTTAGGCCACGCTCTGCTACAGCCAGTGATGCCATCCGCCAGCCATTACATCGGAGTGGTTGTTAATGAGGCGTAAACATACACATGCCTGCATGAGTCGGGAGGGCTGTTAGATTTTCCTTACACAGATTTTGGCTCTGTCTACACTGGGAAAATTTAGTGATGAGAGTGCTATCAACATGTCAACATGTCAAGCCTGTTTTTTCTGCCACACTTTGTCGACATTTCATGGCCACATTTTTAGCGTCCCTCTTGACAGTAAGAGGAAAGCAACGTGGGTAAGTATCTCACAGTGCCTGGCATCACCTTCAGTCGCTAAGCACCGTGGGAATGAGCAACATGGCACTAGGCATTTTGGGAATGTGAAAAATGTCCCATCAGCCACCTCTTTGCTTCCTAGCCCTTCCTGTATGTCCAGCTTCCTTTCACACCACTTGAATGACAGGAGACCTTCAGCATCTGCTGTGACAAATCATGGATCCCACAATTCTCTCCCATGCTATGTGTAATGTGTTCAATGTGCTTAGGACATCACCAGTTGCAGCAGAACAGACTCGGATGTGGACGACAATGCAAATGACATGGACAGCAGTGAAGTGGCATTGCATTTGGCTGTCACAGAGCAGCTGTACAGGGAAGTTCGGTGCACACAGAGGGAGAGTTACTGAATAAAGAATTTTGCATGTGTGGCCATGGAGATTCGGAAGGATGATTACAATGAAAAGTTCTGTATTTGTTGACAGGGAGGCCTTTGGTTCTGTTCACTCTGCATCTTGATAAAACACTTCAGCATCTCATTTTGGTCCTCTGTGAGATTTAGCATGTACAAAGTGGCTTCTGTTCTTGCATCTCCCCAGTTGTTGAGCCCTTTTCTCTGTTTGAAGCTCTGAATGCTGCAATACATCCATGACCAGATCCTCCCATGTCCTTCAAGGTTTTTTCCTAGCTGATGGAATGTTTCTGCAGGTGACCATGCCTGACCTTAAGGTCTGGTACTTTTCATGATAAAGATTGTAACATTTCACCAACATGCACCTCTCTGAACAAAACTGGCCACTTTTCTTACTACCGTAGAAGCAAACACACAACTCTGATATTGGTGAGTCTTAAATGTGGGGGAAGAAGGGGACTTGAGCATTGGCCTTGGGTCCCCAAGAAAGTACAGCCTGCACTTGTGCAGCAGATGTACATGGAAACAATTTGTAATAACCCTCTATTTGTCCAAAGGCTGCCATTACTGTCCCTGCAGAAGGTTGACAGGAAAAACCAGACTCTGCTTCTGGATGCAAGGAGGGGGCTTCCTGCTCCTTATGCAGCTCAACTCTCCATCGCCTTGGTTCTGGCAGCAGAATGTGAGGAGTGGTTTGAGAGAGTGTTGTACGGGAAACGGCAGCCCTGCCATGGAATCTGCCTGAGAAAATTAAGAAGTACAGTGAACCCTCGTTTATCGCGGTAGATAGGTTCCAAACCCGACCGCGATAGCTGAAAATCCGCGAAGTAGGCTTTGAAAGCCGCGGAGGGGCTCCGGCGGGGGAGCAGCCCAGGCGCGCCTGGGATGCCCCCCCCGCCGGCTTCCCCCGAGGCTTTGAAAGCCGGAATATACGGTAGTACTGTTAACAAACCACCCTTTAATGTACAGAAAAAAGTCCGCGAAGTCGTGAATCCGCGATGGTCGAACCGCGAAGTAGCGAGGGCTCACTGTACCTCAGGCAAAGCTTCAGCACCTTCTTCCAGCAAGTTTCTATTGATATCCATGTACATCAGTGCTTTGTTTGGACATACTGAACACACTTGGGCTGTGTCCAGACTCAGGGTTTTTTTCGAAAAAAGTAGCCTTTTTTCGAAAAAACTTCCCCTGCATCCAGACTCAAGCCGCGTTCTTTCGAAATTAATTCGAAAGAACGCGGCTTTTCTTTCGATGGCGGTAAACCTCATTTCACGAGGAAGAACGCCTTCTTTCGAAAGTTCCTCTTTCGAAAGAAGGCGTTCTTCAATGTAAATAGGGCTTCTTCAAAAGAGAGCATCCAGACTCACTGGATGCTTTCTTTCGAAAAAGCAAGCCACTTTTTCGAAATTTCTCCGTGCAGTCTAGACGCTCTCTTTCGAAAGAGGCTCTTTCGAAAGATGCTTTCGAAAGAGCCTCTTTCGAAAGAAGCCTGCAGTCTAGACATAGCCTTGGAGTGAGGTGGAGATGGACATAGGAGATGGAAGTGTTGAGAGTCTCTAGGGGTATGTCTACACTACCACCCTAGTTCGAACTAGGGTGGTAATGTAGGCAACCTGAGTTGCAAATGAAGCCCGGGATTTGAATTTCCCGGGCTTCATTTGCATATTGCCGGGCGCTGCCATTTTTAAATGTCCGCTAGTGTAGACTCCGTGCCTCGCAGCTACATGCGGCACGGACTAGGTAGTTCGGATTAGGCTTCCTATTCTGAACTACCGTTACTCCTTGTTAGGAAGCCTAATCCGAACTACCTAGTCTGTGCCACATGTAGCCGCGGGGCACAGAGTCCGCACTAGCGGACATTTAAAAATGGCGGCGCCTGGCAATATGCAAATGAAGCCCGGGAAATTCAAATCTGAGGTAAATAGGATGAAGTTTAATAGAGACAAATGTAAAGTGCTCCACTTAGGAAGGAACAATCAGTCTCACACATACAAAATGGGAAGCGACGGTCTGGAAAGGAGTACGGCAGAAAGGGATCTAGGGGTTATAGTGGACCACAAGTGGAATATGAGTCAGCAGTGTGATGCCATTGCAAAGAAAGCAAACATGATTCTGGGGTTCATTCACAGAAGTGTTGTGAGCAAGACATGAGAAGTCATTCTTCTGCTCTACTCTGCGCTGGTTAGGCTTCAATTGGACTATTGTGTTCAGTTCTGGGCACCACATTTCAAGAAAGATGAGGAGAACTTGGAGAGGGTCCAGAGAAGAGCAATGAGAATGATTAAAGGTCTAGAGAACTTGACCCATGAGGGAAGGCTGCAGGAATTAGATTTGTTTAGTTTAGAAAAGAGAAGATTGAGGGGGGACATGATAGCAGTTTTCAGATATCTAAAAGGGTGTCATAAGGAGGAGGGAGAAAACTTGTTCATCTTGATCTCTGAGGATAGAACAAGAAGCAATGAGCTTAAACTGCAGCAAGGGAGGTTTAGGTTGGACATTAGGAAAAAATTCCTAACTGTCAGGGTGGTCAAATATTGGAATAAATTGCCAAGGGAGGTGGTGGAATCTCCCTCTCTGGAGATATTTAAGAACAGGTTAGATAGACATCTGTCAGGGATGGTGTAGACGGAGCTTGATCCTGCCTTGAGGGCGGGGGGCTAGACTCGATGACCTCTCGAGGTCCCTTCCAGTCCTAGTATTCTATGATTCTATAGCGCAAACCCAGGCAGGGCTTAGCCAGCTCACAGAAATACAGCCTCTGGTTGCCCTGCACTGCTGCCCCACATGGCTACAAGAATAATGTCCCATATCACTGCCCATCCCACCTCCATCCCGCTGCAATACACAGCAATTTACTGCCCTGCACTGCTGCAGTCCCACTCCCCATCCCTGGCTGCACTAGAATAACTTACGGCCCTGCATGGCTACCAACCTGCATCTCTTTCCTTGCCTCATGCTCCAGATGGAGTTGCTGAGAGTCTTCACAAACATTGGGACACCAGAACAAGTCGTCACTGCCTGGCACATACTGAGTCTAACCCCCTCATCCATTTCCACCTCTTCATCAATAACTTCTGTCTCTCAGACAACTCCTTTTTCTGACTCTGTGCTATGGGAAGTATCCACACTCTTCTTGGCTGGAGATGTCGAGTCCCCACCCAGGACTGTGTCCAGTTCTTTATAAAAATGGCACATTGGAGGTGTTGTACCATACCGGCTCTTTGCCTCCTTCGGTTTCTGGCATGCCTGCCAGAGTTCCTTCAGCTTGGCTCTGCATTGTTGAGTCTTGCTCACATCCCTTCTCACACAGGGCTCAAAACATGTGACCGTATGTGTCCCAGTTCCTACAGGTCACTCACAGCTGTGATTGCACTGATTCTTCACCCCACACACTAACAAGATGGAAAAACTCTGGGGTGCTCCAAGCAGGAGAGTGTTTTGAGCAAGCAGGAGAGTGTTTCCTTTAGAAGATTCCATAAAGAGCATTAAACAATGGGCCAGATAACAGGAAATGCATTTTAAAGCTTGTGGGGTTTGCAGGTAGAGTGCAGCTGTTTACCTGGCTGCAGAGCAGCAGAGTTCAAAGCACTGGCCAGAGTGGCTAATCAGGCCCTGTGGGAAACATGCTGGTGGTCAATAAACTCAACAAAAAACTCAACAAAAAACCTGCCGTTGTTCACACAATAAAGGGAGGGAGAGAGACTAAAGTCCCTTGCAGTGGTGGAATTGGTTTGTCACCAAAAGTAGGTGTTTGTTGCAACTTTTGTTGTGTTGCAATGTGAACTCTCTTTGGGTTTTGTCACCAAAAATGGATTTTTAATGACAAAACTTGCCAATGGAGACAAGACCCTTGTTGTTGTCCTTATGCTAGGGCATGATTTCTGTCATGTCACATGTGGAGTCCCACTAATGCATTTTATTCCTGCAGAGACCCAGAGAACTAATGATAATATCTCTCTCTGTAGATATAGATATAGATGTGTGTGTCTGTCTATGAGTTCAATCTGTCTGCATGCAAGTCCATTTGTTTAAGAATTCCTCTAAATGATAAAAGTTAGAACCACCAAATTAGGTATGCAGTTTCCTCTTTTCATAACTTAAAGGAAGGTCAGGGTATAGTTGCACCAAGAAAAAGGGATATGCCTGGAATTTGACTGTTTAGTGCTAGGCGGAGGGGCACTATACTCTATATAGAATTGTTAGACACATAGATGAACATAATTTGTTGGGGATTCTGTAAAGGGAAATCATGCCTTACTAATCTACTACAGTTCTTTGAGGGGGTCAACAGACATGTGGACAGAGGGATGCAGTGGATGTAGGGTAATTGGATTTCCAGAAAGTCTTTGATAAGGTCCATCACCAAAGGCTCTTAAGTAAAGCTAGTTGTCATGGGATAAGAGGTGAGGTCCTCTCATGAACTGATAATTGGTTAAAAGACAGGAAACAAAGGGTAGGAATAAGATTGGAGAGAGGTAACTAGTCATGTCCCCCACAGGTCCAGCCTGGGACCAGCCCTATTCAACCTTTCTGCAGAAAGGGGTAAACAGTGAGTTGGCAAAATTTGCAGATGATACTAACCTGCTCAAGATAATTAAAGCTAAAGCAGATAGTGAAGAGCTTCAAAAGGATCTCACAAAACTAGGTGAATGGGCAATGAAATGGCAAATGAATTTTACTGTTGATAAATGCAAAGTAATACACATTGGAAAAAATAATCCCAACTAGACATACAAAATTTAGCTACAACTACTCAAGAGAGTGCTCTTGGAGTCATTGTGGATAGTTCTCTGAAAAATCCACTCACTGTGCAGTGGCAGTCAAAAAAGCAAACAGAAGGTTAGGAATCATTAAAAAAAGGGATAGCGAATAAGACAGAGAATATCTTATTGCCTCTATATAAATCCACAGTACTCCCACATCTTGAATACTGAGTACAGATGTGGGTGCCTTATCTCAAAAACGATATATTGGCATTTGAAAAGGTTCAGAAAAGGGCAACAAAAATGATTAGAAGTTTGGAATGGGTGCCATATGAATAGAGATTAAAGAGACTGGGGTTTTTCATCTTAGAAAAGAGGAGACTAAGGGGAGATATGGCAGAGGTCTATAAAATCATGACAGGTAAGGAGAAAATGAATAAGGAAAAGTTATTCACTTGTTCCCATAATATAAGAACTAGGAAAAACTTTAAAAAGTAATGAATAGCCTAGCAGCACCTTAAGGACTAACAAAACATGTAGATGATATCATGAGCTTTTGTGGGCACAACCAATTTCTTCAGATGACCTCTGAGAGTTTATGATACAATCTACATGTTTTGCTAGTCTTTAAGGTGCTGCTACACTATTTGTAGTTTTTTAAGTTTTTCCAGTTACAGATTTACTTGGCTACCCCTCTGAAGCATAAGAACTAGGTTTCACCAAATGAAATTAATAGGTAGCAGGTTTAAAACACACAAAAGGAAGTTTGTCTGCATGCAGCTCACAATCAACCTGTGGAACTCCTTGCCAGAGGATGTTGTAAAGACCAGGACTTTAACAGGGTTAAAAGAAGAACTAGATAAATTCATAGAAGATAGGTCCATCAATGGCTATTAGCCAGAATGCATTGGAATGGTGTCCCTAGCCTTTGTTTGTCAGGGGCTGGTAATGGCCACTGTCAGCAGAAGGGATTCTAGACTAGAGGGACCTTTGGTCTGAGCCAGTATGGCCATTCTTATATTCTTATGCTCACAGTCTCCACTGGGGGCAGTGAGTGCTGGGAACAACTAATCTGCACAGTGACCACTGGGACAGGCGCTTCACTAAGGGAATGTCCAGCTGGGGACAGGGCTCCCCATCCTACTTACCACTCGCCCAGTAAGTGACACCTCCCCTTCCCCGCTCCAACCCCGCCCCTGCCTTGGCCTTGGCTCCAGACAAGGAGGGGAGGGGGAAGCCCAGCAGTCCCCACCACCACCATGACTCCCCCTGAAGCACTGCCATGGCTGGGAAAGAAGCCACAGCCTGCCCCCTCCCCAGTACCACCAGGCTAGCCTGTGCAGCTGCTCCTTCCTCCCATCCCACTGCTGGGTAAGCCTTCGAGCCCCGGTATACACTAAGGAGTTATTTCAAAATAACCCCTTAAGTCGAATTTATAAGCTTAGCATCCACACTACCAAGCCCGTTATTTTGAAATAATGGTCTGGTTATTTTGAAATCTGTACACCTGCTTCCCTCAGGGAATAACACTTATTCTGAAATAGTTATTTTGAAATAGTGTTAGTGTGGATGCTTCACTGCTACTGATTTGAAATAATTGGTCTCTGATGCTCTGGCCTCACTTGGCATCTTCACTGCTCCCTTTCTCCTGTGGAATTTAAAACTCCATGCAGCAGGAGAAGGGCTTCTCACATATAGCCAGCTTTGCAAGCCTCATTCAAGACAGCAGTCAGCGAGGGAGCCACGAGTGACCCCAATGCTCCTTTAGAACCTCTCATATCTGCCAGCACTCCTGCTGCTCTCTCGGCTGCCACTGGCCAGGGATGCAGACAGCTCTGGCCTGGACTGTGAAGAGATCCTGAACCTCATCGAGGTCTGGGGAGAGGAGACCAACCTCCAGGATCTCCACACCAGAAAGAGGAATGTGGAGGTGTACATCCGGGTCATGGCCAGCCTGGCCAGCAAAGGTCTGCATGAAAATCAAAGATCTCTGACAGACCTACCACAAGGCCAAGGAGTGGAGCAGATGCTCCAGGTGGCACCACACAGCTGCTGCCACTACGAGGATCTGGATGCCATCCTGGGAAGAGGGCCAGCCACTGCCCCCCACCATTGTTGTGTTGGAGTCCAGCCAGGACATACCCACTCCTCGCTCAGCCTACTCACCCTGGAGGCTGCACAACAGCCTGTGCATGTGGGTGCACATGGAGCGCGAGTCCGGAGCACTCGGCCCCATGACACTCTCACTGCTTGGTCTTTCTCACAAGGTTCCTGGAGAGGCCTTCTGTACTCTGGCCTCCGTGGCAGGACACCTTCTGACACCAAGCCACCACTAAGGAGTCTGGGGTCATGGAACCATACAGCCTGACTGCATACAGCACGGGCTCATGCCGGCACTCGGGCAGCATCTGCTCCCGGTCATTTGTGGCAATGCGGCAGAGACTGATCCCCTGCATGGGAACCTGCTGGGGGGAGGAAGAGGAAGGGATCTTAATAGCACTCTCTCCTGCAAACAGCCTCTGCCTCTCACACACATTTCCCCCAAGTCCCCCCTTCCCAGCAGGCAGGGATAGCAATTCTGTCTCTGCAGGACACCGCCAGTGCTGGACCCCATATGTGTGGGACACAGAAAGAAGCCTACCTGCCCCATCCCCCTTTCCCACCCGCAGGCTCCTGGGCTGGCCAGCACCTTCCCATGCCTGCTTGTCCCTGGGCCATGGGTGTAGCAATGCTCCTCTGGGATGTTTGCGCCCCTGCAGGAAAGTGACCACACTCTAGGCCACAGAAGGCCTTGCTCAAAGCACATCACCATCATCTGAACCAAGGCCTTCGGTGTTGGGTTAGAGATTAGCACCAGGCTTCACACACAGTGTCTCATAGGATGACTGCCCGTGTCACTTTTCTTCACAGCTGGGCCAGCATCCACCACCTCTAACACCACATTAGGCCTCCTGGGGTGCATTTCCTCCTGCAGAGTCGACTTTGCAGGAGGAAATGCACCCAAGAGGACCTGGTGTGGCAGGAGATGGCCTGCATTCAGTCCGTCAGGTGACAGGAGCTGGCTTAAAAGCCGGTTCCCCCCCAGCAGCAGCGGGTTCCTCCCAACTTCCTGCTGGGACCCCAGTGCACAGGGGCTGCTGCAGATTGACCGGGCAGCCTGGCTCAGTCCTAGGTCGTGCCTGGTGCCGGACCAAACCCTGCTGTGGCTCTGCAATTTAAAAGGCAGTAGGAGCCGGGCAGCCTGGAGGAGTGTTGGGAGCAGAGGGGAGGTGGATAAAAGGGTCTCTCCCCTCCCCTCCAGGAAATAGACTTGAACCCAGGATTCCTGTGTTCCAACATTCTTCTGCTTTTGCAAGATCTATGAAATGCACTGTTAAGCATGTGTTGCTCCCTTGAAGTGGCTGGTCCACATAGAGGACAACAACCTACTACTGCTGATGCTCCATTTTTCCAAATGATAGAGGTCCATGTTGTGAATCTGAAGGTTCCCACCCTGCTGGTAACCCATCTTGGGGTCAATATGGGTTTCTGCCAGCCTCTGACAGTATGGTTTTACAAGATGGAATTTTGGACAAAGGTGCATTTCTCTACTTTGGCCTGTTTGACTCTGTCACATTAAGTCTCTTTTAATGTAGCTTTTGAACGCAGTATGCATGTATATCTCACTGTGCAGCTCCTGTTCAGCCTGTCTGCTGGATGTACGTGCTGTTTGCATTAGTCCTTTCACAGAATAGCTGTTGCAGAGCAATGATATTGTTCATCCTCACGCCATAGGATGCACTTCAGAAGAGGGGGCACCCCAGGGCCAGCTGTGATGAACGGGCATGCCACTCACCACTCCAGGAGAGGCAGTGAGAAGGCTGAGATCTGTCTTGTTTTCCAAACAAGTTGCTGTTCTTGGGCTTGTTGATAGGTTGGTTACCATGGGAAATAATGCTTTTCAGCCCAGGGAGTCTCTCTCACCTGTGTTCAGGGCTTTCTCACGGGCCTCCTTTTCCCTTTCTCTTGACTCGCACAGTTGTAGCCATCACCAGAGTGGTGGTACTTAAAAACTCAGAGGGAAGCTACAGACATGAAAGGTGGACACAGAGACAGGCCCCCACAGCCTCTGGAAACACTCTTCTGGATCTGGGTAAAGAGCATCACACCCCGCTAGACTTCCTTCCGGTTGGTGGTGTATTTTCTGGTCACTCTCATATCTTGATTAGTGGGTTCTGAATGTGAATGTGCATGTGCAGATCATGGTGTCTGTCAATCACGGCCACAGGCAACTAAGCAGAGACTCCTGTTTTGAGGTATGGACAGCAAAGGAATGTAGATGTCTGACTATGGTGATCTCTGAGTCTCGCTCTGCTCCAAAGCCGAGGTGGAAAGAGGATTAATAGGCAATGGACCATAATTCCCGATGGTGCTCTGCACTGCCGGTTATGAAGTATGGTTACACTTCCTCCCTCCAAACTTCACAGCATATGATGCAGCTGCAGTGAATTGCTGGCTGCAATATCATCTGATAACCTTCTGCTTTACTGAAGTAGTTCTACAAATCTAACCCAAAGTGAAGTGCTCCCTCCCTGCACTCCCATAAGCCACATCTGATCCCACACCTATAACAGCCCCTTCCAACACTGTCTGATCTGGCTCCTGCTGCCGATGACAGAGTCTGCGGCTGCTCTGAAGCCCTGTTTGTTATTCCATAGATTATTCCCATGCTGCAATATGGCAATGCTGTTTCTCTTCATCCTACCTTGCATCACCAGATCATCAAGACAGCATCTTCCTGCCTGATGTCTAATCATTCTCCTTTTTTCTTTTTAAAAAAAAAATACATGTAATACTTTGTCTCTTGATGCAGTGAGTAGGATGTATGTGATAGTGGGGTAGTGGAATTTATCTTTAAACAAGTCAATGCTAATGTGGAAGCTTGCCTTTTTAAATGCAACCGAAGGATAAATCTTTTGGTCTTTTAGTTTTAAGCTAATACCCCATTTGTACATGGGATTTAGATGTAATAGCAGCTCAGTGACATCCTTACTTGCAGGCATTTCATGAGGCATACCAGAGCGGTCGACAAAGGCTTTCCTTGTTGACCACAGTGCGTCCAGACTGCCCTGCTGTGCCACAAAACAGCTGATTGGCACAGCGTGACGGCCATTTTGATGTAAATGAAGCGGCAATTATTTAAATCGCCACTTCATTTTCCTATGTCTAATAAACTTATCTACATGGCTCCATCAACGGAGCCATGTAGTCTAGACATACCCTTGCAGCTTTCCCAGTGCAGAATCCCTGAAGTTTCTCAGTTCCAAAGCTCCTGGTCAGCCCATGGCCATTCCCAGAAGAAGGGTTCTTCTCATCTTTACAGCCTTACTCATAACAAAAGGCCAGGATATTCACTGGCACTGCTTTCACATTCAGGTAAAAATATAATGCACAGTTATGCAATTGGTCATAACTCACTAGCCTATTGTCTGCTGTGCAGTACCCATGTAGTGCATGATTTCTTTCCAAATGCCCTTCGCTCCATAATTCATAACTTGAGGAATACCATGCCAGTCCTCTCATCAATCACAGATTTACAATCATCCTGCTTTACCTTCCATAAGAATTTGCCACACACAGATTTCTGGTCTCCCTGGAGCACATCCTGAATGGTTCTGAGCAGCCTGTGTCCTTAATGATCTTGGGAAACTCAGTACTTTTAAACCTCAGCTCTTGCTTCAAGGTTGGATTGAGGTTATTGACTCAAGAGAGGTCCAGTGTTAACACTGCTGCACTGTAGGCCACATGGTTATTAAAGGACTTGTTCATGTCACAGAACCACATGGGAATTGTCCATACAGATGTTGTAATGTAATGTGGGAAATCAGAGCTCAGATGTTTTGTTTTGTAACTGATGCATAAATTAGTGATGGGCCAGCTTCAGCAGGTTCAGAGCCCTGATTCAGCTGCTTAGCTGAATTTCTCTTGTCAAGCAATTGGGCTGGAAATATCATTAGATTCTTGGGATGAATGGTGGGTGAACTTTTTGCCCCTGGGGAGTAGAAATAGGCTCAAACCACAGAATTTGAATCTGAGTCCAGATGTGAGCTGTCTGTATCAGGGTGTTTTGACAGACTCTGGAGAGATGTGCCATCTGGGAAATTCAAACACACTTCTGTGTTTGGATTCTTCTAGCTGAGCACAAGTGATTCATATTGAATAGTTTATTCGATGAATGAATTCAGTCTCTCTGTGCATGGATGCTCCAAGGGCAACTTCTAATTTTCTCAAATTTGTTTGTTATTAGGAATTATTTGCTGACCGATTCTTGGCCAGAATATTGATTGTGAGCGGTGTAGTCTGAGCATTCAAAATGCAAGCTGCATAGGTTAGTTTTGATTGGTCATGTGGGTCACATAGTATTGTACTGGTTTCTTTGAATAAAGTTTCTGTTGTTAATACACACTGAGGTGTTTGATTCATGTTGTGTAGGTTTTATTCACCTGGAGAGGCTTGGAAAATTAGCCATTTGTATGGCTAACAAGCACATCTGGAAGACTGTCAGGGCTATTCCCCACTCTGGTGCTCTAAGTGAAGAAGATGGGGGCCCACAAAGAGCTCAAAAGAAAAAAAAACCCTTTGCCGCTACAGGCACTGGTTACAAAAACTTCCCCACAGAGTTACAATATACAGATTCTGGGGGATTGCTGCCACCATCAAGTGATTTTGATCCCTAAAAACCAGGGGTGAACATACCCATGGTGTACCCCAACCTCTTTTGCCCCAAAAGAGCTTGAAAAAAGAAAAGAGAGAGAAAAAAAAGCTGCAGTCTCTGGTAGCTGACCTCCCAGTCTGAGGCATGCAGATACACACAAACAGACAGATTTTCCGGGATATCACCTTTTAAAAAGTTATTTTTTTGTTACAAAACAAAAGATAAACTTGATGAAGCATACTTGGTTGCTAGATGTTACAGAGCAACTAAGGAAAACAAATTAAAACACAGGGAAAAGTCTCTGGGCACAGTGCTAGATGGTAAATGGGAAGGGAAGGCATAGATTCACAGAGAACAGTTCCAACCAAACCACAAAATAAAGGAAAATTGCCCTGAATGTGACTGGATTCTCTTTTCCCCTTCCTTCCAATTTTCAGTTTACTCCCATGCCCCAAATTTCTTGGAGACATAGTAGTTCTGCCTGGGTTTAAATCATTCTGTGTCTCTGAACTCCTGGTTTTTCTCTCCCACACAGAGAAAACAGGCAAGGAATCCGTTACAAATGTCATCCCTCTATCTCGATTGGTTCTCCCGGCCCTCTGGCCAACACCTTTGTTAGGTATCGGAGTTTAACCCCTTAGTCACCAGGTGCTGGTCAGCACTCCTCCTGTCCATTAAGTAGACATTGAAGCAAAACAAAAAAACACATGCAAAAAACCCAGAGTTTGGGTTCATAGCTAACCCTTCCTGTTTCAAGGCACAAACCAATCTCTAATTGGTGTGGGTTAGAAGTTGATTCCATAAGTATCTTCCTGCATCTTCGTCTAAAATAGTTGGTATTATTTGAACTAGAAGGACCAGTGGGCTGTCCAAGATGCAATTCCTAATAATGGTTCTGGGTTTTTTAATTAATGGAAGCTTAGCTTCTTCATGGCACATTGCAAATCCATTCCATGCCTAGTTATTAATCTGTCATGCTCTACAATGTTTGTGACCTGGCTGCCTGAGTGTAATCTCTTTGCCATGTCTCATTGTAGCAGGTGTGGTACTAGGTATCAATCCCAAAGGTGGAAACTGCAAACTCCTTAACTGATTTGCTAGAACATTCTTGGAAACTGAACACAAAGGTGGGGGGGGGGAGGCACTATGTGTTTTTCACATGTGTCAATGTTCACAAGCAAATATCAGTTGGCTCCCATCCCCACTTTACTGCCCCAGCATGAAGTGTGGGCATGGCAGGACCCCAAGTGCTGGTCTGGGCCCATCTGCATATGCAAATTCCTGTGTGTGATTTCACAATGGGCCATGCCAGAGAGAACAGCCAATGTACCCTAGAAACCTGCAGGTGCCTGCAGTTTGAGAAGGTGCCTGAGAGTAGAGACAGCTGGGCAGGGATGTGTTGGGGGAGGGGACACGAGACAAGAATGCAAAGGGAAGGGAGTAATAGGAGTACCACAGCCATCAGAGATACAGCCCCATGAATTGCGACAAACACACAGACTGTGATCATGGAAAAGTTCATTGCTGCTGCACTGGAGCCATGGGTGGCAGGTAATGGAGGCAAGGGAAGGCATTGCCTTGCCAAAACTGCCTACACTGCCCAGTCACCCAGGAGGAGCTGGGGCCACACTGTGCCACAGCCTGGTGGCCGGGGAAGGCTGGCGCCAGGCAGTGTGGGTTTGGGCGGGGCTTTGCTGGGGGTGGGGAAATGCTGTGAAGCGGTACGGTCTCAGGGCAAGGAGGGTGGTTTTGGGCAGATGGGGTGGAACTTCAGCTGTCTTCCCTCACTGGGCCTTCACACACTGCCGATGACTAAAGCCATCTCAGTCCACTAGTGCTCTTCCGACCTCTGACTCCCACTGGGGACTCTCTGCTACTGCTCCTTCAGCCAAGCTGTCTGAAGCATGAGAGAGTTGCCCAAAGAAGAACAGGACTGACTTTAACATCTTGCCTGGCTGGTGGCCTTCACCCCAAGTGCTCCCAGCACAGGTGTGTGCTGTAATATTGGTTACATTTGCCTGACTGACAGCAAAAGTCATTGATCCCTCTCCAGGAAGCTCCTGCAAGGGATGTAAATTGCTGCATTTGTCCTTCTGGTGATGGGCAGCTTTAGAATTGGCAATAAAGGGGCGAATCACCCTGCTCATCATCCTCCAAGCTAATCAGCTCAACATTGGGCCTGGAGTTGATCTGAAAGATAGCAAGCGACTATCAGGGACTGTTTGCAAAGGCTGTACCTTTCCACGCTAGCCAGAAGCACAGGCAAGGCCTTGCAACCATACAACGATGGCATAAGTATCTGGTGGCAGGCCTGGGTTAAAGTGCAGTTCAATGGGAGCTCTGAAAACATGGAGCCACGTTTGTGCCCAGTATAACCTCCTCTAGATGAACTGAATGGCTCAATTGGCTATCCAGATTCAGATATCCTACTGCCAAGGGACACAGACTTTGTAAAGAGTCTGAGGGGCCACATCTAGCTGGCAAAACATATCTCCTGAAGGCTACAGGACTGAGCCCACTTGGTGGCACTTGACTTCTTGCTGGGGCTAGCCATGGTAGCAGCCTGTTGTCAGACCAAGCTTGGTGCAGGGCTAGAGAATGCTCCATCTCCAGAGGAGCTGTACTGGCAGTGAAGATGCAGCTGGCTTTTCCCTTCTTTCTCCCTTGCAGCCTTCTGCTGCTTGAGTCCAGGTGAAGCATTGTATGCTGGGACCCACAGGAGCCTGCCTCTGCATTAAGGAAGATGGTGGCCAAGGACTACAGCCCAGAGCAGAGCTGCCCTTGAGTCACACCTGAACTATTAGTTTCTGTCTTGATCATTACAACCCCCAGTGATCTTTGCCTTGCAAGGAATTGTGCTCTGGGAATAAATCCCAGCCTCTCCATTAGAACAATTCAGCCTTCTGGTTGGTGTGTGACCACTCCAAGCAGTCCTTTGCGGTTCAGCAAGGCAGGTAACAAGCTTCTGGGCTGATCAGCACTTGCACAGGCTGGGATGCTGTAGCAGATGCATGAGGCAAAGTTGCATTGTCTCAACTGAGGCTGCAGTAAATCAGGACATTTGTAAGTGGTTGGGCTCAGGGTGGCTGGCTGCTGATTTTCCCTTCACCCACTTTGTATTCTAACCCTAATTGTCTGCAGCAACCTGCTATTACAGAGCCTTTAACATGATAGACACAAATAGGACGCACTAATCCACTACTCTTTGGTTTAAGAGTCATTACAAAGTGCTTAATTAAGTAAGCCTCACTTAATCACAAAATGTTTGCATGCTAAACGAGTTCTTGTGAAGCACGACACTTGACATATTCTGTACAAAAATAATTACAAGCAGGAGGCCTGGTACACTGAGCCTCTGAACATTTCATTTCAGGGGCCTGGCCCATTCATCACCAAACTGGAATTAAAAGGCTTTTAAAGCAGAGTAATGTGAGAACTCCCACATTCCTGCCGAATGACTCACTGGGAGCCTATTCTGCTGTCTGAGCATTTAAAGGGACAGCACCATGGAGTGAGATAGTGATACCCAGCTGATTCCCTCAGACAAATGTTTTAAACCTTCCATAACAGAAATGGCATGGTTACTGCTGACATCAGCTGGCGCTTCACTGGTATGGACTCCAAAGAGGCCCAGAAATTCTTCCCCAACCTCCCGGAGGTTGAGCTGGAAAACAGATGATATTGCAAGAGCAAAGACCAGCCCAGATCAGAGGAGACATTCACCAAGTAGCTTTTATCAGGCATCTGGAATGTCCATCAGGAGTCTCTGTCTGCGAGGAACACATGGCCCTGAAAGAATAACAGTGCTTTTGTGGCCATGGGAAATGAAAGTGATTACAGGTACATTGTGAGCACCAGCCTTCCAGACAACAGCTTTGTGGGTACACATCCACATGACACTCAACTCAGACTGGGCAGGGGCAGGAAAAGGAGATTTCAGGGGGGATAAGATTTAGACAGAGAAAATCTTTGCACTTGAGCTACAAAATGAGCCTATCTAGCAGAGCCTTTCTGGTCACATTCACACTCTGCCCCAGGAATTGAATCTTTCCCAAACTCAGCTCCCTCGCAGCCTTAGAAAAGCAGCCTGAATGGGATTTTGTCAGTACCAGCATGCAGACTTTTGTTCACGGGGTTGGTGCCCATTAAAACTCTGTATCCCTGTCAGGATAATTGGGAACCCTATCCAAATCTGTCTTTTGATGGGAAAGTCTTTTAATTGGAGCTCTATGAGCTTTGTAATGCCCTCAGAGCCCCATTTATTTTCTCACACACTGGCCGCTCAGGTCTGAGTATTCAGAGCCCCAAATCACATTGTGCAACACTTGGTCCTTTTCAGACATGTGTCTAAAAGAACCTCCTTTAGGACACAGCATCCACAAAAGCAGCTGACAAGCAAGCGCTCTCCATCCTCCAACTGGCTCCTTCCAATTTGTACTGGGATTGATGGGGCCTTGACCATAGCAGATACCAAAGCAACAAGGACTTGACTTTTGAACTCATGAACTTCATTCAGGACACCTGTCCCCAGGAGGATAGTTCTTCCTGCTGGAATTAGCTAAGCAATTACTGCGGATCTCTAATCTTCTGAAATCCCCCTCAGTGGTAGGGTGCTTTAGCTCACAGCCAGGAGGCCCTGGGGGTTCTGAGGAATGGGTAGGTCTATGGTTGCTAGTGGAGTAGAAAGGGCTGTTCTAATCAGTATTGGTCAGGTTCTGCTCTCCCTCACATGGAGTGGGACCCTGATACAGGCCAGATTTAATGGGACTGCTGGAGGAGGAAGAGAGAGATTCCTGGTCCTTTGGGCGGGCTAGTGACCCCTGCTAAAGCCAAGGAAGAGAACCACAAAGTCTGCTCAGGAAGGAGTTGCCCCGGAGGACTATAGCAGACTGTGTTCTCCTCCAGAAAATCTTGCTGCTCCCAGACCAGCTGAGTGACCCCAAGGGCTGCCAGAAGAACATAAAGAGGTGGAGGGGGTCTTCTTCAGGTGGGGCAAGCTCCCTCCTCCACCTTCTGATGGTTGCCCATAGTCTTTGCAGCATAAAATCCCTGGGACATTTATTAAAGGAAAATATTTTTAATCATGTGGGGCACCTATAACTGGCCTCTTGATATGACACCAGGGGCCAGAGTTTATTATAGGGGTGGATTGCAGGAGAGAATTGTGATTCCTGCAGGGGATGGAACAGCAACTGATCCAGCTTTCCAAGAATAGGGCAGCTCCTAATCCCAGTGAACTTGGAATAACCTTGTGTCACTACTTCTTTAAGAAACTATTTTGATTTTTAATAAAAGCAGACATTTGTTTCTCTTGTTTTTTATATTGTCTTTGATTTAAGCCTGGTTGTTATACATATTGGTGTGTGGAAAATAGGTGATTCTTCTAGGATTCTGGGAGGCTTGGAATAAAGCTGAGGCCTACTTCATTGTTTTCCAATTTACGTTATACAAAGTCATGGTATATAGCTGAGAGACATCGAATCTTCTCAGAAACAGCTTAGCCATTCATCCAAACAGAGTCACATTGACAGTTGTCTCCTATAAAGGCTTTGTCCTCAATCTCCATAGCTTTGTCCTGAATGGGCATTGCAGCTATTTAGGTGTCCAAGAGCTGGGATGAAGCTAGCAGGACATGGTGGATGTGCACTTCCCTGATGGCCAGTGTAAGCCACACACCTGCTGGGAGTGGTACTGACCCATCTACTTGCATGGAGACCCCTTACAGAGAGACTAATGAGTCTGCTCTACAGCCTTACCTTTCAGCCAGGTGGCTTTTTGCTCATGCTGTACAGGCCCAAATTCTAAGCACCAGAGGTCCCAGGTGGAACCCACCTGTTGGTGTTAGACCAGCTGGCTAGTTAATGCCCAAGACAGTGTGGGGTGTGGTTCCAGTCAATTGTTCCAAATGCCGTCCCTTTCCAATTAAAGTTTTTGCTATTTCCCCTGGAGTATACATGAGCAGTGAAACTGGTTGTGTGTTTTCTAGTTCATAGCACAGTGTGTTTACCTTCACTTTCTTTGCAAAAGGCCACATGCAGGGCAGTCCAGAGTGTTTGCTTTCACCAAACATGGCATGCACCCTTCACATTTCCATGTCAACGTCTTCCTGGATTATTGTCCCTAGGAGGAAATAAAGATGACCACCAACTGCTGATGCTCTAGTTTTTGCAGAACATGGAGCTAGCAATGGAAGCTCCTGAAAATAATACATTTGTGAAGGACAGAGCTGTTAAAGTATACAGCACCGGTTTTGGAATGGTAGCCTGTGTTTTTAACTGGGGGTCTCTCCTCAGTCCCTTCCCATCACAGCCATGTCTAGAGTGTGCTATTGCTTCCTCCTCATCTAGCCCTTCCTAGCCTCTTTCTGATGGCTGGATAACCCCAGCCCTCTCCTGGCCTCCAGCACCCCTAACGCCCTCCTGGCTTGGGCAGTCTGTCCAACTGAGCTGGGCTGCTAGTGGAGGCAGCAGGTCCAGTAGTTCAGCAGAAACAAGCCACTCTGTGGATGGCCTCTACCTCGAGGAGATGCCTCGAGATTGGGACCAACTCCCCCATTTTTCTGGATAGTGTATGAGGGAGCATCGTCAGGGTAAGATAAGGCTTCCAAGCAGGAGTGGTGGTCTCAGCTGTTTTCTTCTGTTCCCATGGAAATTATGATGGCTTCACACAGGCTTCACCCTTACATCTTTGAGAGCAGAAGCTGGGTGGTGAAGGGCAGGGCACAAACAACCCAGCAGATCCAGGGGAAAAGGTAGGAGAGTGAAACAGAAGAGCATATGGTGTCAATTCCAGCCTAATGGCCATGTAAACACTGCTGGCATGGAATCTCCTCTTTGAATCCCCAGTAGAACTGCTCAGGGAAACTTGGCCAGACCCATATTTCATGAGAATTGAAAGGTGTCCTGAAAGCAGAATGATTTCACTGGAATTTCGTTTAAGAAGCAAACCAGTGGGGAAAGCACCAACAATGCTGAAGCATCCTATTTGGCATTTTTGGAAGCAAACATTCTGATTTTTTGTTTGTTTTGAATGTTTTGTGTTTATAATGAGACATAAAATGAACCATCAAAAACAAAGTAAAATGTTTTGATTTTATCCAATTCCCCCTCCCCATAACTTTTCTTCCTAAAGAATTCTGAAATTGATGTTTTCATTTCAGTCTGGAATGAAGCCAAATCTTCAAATCCTTTGCCAATCTGAATTTGCACTGCTTGAACCTGCTGCCATCCAAATTAATGATCCTCAGCCCTGCTCCTTGGTCACAAGAGGGTTTTTACCACAAGCTAAACACCAGAAAGTCTGCTTTAAGTGAGAAAACAAAAGGAAAAAAAGAACCTGATCTACACTTGGCCTCACTCTGTGCTTACCGCTTAGGCAGCCAGTACATGGCTCACTGTTTCCAGAGGCTCCTGAAACTGTGCTAGAATTTCTCCCAAGGAATCCTGTCTCTTGGATGCAGACACTGATAACAGACCAGGAAACACATATGGTAAAAATTATTTAGCAGCATTTCCAAATTTGGTCATCTTTGTTACTGAAGTGTAGTTTGTGAAGTTCCAAGGCACTGGAACTCAGGTGACACTGTCTGCTTCCCAATGGCTGACAGCATGGAAAGAGAGTGCGGTTCAGGTGGGTACCAGTGAAGGCCTCCCACCAGGTGTCAGTGGGAGGATATTTTACATTTCCTGCCTTTGTTTTGGAAAATAAATAGAAGAGTTTGATATTGGCTAAGAAGTGACACAGCAGGAATCACACCAGATTACTATGGTCCTGGCTTGGGGAAGCGATTTAGGAAAGGCCACTCAGTACCAGTTCATGCCTAGAAGTCACTTTCACGCAAACTCTCATTCTGTTCAGGGCTGGGCCGTGTCACAGAAGAAGTTACAAACAGCACTCACTGTGAATGTGTTTAGTTTGTATTCCTTCCAGAAACAGCTGTTGATATTCTGACACTTGCCAACTCTGCAGTATCTTCAGGGAGTCTCCTTTCCTCCCATTTCTGAGATTTCCCCTTCTGTTCCCCCTTCCCTCCCCCAGGCTCTTGCCTTTTTGTTTTCCTTTGTTCTCAGCTGGTTTGCAAATCCTGGGGTAGGAGCTGGGAGACAGACTTCAGCACTTGAAAATGTTCCCAGCTTGAGGAGGTGCTGGGGATGAGTCTGCTTGCTGGAATTATTAATCCTCCTGGCTTCTCAAACCTCTCACAGAACCACTGCCCAGAGACGTGGATTGTGCTTTCAATATCCATACACAATTAGTACGATAAATAAATGTATGTGCCTCACATGGAGGCACATGGCATGAATTAAAAGGCTTACAAGAAAGAGCATGCCTTTTTTACATTTAAACCTGGTGTCCATGTAAATATCTCTACAGGCATAGGTGAGTGGGCACCCCAAGGGCACCCAAAATATAATTGCTAAATGGGGTGTCCCCACATACCTCCTGCCTGCCTGGGTGGCCCTTCTTGTGTCCTTCCCCTCCACAGGCATCAGTAGCCCCTGTGTACATGGAGAGGGAGGTTCAACATTGCTAGAGACACGCAGAGCACATGCATCCTTTAACTAAAAGGAATACTCAGTACTCCAGTAAATTTGGGTGTCTGCCGTCTTGATGGGACGTGATCCTGGCCTTTTGTTGGTGAAGAGTGCATTAACCCCAGAAGATTCAACACTAGATTAACTGGGTTAAACTGCTAGTGCCTGCTCTGTATGGAAGGCGTCTTTCAGTAAGTGGCTCCCTGTAGCTTATTTGACTTTAGGCCCAAATCTAATGTCTCAGTGGGCCTGTTACATTAAGCAGGCCCAAGTGGTAGGAGATTTAAAGCATCAGAATGAAGTGCTTTATCACTCCGTACTGTGTTCTTGGCTGCTTTCATTGGCCTCACTTCACAGGCTTTTTAGCCTGCAAGCAGAGGCCTCTCGGCAGGCCCATTACAGATTTCACTTGTTGACGGTTGCCTTGTTGCAGGATTTAATGGTAGAATAATATTTACACAGTAAACTCCTCTGGAGGTGTTATAAACACCATAAAAAGGATTTTAGAAGCTTAATGAGCGTTAGTGAAGTCGAGACAGGATAATGTGGCAACTGTGTGTTGTAATCTGATTTGGCACCTTCTGCACAGCAGGAGTTAGTGGGTGTAATAGCTTTTTAGGTTTTTTTTTAGTGTATAATATTATTTGTCTAGCATGGTGCTAAATGCAGGGTTCCAAGTGAGCCCTCCACATGCTGATAAACTTGAAAATGGAACCTACTTTCAGGAGCAAAATTAAGATATGACAGAGGGAAATGGACTCAAGCACTTTGCTATATTTGACGGATTCATCTGGGTTGCTTTTTGTCAGAAATGAAAGATATCAATAATTGGGCCAATTTAATGCTTGGCAGCACAGCCCTGAACTCAGTAATAATGATAACATCAATAATTTCCCCTTAATTCTGTGTCTGTCTGCAACCTATTGTGCTGAGAATTCTGTGAGGTTTGTAGAGAAAGCTGGTGGCATTATTTGAGCATTCCCAGTGTTGGATGGCAGATCAGTTCCCAAGCTGATATTGCCACTAAGCTACCCTTCGGGGCATGACTTATTTCTGTGAATAAACACCACCCACAAGCCCAATATTAATTCGAGGGTTGGGATTTCCTCAGAGCATAGCAGGAAAATGAACTAGGGAGTCAGCTGTGGAAAATGACCCCCTACAGCTTCAGATCCCTCCCCCTCCCACTCATTTGCTCTGAAATGTTACCAGACACATCACACTTCTTGTTTGTACAGGAAAGTCTGTTTAAAAATAACCAGCAGAATCCTGAAAACCACGTGCTGCCTTTCCCTGTACACATGCCAAGATTTTAATTGATCAAAACTGTGGCTGTCTTTCATCAATCCTGATGATACAGTAATGCAATAGCCTGATTCTTCGTCCCTCTAGGCCTGTGCGGAGCATGCATGAACCACTACCACATATTAAGTTTCCACTCCTTCTGGATGGTCATGCTTATGCCCACTAGAAGTAAATGGTGCAAAGTAGGCCCTGTGGGTATGTCTACACTGCATTCCTCTTTCAAGAGAGGAATGCAAATGCAGTTGAGTGAAATTACAAATGAAGTGCAGATTTGAATTTCTCATGCTTCATTTGCATAATCATGTCCGGGCACTATTTCGAAAAAAAAAAACCCCGCTGTCCAGATGCAGTTATTTCAAAAGAAAACCCTTGTTTCAAAATTCCCTTAAACCTCATTTTATAATGTGTAAGGATAATTTTGAAAGAAGGGTTTTCTTTCTAAATAACTGCGTCTAGACAGTGTTTTTTTTTAAAAATAGGGTATTTTGAAAAAGCGGCTGGACGCAATTATGCAAATGAAGCATGGGAAATTCAAATCCGTTCTTCATTTGAAATTTCATTAGTCTGCATTTGCATTCCTCTCTCGAAAGGGGAATGCTGTGTAGACATACCCAGTATGTCTCACAGTGTCTCCATTTTAACCCACATGCTCCAGAAAAGTGGCAAATTGCACTCGGCTATTTCCCTATTGCGTTATAACCAAGAAAAGAGATTCTCTTTAGTTTGCTATAGCTTGGTACAAAATCAACTTTTCCCCTTAAAACTGTTTAAGATGTAGATTCGTCAAGCTCATCTGAAGAAGTAGGTTTTGCCTACAAAAGCTCATGATTATATATATATATATATATATATATATATATATATATATATATATATTAGTCTGTAAGGTACATCTACACTGCAACACTATTTCCAAATAACTAGTGCTATTCCGAAATAACTTAGTCTATGTCTATATAGCAGGCATTTGTTTCAAAATAGTGTCAAAATACTGTCAAGTTGGAGGACTTCTTACTCCGACTCCTGTAATTGTCATTGTACGAGGAATAAGGGAAGTCGGAGGAAGAGTGCTCTATTTTGAAATAAGCTATTTTGAAATAAGATACGCAATTGACATAGCTCAATTTGTGTGGCTTATTTCAAGTTAAACCCTGCAGTGCAGATGCACTTCTACACAGCACCCTTACCTCAAAATAAGCTATGCACTTTGCGCTACATAATTGCATATCTTATTTAGATATTATTTCTAAATAGCTTATTTCTAAATTTGCCACAGTCTACATAGCACTTATTTAGAAATAAATCACTATTCTCAAACTTCCCTCATTCCTTGTGGAATGAGGTTTACAGGGACATTGGAATAGTGAGCCCATTATATCATATATATAGTAGCCCAATGTCTGAGAGTTTGTAACGCTGAAATGCTGGCTGTTCCCTCTGGGGGGTGCTGTTGCCTGAAATGCTGGCTGTTCCCTCTGGGCGGCGCTGTTGCCTAAAATGCTGGCTGTTCCCTCTGGGCGGCCCATGCTGCATGGCGAGTGTGGGGCACAAATGGCCACTTGCTCTCCCGTGGCAGCCCGGCTAAGCGGCACAGAAGTCAGCCGAGTGCCACGGTGGAAGGGGGGGGGGCGGGATGGTGATGTGCGGCATGAGAGCGGCTCCAGGCCCCGCCCCCTGGCCATGAACCGGAGGCTCAGGAGAGAAGTCCAACGTGGAGAAGAGACCTGAAAATCCCGTCTTATGATGGGCTAATTGGCTAGTTTTAAAATAACAGGCTTGATATTAAGATGCGGAATAGCTATTTCAGGATACTGGAGGTATCCCAAAATAGCTCCACAGGATAGACATAGCCGAAGGTGCCACAGGACTATTTGTTGTTTTTAAAGTTACGGACTAACTTGGATAGCCCTCTGAGATTTTAAAACCGGCATTGTTAGTGATGGACCACCACTATCTTGGGGCCTGATCCTAGTTCTGCAACTGTGAAATTGTTAAGAGTACTGGTTCTATGAGTAAAGTTATGTGCAAGTGTTTGCAGGATCAAGCCCTTGGATGCCTATAGTTTCTGAAAGGTGGAGGATTCCCTGCAATGGGAAGGAAGTGAATTGCATAAACTGATTCCGGTGATCCCTTTCACCCTGAGCCTGTCTACCTGACGAAATCAGCATGTTGTGAGGGGAACATGCTAATTTTGATGTCAGATTTGTTTAGAAAAAAAATTGCTTGGATGATGTCAGAATAATCCATTTCAGTGTTGTCAGAGCAGACCATTTTAATTTTTCACTCTGGAATGCTATGTCACTGTGAATATTGGTTTATTTTAATAAATTTTAATATAAAATAAAGTCCAAATCAAAATGAAATGCTTCAGTCACGCAAAATGAACATTTTTAAATTTTTAATTTTGTGGGAAATCTCAGAGTTCTACGTTCTCCTTTGGTTCAGAATAAAACCAGGTTTCAAAATTTCGGAATTTCCTGTGAGATGGTGAGTCTCAATCCCACACAACTCTCCTAACCCCATCTCTGGCTGTGCTCCTGGTACCTCAACTCTGTGCTGCTGTTGCATTGTTCTGGCG
Organism: Pelodiscus sinensis; assembly: GCF_052426305.1. Taxonomy (NCBI): domain Eukaryota; kingdom Metazoa; phylum Chordata; order Testudines; family Trionychidae; genus Pelodiscus; species Pelodiscus sinensis. The sequence goes on along the minus strand of NC_143085.1, from coordinate 37,653,252 downwards.
CTAAGGCCTGCTCTGGTGCATTATATTGTATCTGCTTCATTAGACTTTATGAACTTGGGGGACTTTCATTTTGACATTCCAAGAACTACGCTTTGCAAGCAGTGAATCTTGAAGCTGGCTTGCCAGGAGCAAAAAGCTACCTTTTGTAAATAAGCCAATATTTTCTTTCTTCCAAGAGGAAGTTAACAAAGATCAATACCACCTGCAAAAGACATTGCCCTCTGAAGAATTAGCCCTTTGCCAAATCATTAATCCAGGAAGCTGTTACAGGATGACAAGAGTCTGGAGCTTCTGAATGTCTCATATGGGGGTGGAATGTCATTGTAGGCACACAGAAACAAACCAAATACATTCTCCTAGGAAAGAATTGCCATATGACAGGCACATCGCAAGAGAGGCACTGATTTCACTCAATTGAGAAAGGCCCATTACAGTATTAATAACAGTGTTATGGGAGAAGCCTGGTGTTTTGCTTCCATTTTACAGCAGTGTAAAGCTATGGAGAATCAGCTCTCTGATCGGCAGAGTGAAGCTAAATGCATGTGGCAGATTTATACCAAATATTCATACTACGGCTTGATCAAAAACAACAAAACAGGAGCAATCCCACCCAGACACTCTCTCTCTCTCTCTCTCTCTCTCTCTCTCTCTCTCTCTCTCCCTGTCTACAAGTCCATTTGTTCAAGAACTCCTTCTAAAAGGTAAGAGCGAGGACCACCCAATTTGGAATGCAGCTTCCTTTTGTCCTAACTTAAAGCAAGGTCAGGGTTTGCTTGTGCCAGGACAATGGGATGTGTCTGCAATTTGATTGTTTTCCATGACATGGAAAGGAAGGGGGTTGAACTAAGGGATAGCAATACTGCAGAGTTACCACTTGGGGCAGCCACTCCAGGAAGGGAGTGGCCAGCTGTTGACAGGGCTCATCATCTTGCTGGTCATTGGCCCAGGTAAGTGGACCCCCTACCTAAAACCCCTCTCCCCAGTCCTTGGTCATGGTGCCAGACTGCAGGGGAGGAGAAAGCTCCACCAGTCCTGTTACTTCAACCCCCTGCCACAGGAGCACTGCCAAGGCCAGGCAATGCAGCCATCCACCTTGCCCCCATAAGAGCCAGCGCCTGCCAACCCAGGACTGTCAGCCTGCTGCATGCTCCCCACTCCCATACCAGCCCTGGAGCAAAGACGGTGGCTGAGGTGTGCAGCTCCACCTCCACCCAGGCCGGACCCTGGCAATGCTGGGTAAGTCTTCTATTAGTCTATAACTAACAGAGGAGCACTGGGAAATCAGACTCTTAGGAAAAGATATTAGACATGACAAACATGTTAGTTCATGTTTAACTGTTCTTTCATGTTACTTCATGTTGTTGGATAATTGCAACCATTTGTTCTGTTTTAACCAATTTACAAAGGAGTCTAGATATGATAAACAACAGAAGATTTATTGGAATCTACTGTAGAGTTCATAATGCAGAACCAGTGAAAAAGAGATTGTGGCAGGAAGATCTGTTAGACACTGTGTTAATCTCTGGAAGGAAGTGGAAGAAACTCAAACATTTGGAACATTTAATACAATACTGTACTGCACAAAACACAGTGTGTTTGTGGGAGAAGGGGGATTGTTGTAAGGAATGGCACTACACTTGGCTGAAGGAGAGACAGTATCAACTAATGAACTGTTGCTTTCTCTGATTTTATAACTCAGATCTTGGCTTCTGATCTTTCACAGCCTGAAAGAACTCTAGCTGAAGATCCAGTCAGGGATGTGATTTAAGGTAGAAAGCATTCCTGCTCAGTTAGATAGCAGCCACTGGAGATGGGATGTGCACCTAATACAGGTACTTTGGATGCAAAACACTCCAGGTTCAAGCTAGATCTTGGACTTTTTGGTGTCACATTCACAAGTTAAGTGGCTTGAGATACAGTTAAACTAGTTAAACATATTCCAGAGCTTGGGCCAAACATTTTTTTTTTGAAAATTGTGTTTTGTTTTGCTTTTATCTGTGATGTTTATGACCCACATGTTGCAGCATGGGGTTAGTGTGGAGAACCAGCAACGACAAAACCTGTTTAGTGACCAGTTTTCTGAATGACATCCAGCTCCAGCAAATATTCCGTGGGTGAGTAACTGCAGACACTGGATGCCACGGGATGACTCCCTTGCACAGCTACCAAGTGTTTGTGAATTATCAGCAGGATATGGGCCTTGTTCCAGTGAACAAGGAACAGCGCTGTGAAAAGCATGCTAGATTTTAACATGATTTCAGATGCCTTAAGAGGAGACTCTTGCAGTAACAAAGGGAAGCAATTTTATTTTAGGACAAATGATTCTTAGCTGCCCTATTCTTGGCCATTGGGGTTCCTATGCACTGGTACCAGGCTGGCACCTGGCACTCATCCAGGCTTCTCCTCTGCCCTGGAGAGTCCCCCTTTCTGGAGTGTGTAGGTAAACACAAATGAAGTAATCACAAAGGAAATGTCCCTGACTTCCCAGGCCAGTTAAAAAGATGAATCTCTGTGAATTCTCAGACTGATTCTCCAACAGGAGAGCCGCTGTGCACAATGCTGCTCATTGTGATCTGAGGCACCCCAGTGGGTGTCACTGGGAGCAGGCTCAGTGCATGGGGGGAAACAGCCCTGGGTGTCAGGGATCACTGAACCCACCAAACATGGACCCCCCAGGCATGGCCCCCACAGCAGCCATCTGAGTGAAGACCATTGCATAGTCTCTGCAATGTTAGTAGTTAATTTGGAAAATATATAATTGTGTTGCGTGTTTATGACTATATGTTATTGATTTTGATGTTAAAATGGGGATTTTTTTGTAAAACAAAAATGGAGTCGGTCACCTTTGACCCCTGCTCAAAACTTGGCCTTTGCCCTCTCTCCCTCTGGAACATTCCGGGGCAGTTGGAGAACCGGTTCTAACCAGATTCTCCCGCCTTGGTGAGAGTTCCACTCCCCTCAGGTTTCCTGCCATCACACCTACATTATACTGTGAGTGGCGTCAGTCACAGCTGTCCGCCCCAGAGGCAACAAGAGTGCACGTCTTCTCTGAAACTCATACCCATCAGCCCTCATGAGGAGAAAAAGGAAGAGACATCCCATCCTTTAGCCATCCCTAAACACCATCCCCTCACCTGCATCGCTGAACCACCTGCAGTTCTCTTCTCTCCCTGAATAACGTTGAGAGACTCCTCAGCTGTCCTCCCCAAAGGCTCTGTGAAGCCCACAGCTTGAAGGTCCTGAGCACTTTTCAAGCAGCAGTCATCATCGGTCACTAGATCAAGTCTTTGTATTGGGGGCTCCTTACATTGACTTCTCTGATGTGGCCAGGGTTTACCCAGCTGGGCCTGGGAATCAAGCCCACTAAACAAGTCATTATATCGCTATTTTCTTTGTTGTGTTATTTGCTTGATATTACTTTTCTACCCCAAATTCCTTGATTTGGTATCATTCTCTAATACATCTTATATTTATTTGCTTTATACATAGCCTCCTGTCTATTTGGGGAAAGGAAGGGTGTTACAGAGCACTAGGGCAAACCACAAGTAACAGACCCTGGGGAGCTGTGATCTTCAAGACAGAAAAATCAGTCAGACACCTCATATCCATATACCTTGTTAACCTTCTTAAAACTCTCTGTGTTAACAGCAGCCCTTCCTATCCCTCCAAACAGCCAGCAATGTCTAAAGCAGTATGTGGGAGCTGGCAAGGATCTGCGGGAGGGCATTCACACCTGCTGCAGCCACTAACCTGCAACCCCTCTTTCCTTGAGTACATTCATGAGAAATAGGAAAAGCCACCTTCTTGTGATCACGCCTCTTCTTCACTTTAATCAAGCACCAGAAGGTGATAAACTAGGAAAAGCAGAAGTATCAGTAGCTCCATGCAAAGCCCCCGATCTGAAGAATGAAAAACCCCCTTATTGAGGGAACACATGATACAATCAGACAATAAAGCATGTTACTTTTGCACTGAATGAGCTTATAATAATAATGTACAACATGTGTTAGAATAAAAGTCCGGAGTGCTTCGTCTCGGCTTGCCACACAGGGCCATGTGCTACCTGTTTAGATCTCATTCTCAAAATCCAATCCGCAGAGAGAGGAGGAATCCAACAGTGTTAAATAGTAAAGTACATAATTGTAAATGAAGTGCTGGGGAATACTGTGAAAGCAGTGCCTGGTAATCTCATTTAGTGTGTTCTGAGCAGTTGGAGTGGAACAATTTCTCAAGGTGAAGGCAAGTTCTGGGTAGCGGCAGAAGAGAGGACACAGCAGGGGAGACTTCAGTCAAAGCAAAGTGATGGGCCTGTTTGCTCTTTGAGTGCATCCAGCTGTGCACAGAGGGGACAAGCTGAACAGAGGATAGCTCCTGGTGAGGCTAGAGAGAATCTGCCTGACTAAGCTGGTCTGACATATTTAATTGCAACTTCTGGCCCCTAAAAGTCTGAGACTGCTCTGGCCTCACCTTATGTCAGTCTAAAAAGCTGTGAACTCACAATGGTGAGGGGAGAGTCCCCTTAACCTCCATGGTGTGATGAATCAGGCCCACAGTGCCCAAACACCTGCAGGTCAGGTGAGAATTGTCCTGCTGATTGAAATGGGACCTGGAAGTACAATTACCAACCAAAGTGCATCAGGAGCCACTGAGTCAAGCGGCTGCTTCAGATAAGGAGCTGTCTGACTCCACTGTTTTTCACTGGGACACAGATGGCTCTTCTTCTCTAGGATAGGATCCATCCATTGGAGGGCTTGTCTAGAGAATGTATGAAATGATTTCATGCATTTGTTCCTGTGGAAACATTACAGGAACCCCAGCTTTCAAACACTGGGCTCAGCAGAAAGCTTGCTCATGGAGCCTGACCTCCTCTGTTTTCCCAACAGCCAAGTTCTCTGGGTGAAGGCTGAATGCCTTGGTGAGGGGCCAGTTGCTGAAAGCTTGTCTTGCCATGATTAGTGCTGTGCGTACTGAGTAGGGCCATTGAGCTCGGGCCTCCATCTGGGTTCTTGGCTGCACAGGTGAATGAGGTAGATGAGGCTTTCTTCGGACAACTAAGAGAAGCTTCCAGATCGTAGGACCTGGTTCTCGTCAGGGACTTTAATCGCCCTAACATCTGTTGGGAAACCAATACGGCAGTACACAGGCAATCCAGGAAGTTTTTTGAGCATGTTGGGGATAACTTCTTGGTAAAAGTGCTGAAAGATCCGACCAGGGGCCATGCGCAGTTTGACCTTCTGCTCACAAACAGGGAGGAACTAAGAGGGGAAGTAGAGGTGGATGACAACCTGGGAAGCAGTGATCATGAGATGGTAGATTTCAGGATCCTGACCAAAGGAAGAAAGGAGAGTAGTAAAATACACACCTTGGACTTCAAAAAAGCAGATTTTGACTCCCTCAGACACCTGATGGGCAGAATCTCCTGGGAAGCTAACATGCAGGGGAAAGGAGTCCAGGACAGCTGGCAGTATTTTAAAGAAGCCTTATTGAAGGCACAGAAAGAAACCCGACGTGTAGCAAGAGAGGCAAACATTGTGGGAGACCGGATTGGCTTATGGGGGAAATCCGTGGTGAACTTAAGCACAAAAAGGACGCTTACAAAAAGTGGAAACTTGAACAAATGACCAGGGAGGGGTTTAAATGTATTGCTCGAGAATGCTGGGGGGTTATCAGGAAGGCAAAAGCGCAATTGGAATTGTGACTGGCAAAGAATGTGAAGGACAACAAGAAAGATTTCTACAGGCATGTTAACAAGAAGAAGGTGATCAGAGAGGGCGTGGGGCCCCTACTGGAAGAACGAGGTAACCTAGTGACAGATAATGTGGGGAAAGCTGAAGTACTCAATGCTTTCTTTGCCTCTGTATTCACGGACAAGGTCGGCTCCCGGACTAATGCGCTAAGTCACGCAAGATGGGATGAAGATGCACAGCCCTTGCTTGGTGGGGAAAGGACAGGTTAGGAACTATTTAGAAAAGCTAAACGTACACAAATCCATTGGGTCCAGACTTAATGTATCCGAGGGTACTGAGGAAGTTGGCAAATGTCATTGAGGAGCCTTTGGCCATTATCTTTGAAAAATCATGGAGATCGGGAGAGATCCCGGATGATTGGAAAAAGGCAAATGTAGTGCCCATCTTCAGAAAAGGGAGGAAGGACGAGCCAGGGAACTATAGGCTGGTCAGTCTTATCTCGCTTCCTGGAAAAATCATGGAAGGGATCCTTAAGGAATCTATTTTGAGGCACTTGTAAGAGAGGAAAGTGATTAGGAATCGTCAGCATGGATTCACAAAGGGCAAGTTGTGCCTGACCAATCTGATTAGCTTCTATGATGAGGTAACTGGCTCGGTGGACATGGGGAAGTCAGTGGATGTTATATACCTTGACTTTAGCAAGGCTTTTGATATGAGTCAACAGTGTGCCCTTGTAGCCAAGAAGGCTAATGGCATATTAGGTTGCATTAAGAGGAGCATTGCCAGCAGATCCAGAAATGTGATTATTCCCCTTTATTCGGCTCTGGTGAGGCTACATCTGGAGTATTGTGTCCAGTTCTGGACCCACCCCCCCTCTATAAAAAGGATGTGGGCGCATTGGAGAGTGTCCAGTGGAGGGCAACCAAAATGATTGGGGGCTGGAGCATTTGACCTATGAGGTGAGGCTGAGGGACTTGGGTCTGTTTAGTCTGCAGAAGCAAAGAGTGAGGGCGGATTTGATAGCAGCCTTCAACTTCCTGAAGGGAGGTTCCAAAGAGGATGGAGAAAGGCTGTTCACAGTAGTGATGGATGGCAGAACAAGGAGCAATGGTCTCAAGTTGTGGTGGGGAAGGTCCAGGTTGGATATTAGGAAAAACTATTTCACTAGGAGGGGGGTGAAGCACTGGAATGGGTTACCTAGGAAAGTAGTAGAATCTCCATCCCTAGAGGTGTTTAAGTCGGCTTGACAAAGCCCTGGCCGGGTTGATTTAGTTGGGATTGGTCCTGCCTAGAGAAGGGGGCTGGATTTGACCTTCTGAGGTCTTTTCCAGCTCTATGGTTCTATGATTCTAGGTGAATGTATGTTCTGTAGTGCATGGTGGGGGCCTCCTGCTGGCACTACTTGGGCATGGAGCTGGACATGAGGCAGTCTTTGAATGAGGCAGTGTGAGAAGGCAGGACTCATTGTTTAGGATGATCCTCTCTGCACTCTGATTGGAAATGTGGCAGTGTTTGCCTTGTGCTGGCAACCATCTTTTTTGAAGCTTGACATCTCTGCATGAACTTGGGATTTCCCATCTGGTCCACTCAATTCTCTCCTTTCATCTCCTGAATATTCAACGGCAGCCGGAATGGAGGAGGAAAGTAAGGGGGTAGGAGGAGAAACATACTGTTAGTTTTGCCACAGTGTAACTCTTCCCTCCTGGAGCCAACAACTCATGGGTTGCTGAAAACACAGAAAGAAAAGCATGAGAAAACAGAGCCAATGAACTTCTGTTGGCTATGGAGAAGAGAGATCAGAGAAGCTATGACTGATACACAGTATCCTGAAGTGTAAGAGATGATTATGGGTCTGCAATCTGACCTCTAGATGAACAGTGCAAGAAGGGCTCACTCAGTGACTCCTGCACTCATCCTGCACCTTTGGCCTGAATGAGATCTTTGAGAAAAACATCCACGGTTCACGTAAAGACATGAACCTGTGAGGAATTTACCAGAGGCACTCGCTATTCAAGAGCTGCCTCTTATGTCCAACTTGAACATCCCTTGTCGGGCTCGTTCTGTTGGGTTCTTGACAGTTGTTTGGCTGTCTTTGATTTTTGTCATCTCAGAGAGGTGAGAGGTTAGTCTGTAACTTAAAAACAACTAATAGTCCTGTGGTACCTTAGGGTATGTCTACACTAGCCACCCTTGTTTGAACTAGGGTGGCTAATGTAGTCATTCGAACTTGCAAATGAAGCCCGGGATTAAAATATCCCGGGCTTTATTTGCATGGTCCCGGGTGCTGCCATTTTTAAATGCCCGGTAGTTTTAAATGCCCGGTTAGTTTAAATGCCAGCGGCTACACGTGGCAGAGGTTAGGTAGTTCGAACTAAAGCCCCTAATTCAGACTACCATTACTCCTCCTGCAATGAGGAGTATTGCAGTAAGAGATATATATAACAGCAGAAGAAGAACCTATCACTGTAGGACCTGTGTTAATGAGGCTAATTAAGTGGGTTGGATGTGTCCCATACATAGTTTAAACAAAGACATTAACAGGTTGGCGCATTACAAAGCCAGTTTCCACTACCATCAAATGTATTGGACACATCCAGCCCACTTCATTAGGCTCATTAACACAGGTCCTACAACTGACAGGTATTTTTTCTACAGTCATAGCTATAGCTATAGCTATAGCTATATAATATATAGATATAGATATATCTTGGTTTCTGTTATTTCCACTCCAACTCATCTGATATATATTTTGATTAGTCTCTAAGGTGCCATAGGACTGCTCGTTGTTCTTGATTTTCATGCTATTTGTTGTTGTCTGAGTCAGAGCAATCATTTGTGACCTTCCTGGTGTTTATGGACATTATGGTGTAGGCCATGTGGCATATAGAAGGAAGCACAGCACAGAAATGCAACGAAACTTCTCTGGAGCCCAGGGCAAGATCTCCCATGGAGACCTGTAGTCAGAGCACACACTTCTTAGACTCACATATTTAGAAATGTGATAAACAGAAATGTTTGCCTTGTGGGCCTCCATGCAACCCAGACCAGCCTCTGGCATGGTCTGTGATGAATAGTGAAGCTGATTTGGAAGAATTAATTGTACCTGACAAAGTAGCACAAGGGAGGAGCCACTGAAAGGGAGCTGAGCCACTGGCTTTAGAGGAGGAGCCAACTAACTCAGTAATCTAGCAGGAGAGGGGGCCTTTTACCTGATGGCTGTTTGTTGGCTTGGGGAAAATAAATTCATTATTTACTTGGTGTCCCCACTCTGTCTGTATCCATCAGTTGTCTCTTGTCTCATGCTGAGACTGTAAGCACCTTGGGGCAGAGGCTGTGTTTTTGTTCTGTGTCCGTATGGCGCTTTGCACGAGATGTAGCCCATAACTAGGATTCCTAGGCGTAGTGATAACACAAGTAGTAAATAAGGATGAATTCACTCCAGTCCAGGGATATTTCTCTCTTTGTGGTTAAGTGGAATGGAAGCCCTGTATTGTCCAACACATCACAATGGGCCTGCAATGGTAGCAAGTGACCTGTCAGCTCAGCAAATTCATTCTTTGTGTGGATTTCATCCTCTTACATGCTCACTGGAGATACCGCCAGGGCAATCTCCTGAGTCCCAGAGTCCAGTACCTTGTTCATGAGAATAGCCCCTAACTCCATAAGGAGCCCCACTTGTTTCACTGAAACACACCCTATCTTGATTTAAAGACCCCAACTGAAGGAGAATCTGCCCCATTGCTAGGAAGGTTGTTCCAACACCTTCACTGATAGAAATTTCTAGTCCACCTTATTTCTAGTCCAAACTAATCTATCTTCAGCTTGCAGACACTAGATCTTTTTTCTCTTTGCCAGATTCAGGAGCCCTAAACGCTGAGCAGTCTTATCTGCAGTTAGGTACTCGATAGACTGAGTTCGTCTCCTCATAACCATCCCTAGATTAAACAACATTTGTTTTAAAACATTTTGAAGTATGTTAAACTCATGAGAGTGTTCTCAACATCAGTGGAATTACACCTGCATACAATTGGTGTAAGGGACACCATAATCAGACTGTGACTCAGCTGCTGTAAATTTTGGTGTTCAGACTAGTTGTGCTGATGTAAATCTAGAAACACAGAGACTATATCTACATTATAAGGTTTTTGTGCAAAAACTGGCAGAGCGTCCACACCTCAAGCACGAACAGATAGGTACAGGGTGTCAGCATTTCTAGCCTCTGGGGAGGAGGTGCTGGGCGCTCGGGGGCATTGTGTGAAAGAAGCTACTTATATATATTTTCATATATATTTGCATGTATATGCAACCACAGTTAAGTTGTGGCCCTCGGCATGTGCTGTGAGTATCATTGTGGCTCCCGGGCTCCCAAAATAGAGTAGTCCTGTTCTAGGCCCTGTGTTATATCCAGTGTCTCTCTAGCTGTGGAGAGGTTTCCATGACTTCTTCAGAGTTGATGGGCTATGCCAATCATCAACAAAGCAGGCCATAAGATTCTTATGTGGCATCTCTAGTTCTTAGAGAGGCGAATGAGGTAATAATATCTTTTACTGAATCAGCTTCTTTTGGTAAAATAAACAAATTTACAGGCCACACAGGGCTCTTCTTTGAAACCTTGTCTTTCTTTCCCAGGGAAGTCGGTCCAATAAATGATATTGTCTCTTTAATATCCTGGAATTGGTATAACTACAGCTATACTGCACACATCTCCAGTTCTTGTCCAGTGCACAGCTGTGCTGAGCCATACCATCTGAAAGCTCCATCCTCATCATAGCCTGGACATGACACCCAGTTTTAAACAGGAGGCTGCTGCATAGGTCCAGGGGTTAGAAAGTTAGAATTCCATTGGAAACTGATCAGTGAGATTTTTTCGGGGGAGGGAGAGGAGGGAAGGCCGGAGAGGTTGGGGGAGGAATCATTTCTCCAAGTTAATTTGCCAGTTCATTCCAGGCACAAGACCATGTTCCTGAGGCTGAGAACCGTGCGGGTGGCTTGAAATGACTGACATAAAAGCACCCCTTTCCCAGCAATCCCATCCTCCTCTTGTGTATCAGGCAGCTGCCTGTGTTCGGCAGAGTTAAAAAAAATTGTACTTTTTCATTTGTGCTGATTTGCATATTAATAGTTTGCATATTAAACAACTACTTCAGAGGGTGGGCGGGCTAATGAATGCAGCAATCTCCTCTATTTTAACTCAATTTGCCTCATCCATATTCCAATGACTTTGGGGATTGGTATTCAGTTTTCATTGAAATTATCCAAGCCAGACCTAATTTGTGCTGCCCTTCCATTAATCCAATTAATTAGCACCATTGATGTGTACTGCCTTTGTAATGCAGCTTTGTTCAGCCCTGCTGCTGCTAATGACAGCCTAGTATCAGAGCAAATAATGAGCAAACCAAAGGAGCATTTGACCCTTGATATACCCTCACACAATGTGGCAGTTTTGAGTCTGGAGGCCCTAATTTAGGTTCTGTAATCCAAATTATAGACAATAATTCAATATTCTTCATGTGGAGCTGAGCAATTGTCATCCCACCCGGTTTGTTTAGTTTACCTCTTTTTTTTCTGCTTCTTTCTTATTTTTCACAGACATTTTGAAACCTGGCCTAGCTGCCCCACCTACAGCATTGATTCCTGACCTCCTTTTCAAAGAAAGCTCTAAAAATCACTTCACACTGAAGGAATTCATTAACCTTTCCCCTGCTCAGAACTGGAGAGAAAAATCTGTATATTTTTTAAGCAAAGCAAACACATATTGTTAGTGATTATTGGAGGCACCCCTGCCCTCCGTGCCTCTGTATAGTGACTCTGCTGCCACCTCTCTGAACTCACCTCTGTGCTTTGCTTAATTTTAGCCCCCCAACCTCCTCCTTCAGCTGCAATCGGAGACATTCCCTGTCTGGCAAGGGGAATATGTAATAAATACTATGGATGGGATAAGCTCCAAACTGGTAAAAGAAAGTTCTGGGAATTTTAGAATCCTGGTTACTAGAAATGTGTGCCCATGTCATGAGTGCTACTGTTCCTGGAGAACCCAACTAATAGATAATTTAGGAGAAATTTGGTTTGTAGGAGTGCAATTTTGCCTCCACAGAAATCAATAGCAAAACTCCCATTAACATTAGCAGGGCTAGGATTTCACCCCAAGTAATCCATATTCTGAATTTTCTTTATCCCTGGGATTTCGTATCTTTCTTCACAAGGGCCACTGATCAGGAGAGCTCTTAAGCATGTCTCATCCTGGATGCTGACATGAATGATGGCCCATTATTGTAAAAGATGCAGGGTGAGGGGATGGGCTAAGCCCAAAGGCTCTCTGCTGGAAACCTGCCACACCCATCCCAGGAAGGGAGCAGTGGAGAGATCCCCCAAGCAGGCTTGAATGGCTGCACAGGAAGTAACCAATCAGAGCCCACAAGAGCTGTATAAAAAGGAGTGGCAGAACAGAGCAAAGGGGAGACTGGTTAAAAGTTGTTGAGTTGAGCTGCCACTGGGAGCCAGAGGAGAAAGGGCTGTATGCCCAGCTGCTTGAGGGAATTGCAGCATAAGACAGCTACATGGAGGGCAGAGACCAATGGGAGCGAGACATTCCTGGCTGGTCACTCAGCTTGAGACTAAGCTAAGGATAGTTTGAAAGCTAGGACTGGTGGTTGAACATTGAGAGAGTTCCTGGTTGGCTATAAGGACTGGGTGAGGACTGAATCTGGAGAGGGTTCCAGGAAAATAGTGTCTCCAAGGGGGAGGCCTGAGGATATAGCCCCATACAACTTAAAGACAGAGCCCAGGCAGGGCTAGAGAAACCACATGAGAACCACTGAAAGGGGTTGCATGAGGAGAAAGAATACAGAAACATGCAACCCGAACCAGTGTTCCTGAGAGCTGAGTGCGGACCGTGTCACATGGACATTTAAACCTAGCAACAGAATGATGGTTTTCAGCTGCTTCCTGTTGGGAAGGCAGTGTGCAGAGACTGAAAGTCTGGGCATGCCTTGTGCAAGTATGCAGCAGAGTTCCCGGGTGTCGCCATTTTTAAATCCCCCTTAGTCCGAACTCCGTGCCCGCGGCTACACGCGGCACGGAGTAGGTAGTTCAAATTAGAGATCCTCGTGGAATGAGGAGTAACGGTAGTTCGAATTAGGATCTCTTATTCAAACTACCTACTCCGTGCTGGGTGTAGCCACGGGCACGGAGTTCGGACTAAGGGGGATTTAAAAATGGCGGCGCCTGGGAACATGCAAATGAAGCCCAGGATATTTAAATCCCGGGCTTCATTTGCAACTCCAGTTGCCCTCATTTGCCTACCTAGCTCGAACTAACGAGCTACTGTAGACATACCCTAAGATCCCACACCCCAGTCCCTTGTCACAGGTCACAATCCCCTCCTATTCTTGGTCAGAACCCAAACGCTCTTCCCCCTCTCCTGTATTCCAACACCACATAACCCAAACCCTCTGGCCCCCCTTCTGCCATCATATCCCTTCCCAGATCCTGCACCCCAGTCCTCTGCCCCAGATCACAACCCAAATCCCTACATCCCCTCCTGTACCCCAGTCTCTTAGCCCAAGTCACAACCCCCTCCTGCACAAGGTCACAGCCCAACCCCTCCATCTCCTCTTACACCCTAGTCCTCTTTCCCTGGCCACAACCCCCTCTTGCACAAGGTCACAACCCAAACTCCTGCACCCCAGGCCTTTACTGCAAGACCCTTCTGCATTCAACCTCCATTCCAGACTCTGCATCTCCTCCATTAATATGGAAGAGTGTGGCCCCTGACCACTTTCCAAATTCCTGGAGTGGCCCCTCATCAAAAATTATTGCCCATCCCTGGCTTACAAGAAGTTCTTAATCAAACAGTCAGACAAACTCTCTAAAATGTATAGTAGATATATGTCAATTAAATTTAAACAAATGCTTAAGCATGTGCTTAGCTTTAAATGCTTTCCTGAATCAGGCTTTTTGTGAAGAAGCCTCTTCTGAAGATATACTCCTCTGGCCAGCACGCACACACGCATACACACACGCACACCCTCCTTTGTAAGCTGCAACTGTTCAGAGCAGAGACCATATCTTCCTCTTTGTATGTGTTGACAGTGCTGTGGGCTGCTTCTGAAATATAATCATATATATAGTAGCCCAGTGTCTGAGAGTCTGTAACGCTGAAATGCTGGCTGTTCCCTCTGGACGGCACTGTTGCCTGAAATGCTGGCTGTTCCCTCTGGGTGGCCCGTGCTGCTTGGGGAGTGCGGGGCCCAAAGGGCGGCTTGTGCCGCTTGCTCCCCCGCGGCAGCCCAGCTGAGCGGCGCAGAAGTCAGGTGAGCGCCACGGCGGGAAGGGAAGAGGGGCGGGTCGGTGACATACATGGCCCGGGGGCGGGGCCTGGCTGTGTACATCACCGCCCCACCCCCCTTCGCCTCCTGCCATGGCGTTCAGCTGACTTCTGCGCCGCTCAGCTGGGATGCCATGGGGGAACCTAAATGGACGCTTGCTCCCCCGCAGTGGCCCGGCAGAGCGGCGCAGAAGTCAGGTGAGCACCACGGCGGGAGGCGAATGGGGGCGGGGCAGTGACCATTTGGGCCATTTTGGCTCCGCAGTCCCCCGAGTGAGAGGCAGACGGGAGAGGAGAAGAGAAAGAGAGAGACAGAGAGAGAGGCAGAAGGCGGAGGAGAGCTGAGAGAGAGGAGGAGGCAGTAGGAGGAGGAGAGAGAGAGAGAGAGAGATGGAGCGAGAGACGGAGGCTCAGGAGAGAAGACCGACATGGAGAAGAGACCTGAAAATCCCGTCTTATGACGGGCTAATTGGCTACTTAATAAATAATGTCCGAAAATGAAGAAAGTGTCTTCGGGTGGGGAATATGTAGAAAAAGCAGAAAAAAAAACCCTGTTCCCAAATAAAAATCCTAAGTCCAGTCTCCAAGAGGGGTAAAATGAAGCTGTCACGCTAATTAGTGTTACCTCAGGAACAAGTCCACTGGTTTCTCAGAATGAGCAGAAGGAAGCACAGAAAATGTGCCCAAATACATCAAAAGCAGCTGAATCACTTTAAAGGCAATATCTCTTGTATTAAGTGCTGCTTACAGACTGGAGTGGGAGACTCTGTTAAAGGAAATAATTATGGCTATCCACAGGTAGGGTACTAAATGAATTAATTTAATTGCACATAGCACATTTACTGTGTTCACAAAGCAATTGAATTATACAGGGGAAATTTTTTTATTAGAGGTGTGCAGAAGATGGCAATTCTATTTTGCAAACGATTTAGAGATTTTTGAAATTTGGCCTAATTTTGATTTGGAATGAAACTGAAATGTTTGAAATTTTTCCATGCAGGAAAATTCAGAATTTTGGGTTTGGATCATTGAAATGTTTTGTTTCAGTTTATTTTTTATATTACACATAATTGTACAATGCATAAGAAAACAAATTTCAAAATCAAGAGTTGCTTTAAAAAGAAAAATTGTGAAACATTTCATTTTGCAAATGTCAAATAGGACATTTTTTCCTCTCTGCAAAGCAAAATTTTGCAAAAATCAACACATTTTCACAATGCATTTAAATTTGAACATAACTGGTTTCATTTGCAGTTCTTTCCACCAATCAAGGTTTTAGTCCTTATGATGCTAAGAATGTTAAATTCATTTCTGTGACCCACGAAAGCTCATCTGCACAGCACCAAGTCAGTTGTCTGGTCTGGAAATGAGTCCTTGTGGTGGGGATCTGTGTTAGGTACACAGCTGAGCAAATTCCCTGAGGTTAAAGAAAGAAGGTCTGCAGAGATTAATGCAGATCTTATTTTAGAGGGCTAATGTGCTGCCTGGAACATTCATTTCTACATTAGATTGTGCTGAAGAATAAATAAACAAAACCCCTTACCAGGGGCCTAGAGGAAGAAATGTCAGATTACGTAAATCTGTCACATGCCAAGCAAATGGGGGATTGCTGTGCTGCAGAATGGGGAGTCCAGGCAAATAGCACCTCTGTGATTCTCCGCGTTATTTCCAATCATTTCTCTTCTCTATTATAAATCATGCAGTTTGAATAGAAGCTTACACAGGTAGCGGCCTGAGAGGTTTCACTGATTAACCTTAACATATGCTATAAATCTTGTTCTTTTATTTGCTCATGTGGCATTGAAAAACATTTTGCTTTACCATTCAAATGTCATACACTAAGCAGCATTGGGTGTGGTCAATACGTGGATGGAAGACCTTCTGGAAACCCAGGAATGGCACTGATAATTCCTAAGGTGGTCATAGTGAGATTATATCTCAATAAGATGGTAAAAGGCTTCTCTGCTGAAGGTACCTGCTCCTGAAAGAGATGTAAAATAAATGCTATCGTGGGGCATTAAAGATCTCATTTACCCTTACCTATTGAGGCAGGGATATGCCAGCTTGGTAGCTATGTAATTTCATTCTGTTTACCTGTATTTGATAGTAGAGATTCAGAATGAAGCATTTTTATTCATTTTCCCATTGTAAAAAAAACCCACAATAAAGTAGCACTGTAGTGTTGTCCATCAGATGGCTAAGGCAGAATAGTTTTTGAAATGCAACTGTCTCTGGGATGCAACACAACAGTGGGTGAAGAGATATGTTCACATAACTTGATACAGACTCAGAGATCCAAGTATCTGGGAAATACAACATGCATGTGACATGCATACACATTCATTGATCATTTTTACAGTGGTGTTCAAGTGGAATTTTCTTCAGAAAGACCATATACGGAGGGTCTCAAAAGCTCAGCTAGCAGTGGATTGGGCAGAACAATATCAGAGTTCCAATTAAAATGTTCAACCAAGAGATTTTATCTTTAATTGAAACTCTCTATGTATACACCTGGCTGATATAGCACGCAATAGAAGCAATGTGGAGCCAGCAATGAGTGCTTTTGAAAATACTCCCCCGGTGCCTTCTCTGTGGAGGAGCCCCACTAGTTCATTTTATTGGTGGAGAATTATATCCTGAATTTCTGACTTGTGTAAATTAACCAGAACCTGAAAAGCAATTCACAAAGGAAGGACAGTGCCTCACCCAAAGTGCTCTGCTCACGGATTCTGACAGCTGTACATTAGTGTCTACAGTTTTGATGCTCTGTAATGTACTAATTCCTAGCCTGGAATGTATTTTGCAGAGAAACCTTTTAGTAAACCATACCTCCCTTCAGGTTGAGGTGTGCTGTGAAAGCTTTGCTAAAATGTGGAATGAGACACAGTCATTTTTGTTTGCCAATTACACAGTGTGCAGTTTAGGGCTGTGCAGATTTGCCAGGGGCCTCTGTATTATAAAACTAAGGATGAGCCTTTTGGGAGCTCCCCTGCCAGTGGTATATAGACCTGCCGATATAAAACAGCAAGGTTGGTGTTAGTAAAAGGAGAAGAGAATGCTTGCAAGAAAACTCAACAAATATTCCAGCATTTACCACTCGCCTGCATCGTCTCATCATCTTTCTGGTTCTGATGCTGTAAGACCCTGGTTAGTGACATCACTTAAGAGTTGTCATATGATGGGATGTCACAACATGTCAGCCTCTGACAGGCTGGATGCCTGCTATTAACTCCAAGGGTGGTAGCAAATACAAAATAGCTGTGGTGGTGGAGCTGGAAGAGCTGAGAACAGAGGGACGGGCCTGCCTGGTGCCTTAGGGGCAGTGCTACCACATTGCTGGAACTTTCACACATTCAGTTTTTGTCAATTCTTTTTAAAAGGTGTTGGCTGGGAATTTGCAAAACCATTGAAGTTCTGTGGGTGTACGAGCCTCAAAGGTTGTCAATGTGTCTTGTGCTCCTACAGCACTTGGGTGTGTTTACAAATCCCACCCACTGTAACTGAGGCCCCATTATGACTCGTTGGGAGCCTCATGGGAAAGCGGATATGCCAACTGTGACATCCATGTGAGGAGTTGCTAACACTTTGCAGGCCTGGAGATAGAACAACGTGATGCCAGTTGTATTTCCTGGGATCCTGTTTTTCCTCACACCTTTTAGCTGGCATTCCCACCTACGCTTCCGTGAAATTGTGTCAAGTGTTAAGTGTGTGTGTGTGTGTGTGTGTGTGTGTGTGAGAGAGAGAGAGAGAGAGCGAGAGAGAGAGTTGTCACCAAACTCTCTGTTTAAAGTTGCAAAACAGTTTCATTGTTTACTCCTCTCATATTCATCACATTCTGAAAACTTCTCTTTTCAGGGTTCTCTTTCCTTGCTTCATCTCAGCCAAAAGGGCTTAGTTTTTGGAGAATCTGAAGAAGACAAGTATGTTTAGCCATTTTTTAATTAGGTTAGATATAAAAAGACTAAACCACTTTTCCTCAAGTAGAAACTGATTGCCATGCAGATGTCCCAAACAGCCGCTTTCACAATCCCTCACATGCACAGACTTGGTGGGGTCCCATGTGTAGCCATGCATGAAAGAGAACAGCTCAGACCACGGGAACTGCCAGCAATTCAAAAATCACTTCTGAGCTTGCTTGCGGCTCCTTACAATAGGAGACCTTAATGCAGCTTTACTCTCCACCCTCTGGCTTGTTCATGGGGTGCTGCTGTTAGGACACATCAAAACCACACAAAACCTAGGAGCCCAGTGAGTGATCCCAAGTGTTTGGGCTGGGTCATTGGAATAACTCTTCCCTTCCATGTGCAGGTGCTTCAGACATAAAGCTAAAACCAGGCTCACTTGATCAGTGTTGTGGTTAAACTGGTTGGGCTTTTAGCACACGTTATGGCCCATTAAATCTTGGGTTCAAATTATGCACAGCATTGGAACTTTGCACAACAGGCAGGCACAGTATGGAGCAGCTGAGTTTGTGTGTGTGTTTGTTTTGGAACATCCCAGCCACAAGGCGTCTGTTTACTCCCTAGCTGTGTTCCTTCTTGAAGCTAAGGTGGCAGAAAGAGATGAATGCTCTGTCTGTTATTGTTGCCTCTTCTCACTTCCCCCCACTCCCCCATGATCTCCTCACTAGTCTGAGTGCTTCTTATTTTCCTTCTTTCTGAAAGAAGCCATAAAATCCCCCAGACCGTGTGTGGTATGGTGTGCACTTACAAATTACCATTGAAAAATGAATTGCCTTGACAAAATCTAATGTTTTGTGACACAGCACAAATATGCATTTCATTCCTGAGGAGAAGGGAAAGGAGCTCATTGGAAATATTAAATTAAGCAGTGTAACAGCTGAGAATAATTTGGTTTTCTGCTCTGTTGCTTGTGATTTGGTATGGAGGTTGAGGTGGCAAGCCAGTTCCTGTTTAGAGTACAAAGCACACACAGATGCCTTGGGTTTTATTCTCTGCTTTGGAGGGATTCCGTTTCTCTGGTATTAATGGCTGGGAGCCGTTCAAACGAAGGTTTTGGGTCATGTCCCAGAGATGGGGAGCTGAGATGGAGGATCTGTGGTCAGGGTTTGGAAATGTTTACAGTCAAGCTGAAATGGGTCAAAGGAGAAAGGAAAAGGTTTTGGGAAATCTTACTAACAGCTCAGAATCATTGCTGCAGCCAACACATGCCTTAATTCTCAGAAATCATCCTGCCCTCAGCTACCTGCAGTGATCCTTACAGTCAGTCCTTCTCAGAAAGAAGGGTTGGGGCTGGGGAACAAGCTTCTTACTGAGCAATGCAGCCATACATTTTCCAGGGACATCACTTCTCTTCTTCATATGATTGCTTGTTTCCCCAGCATATGTGCTATGCTAAGCCAGTTCTGCTTGCTCCTTGCTTTTCCAACACCTTCTACCTTACCTAGCCCTTAGCCACTTCCTCTCACTTGTGCCTTTTGTCCACAGTGCTCTCTTTGCCTGGACTACCCTCTGCAGTCATGGGAACCAGGGTTTTTATGCTTTTCTTTTAAGTCCTTCCAAGATCTCACCCTTCTGGGCTTGCATTCCACCACTCAGCATCCTCCCTCACTCCAGACCTACAGATCCTCTCTATGTAACTGGAACTCACTTGATGCATGCTAAACCTAATCCGTTGGGGTTATATGGCAAAATGTTGTGTCCCTTCTCTCTCCTATTGCCTCACTTAGGCCCTGATCCTGAATCTGGTCTGCTTGAGTAGACCCAGGCACCCTGACAGAATCCCACTCATGAAAGCATAAAGGTCTGCCGGAGAGAACCCTAATATTTGTTAAACTGTGTGGGGCAAGGACCCTATTACCCTACCTGTCGGCAAATCCGTGTACACATTCATGGAACGAGGTGGAACGAGGTGGAACGGTAGTTCGAATTAGAAATCCTAATTCGAACTACCTACTCCGTGCTGCGTGTAGCCGCGGGCACGGAGTCCGAACTACCGGGGATTTAAAAATGGCGGCGCCCGGCAAGATGCAAATGAAGCCCGGGATATTTAAATCCCGGGCTTCATTTGCAACTTCGGTTGACTACATTAACCATCCTAGTTCGAACTAGGGTGGTAGTGTAGACATACCCTATGGGATTAAACTCAGGTATCTAGCAGAGGTGTTGGCCAGAGGGCCAGGAGAACCAATCGAGATAGAGGGATGACATTTGAAATGGATTCCTTGTCTGTTTTCTTTGTGCGGGAGAGAAAAAACAGGAGTTAAGAGAGACAGAATGATTTAAACCCAGGCAGGAGTACCATGTCTCCAAGGAGTTTGGGGTATGGGAGTGAACTGAACAAAGAGAAAATTGGAAGGAAGTAAGGGGAAAAGAGAATCTAGTCACATTCAGAGCAATTTTCCTTTCTTTTGTGGTTTGGTTGGAACTGTTCTCTGTGAATCTCTGCCTTCCCTTCCCATTTACCATCTAGCACTGTGCCCAGAGACTTTTCCCTGTGTTTTAATTTGTTTTCCTTAGTTGCTCTGTAATATCAAGCAACCAAGTATGCTTCATCAAGTATATCTGTTGTTTTGTAATAAAAATCACTTTTTTAGATTCTTGTGTCCTAGAAGGTCTGTCTGGGTATATCTGCATGCCTCACACTGAGGGGTCAGCTACCAGAGAGTGCAGTTTATTTTTCTATTTTCTTTTTTCAGTCTCTTTTGGGTCAAAAGAACTTTGGGTAACCCTGGAAGTGGGTTCAAGTGTTCACCCTAGATTTTTTATGGATAAAAATCACTTGATTATGGCAGCGATTCTCCTAAATCTTGGTATTGTGATTCTGGGGAGAAGTTTTTGTAACCATTGTCTGTAGAGACAAAGGTTTTTTTTTCTTTTTGAGCTGTGTGGGCCCTTACCTTCTGCACTCGGAGTTTCAGAGTAGAGAACAGCCCTGACAGACACTATTACACATTCAATCTGCTACCAGACTGCTACCAGAATCACAGAATGATAGAATGCTAGAACTGGAAGGACCTTGAGAGGTCATCGAGTACGTCTAGACTACAAGCCTCTTTCAAAAGAGAGCATCTAGACTGCAAGCAGATTTTTCAAAAAAGCGAGTCGCTTTTTCAAAAGAGAGTCTAGACGCCCTCTTTCGAAAAAGCACAGATTGCATTCAATAGTGCCTTTTTTCGAAAGAGTACTTTTGAAAAAAGCATTATTCCTCATAAAATGAGGTTTACTGCAATCAAAAAAACTGCCACATTCTTTCTATTTACTCTCGAAGGAACACAGCTGTAGTCTAGACGCAGGTGAAGTTTTTTTTTTCAAAAAAAGGCTACTTTTTTCTAAAAAACCCTGTAGTCTAGACACACACATTGAGTCTAGTCCCCTGCCCTCATGGCAGGACCCAGTGCCATGTAGACCATCCCTGATAGATGTCTGTCTAACCTGCTCTTAAATATCTCCAGTGATGGAGATCCCACAACCTCCCTAGGCAATTTATTTCAGTGTTTAACCCCCCTGACAGTTAGGAATTTTTTCCTAATGTCCAGCCTAAACCTCCCCTGCTGCAGTTAAGCCCATTGCTTCTTGTCTATCCTCAGAGGCCAAGGAGACCAATTTTTCTCATTCCTCATGACACCCTTTTAGATATTTGAAGACCACTAGCTATCATGTCCTCTCTCAGTCTTCTCCTTTCCAAACTTAAACAAGACCAGTTCTTTCAGTCTTTCCTCATAGGTGATGTTCTCTAGACCTTTCATCATTCTTGTTGCTCTTCTCTGGACCTTCTCCAATTTCACTATCATCATTTTGTGTCAAGAAAAGCCGCTAAGTGATTCTCTCCAGATACACGTGGAGACCCCGGTTGGGGTGAGGCATACAGGACTTCCTGTATGAATGGGTCTCAGAATTAATACCTTCTGGATATTCACAAATATTACCATAGGCAAACTGCTCAGGTCACATCTCCAGGCTTTTCTTTGTAACCAAGAGGGGTGGAAATTCATTCTTAAAAAAATGAAAAGGGAGATTCTGAGGAGCTGTGGGCTGAGGTACAGGTATATGTCTTGATCCAGCCCTATTGCTTAAGGATTCTGATCCTGGCCTATCTGCAAAGGCCCCCTCCATCAGCACATTCATGAGCACCTTGCTGCACTCAACAACCCGAGTAATGGGTTTGAAACCCTTGTTAAGTTCTCACAAAAGTATAATCTGTAACTCTAACAGCAGAGAGGTTTGCTTATGTAACGCCAGAATGAAATCATCAAAACAATATGCTGCAGAATATTTAATTTAGTACAAAATGTCAGAAATTTTGACTTTTCATCCTGATTCAGGATGAAATCAAATTTCAAAATCTCATGACATCCCAAGGCATGAAAATCCTGTTTTGGACCAACTCTATTTTATTCCCCAAAATATCCTTCTAAACAGATGTTTGATTCTGTAAACACCAGGAATGTTTTCAACTAAAGGAAGCTAGCAAATGCACTCCCTGTTTGTAAATCAAAGGTATATAATTTATATAACCTATCCTTCTTGATTTTATGCCATGTCTGACTTGCCCATAAGCGAATATTCTGCATAGCCTTGTAGGGACAGTTGGATTTGGGGGGGGGAGATAAAAGCATTGTAATAGATGGGGAGAGAGGCAGTAAAATTATAAAATATCACTCTAGTAAATCTCTGATTTATAGCTTGCAATTTATGAGGGTTTAATCATCCTGATAAGGCATTGGCATATTTATGTTGAAAAATACTTCTAAGTCTTGCTAGCACAGTTTCTCTGGTACCAAATGATAAAGTCAGCTGAGGGGCTGGGGTGAGGAAGGAATATGTCTTTTTGATACAGAGTAAAAGACCAGTGGTACCTCTTGGGGTGGGAGCCATGAGACACCAAGATGTCTGGCAGTGCCACCAGTGAAGGTTTGGAAAGTGAAGGCTGACCTATGGCCTCATCCTTGCTGCAGTTCCAAATGCTCGCCTATTGTGTTTTGAACCATGGTTTGTCTTCTGAACTGAGCCTTGTTCCACTAAGACAGCCATTCCTTTCTCTCCTGCTGCGCTATTCCTGAGCATTTTGAAGCTCTGAAGAGCAGAGGAGAGAATGGTCTTAGGCTACTCCCATCACCAGGGAGTTGTAGTTTAATGATGAAGAACCTGGTTTCTCGATGGATCCACAAGTCCATTTTGCTTAGCTATCCAAAGTGTGTGACTTACTATCACCACTGGCAGAAGGAGATCCAGAACCTCTAGGAAGGTCTCCAAACCTTAGACTTAGGAATGTACAACTAGTGTCCATTTGTTCTGTGTGGGAAGGCATGCAGGTGGATGTATAGCTGTGTGAATAGGCCAGCCATGAGCTTGGAATAAAAATCTAGATAGATGAGCTGATTTTTGATAATTAACCATCATGTCCAAATTTACTATGATAGTACATGGAGGGTGAGGGGAGCAGGACACTGTAGGTCCCTGAACTGAAGTCCCCTTTTACCACTACTGCTGCCATGTCTATCCATACGAGGAGATCCTGCTGAGCCAGGCAACAGGCTATTGTATGAAGGACTCATTCCCATCCAGGCCTCAAAGTCAGCCGAGGGAGGTGCCGCCTGCCAGAAGCAAGTTGCAGTCAGCTCAGTCTAGGTCAACACCTTGGAGTAAGGAGATGTCAGAGGAAGCAAACAAGGCAATTCTGCTGACCAGAAGCCAGGCAGGACACACGAGAGCCCCAGGAGTGACTGGCATGACTTAAATTTCCCGTACCGGTTGGTATTTTTGAGCTGGCTGCTTGTACTTCTGCACAGAGGAAGACACATGCAGCTGGGGACCAGAGTCCCCGTAATTAAGCCCCCCTGGAGGGGCAATTGGTGGCCTCAAGTGGCTTTTCCTCACCATTCTGCCCTGGCCTGGCCGTAGGACACAAGCTAATGGGGGAGTTTTCCTTTCTCTGACAGAGAAAGAGAGAAAACAACCAGTGTTCGTGCTAAGATTTTCCATCCATAAGCAGAGTGAGTTCTGGCTTGTGCACCAACAATGAGATCATGTGCACTTGTTCACGTGTGCCACTGTGACACCCACCAGTGGTGCTGCTCCCTAAGTGACTCTCCCAGTGCAGAGACCCTGAGCCCTGCTTCCAGGTAGCGCCCCTCCCTCACCTCATGTGGAGGTGAGATGTGCCCCCTGCCAACAGGGCTGCTCCCAGGGCAGCCTCTGTGTAAGGCAGGGGCTGCCCCAGGTTGCTCCTCATAGGGCTGGCTGTGAGTATCCACCTGGGGCAGAGGGAAGCTGCTGCCAGAGCTCAGGGTTTGCAGGGAGTGAGGTGCTGGGGGTGCGGCAGGGCCATGTGGAGAGTGGGGGGGGGGGGAGCGGAGGGAGAGGAAGAGGGCTGGAGGAACAAGGGGCTATGATGGGCAAAAGAGAGGTGGGGGGGCGAAGAGATGCAGGGGGTCCCCGTCCCAGGAGCAGCCACATCACAGCCTGGTTCACAGCCAGTGAACTGTTGGGCAGCCACTATGGGGCCCTAGCTATAGCTCCAGCTCTGAGGAAGGTCTGGAACTGGCCCCTGGAGCAGCCCTGGCCACCAGAGCAGCCCCCTGCCATGTGGCCTGGGCCACCAGAGCTGCCCACCTGCCACACGACCCCGGCCACTGGAAAATCTAGGCAGCCACCACATGGCCCTGGGCATAGCTTCAACCCTAAAGGGCTAGCTAGAGCTATGGCCAGGTGTTTCTGGGGTGCAGTCCCCCACTCTGCCAGCTGGGCCCCCCACTCTCCTACCAATCCCATCACTAGCAGCTTACCTTCCAGGAAGGTGAGTGCTGCTGCCAATTCTGCTGAGGATTCAAATACTTTGTGCACACCCACACTGGTGCGCACCCTAGAGGGAACTTAGATACCAACCCATCTGCAGACAGAAAGGGCACTGTGCTCATGTCGGGCTAGGCTGTGGTTCTGTTTCAGTCTCTGCTGCTGAAAAGCACCCTGCCTAACTCAGAGTCTTCGGAATAGCAGCTAGGAAAAAGGGAGCCTCTGCTGAGTGTGGATGAGATAGGAAAATGTAGATCATTGTTGCAACCTCTGTTGTATATTTGCAACAAATTTTGTTCCAAGTGGGCCGAGTGAGGTGTCTATTATAATCCACCGGTTATGATGATGGCATTTGTACACATGTATCATTTTTGTATTTGAAGTTAGGAGGGCTGTTTCAGAACTTGAAATTCAAATGTTTGCGTCTGGGAGACACTGACAGGAGGTTTGGCCAATGTCTCGTGAAGGGGCTATTCAAGCCGAGTAGAAGTACTTGACTGACAATGGGCACCGGAAGGTGCCAGCCCACATTCCGTGGGCTCCCCTGTGAACGTTCAGGACAGCACGAGTGCAATAGTTTCTACTTGTGAAGACTGACTCCTGCATGCAATGGTGACTTGCTCATGTGACTCCAAACACCGTCTTCTTGATGTACATTGCCACAGCGGGACAATGGGATTCTTTCCACAGGGCAGAAGATACCCCCTCCATTTTGTCTTCAGTCCTACTTCTTACCTCTGGAGGATCTTTGCTACAAACTGAAACTCTAAACAAAAAACTGAACAACCCATCTGACTTGACAAAATCCAGCACTCCTACAAGTCTGACCCAAGGACTTTGCAATGTATAGAATCCTAGGGCTGGAAGAGACCTCAGGAGTCATTGAGTCCAGCCCCCTGCCTAAAGCAGGACCAACCCCAACTAAATCAA
Organism: Pelodiscus sinensis; assembly: GCF_052426305.1. Lineage (NCBI taxonomy): Eukaryota > Metazoa > Chordata > Testudines > Trionychidae > Pelodiscus > Pelodiscus sinensis. Next base: position 37,627,555 of record NC_143085.1, on the reverse strand, counting down.
TCCAGCCAGGGTTCGGTCAAGCCGAGACTTCAAAACCTCTAGGGATGGAGATTCCAGCCCCTCCCCAGGGAACCCATTCCAGTGCTTCACCACCCGCCTAGTGAAATAGTTTTTCCTAATATTCCACCTAGACCTCTCCCACTGTAACTTGAGACCATTGCTCCTTGTTCTGCCGTCTGTCACTACTATGAACAGCCTTTCTCCATCCTCTTTGGAACCTCCCTTCAGGAAGTTGAAGGCTGCTATCAAACCCTCCCCCCGCTCCTCCCTTCTCTTCAGCAGGCTAAATAAGCCCAAAATTCTCAGCCTCTCCTCATAGGTCATTTGCTCCAGCCCCCTCATCATTTTGGTGAATCATTTTGGTATATGTATTTGATTCCTTTAACAATTTTAACTTTCACCCTTTCGTTTATTCTTTTATGAATAAACCTTTAGATTGTAAAGCTTAAAGGATTAGCAGTGTATAATTTTTGGGTAAGAGCTGTTATACATTAACCTGGGATGTGGCTTGTCCTCTGGTATTGGAATAATCTTTTATTTTATTAGATTGGTTTTTATAACCTCTAATCTGTACAAGTAGTGTTACTGGTGGTGATTTAAGGGAACTGGAGTGTCTGAGAGAGATGATTGTATGATTCCTTGCTAACCAATTTGGTGAACAGAAGTGCTCTCTATGGGTATGTCTACACTACAAAGTTAATTCGAACTAACGGGCGTTAGTTCGAATTAACTTTGATAGGCGCTACACTAGCGCTCCGCTAGTTCGAACTTAATTCGAACTAGCGGAGCACTTAGTTCGAACTAGGTAAACCTCATTCTATGAAGACTAAGCCTATTTCGAATTTACTAGTTCGAATTAAGGGGTGTGTAGCCCCTTATTTCGAACTAGTGGGAGGCTATCCCTCCCCAGCTTTCCCTGGTGGCCACTCTGGCCAACACCAGGGAAACTCTATTGCCCCCCTCCCGGCCCCGGATCCCTTAAAGGGGCATGGGCTGGCTACGGTGCCCGTGCCAGGTGCAAGCCTGCCAGCACCCAGCCAGCAGACCCTGAACCTGGCACGGCTCGAGCCAGCCACCCGATGCCCCCCAGCCCTCCCCCTCTTCCCGGGACCAAGCTGGTGGCTCCTGGGAGCTTGTCCGGGACCGCAAGAGGCGGGCACCCGCCTGGGCTAGTGCGGACATCGTGGACCTCGTCCACGACCTCCGCACTAGGCACAGGAAAGTGGCCGTCTAGGGCAGGAGAGCTGCCAGCCTGGCCACCCAGGAGCAGGTGTGCATGAAAATCAAGGTGGTCCACTGAGACCCCCGACACTGAGCCCTGAGCTTACAATGGCCGTACTGGGTCAGACCAAAGGTCCATCTAGCCCAGTAGCCTGTCTGCCGACAGTGGCCAACCCTAGGGACCCTGGAGGGGATGGACCAAAGACAGTGACCAAGCCATTTGTCTCATGCCATCCCTCTCCAGCCTTCCACAAACTTTGGGCAGGGACACCACTCCTAACCCCTGGCTAATACCACTCCATGGACCCAACCTCCATGACTTTATCTCACTTCTCTTTAAACTCTGTTCTAGTTCTAGCCTTCACAGCCTCCTACAGCAAGGAGTTCCACAGGTTGACTCTTTGCTTTGTGAAGAACAACTTTCTGTTACTAGTTTGAAGCCTGCTACCCATTCCTTTCCTTTGGTGTCCTCTAGTCCTTCTGTTATGGGAACTAATGAAGAACTTTTCTTGATGCACCCTCTCCACCCCACTCATGCTTTTATAGACCTCTATCCTATCCCCCCTCAGTCTCCTCTTTTCTAAACTGAAAAGTCCCAGTCTCTTTAGCCTCTCTTCATATGGGACCTCTTCCAAACCTCTGATCATTTTATTTGCCCTCCCCTCTCCCAACCTCTCTCTTCCCCTCTCCCACCTCCTTTTCCCAGTCTCCCCGTTTTGTTCAATAAAGAGAGATTCTATTTTTGACCACACATTTTCTTTATTTTGTACATCAGGAAGGGGGGCTAGGGAAGGGTAAGTGGAAGGAGGTGAGAGAGGAATGGGGTACGAGCCCCTGATGGGGAGGACTGGGCTGGCTCTGTGGGCTTCTGGGGGTGGAAGCTCTCCTGCAGCCCCCCAATTGTCCCCTCTCCCCAGATTGCAGCCTGCGGCAAGTGTAGCCGGTCTGATGGCCGAGTGCTGTGATGTGCCCAGTGTGGGCACTCCGGGTACTCCAAGCCAGGACTGCTTTGCAAGCGGGGAACCCCTGAGAACTGTCTGTCCGGGGTGGGGGTCGGGACCCTTTAAGCACAGCCCTCGGCTAGCCTGAGGCAGCATCTCCACGCTCTAAGTCCTCCTCTGATGCCCTGCCGGCACTGCTTCCGGCCATCCTTAACCCCGGTTCAGGGTCCACTTAACGTGGACATGCTAGTTCGAATTAGCAAAACGCTAATTCGAACTAGTTTTTTAGTCTGGATCCGTTAGTTCGAATTAGCTTAGTTCGAATTAACTAATTCGAACTAAGTTAGTTCGAATTAACTAATTCGAACTAAGTTAGTTCGAATTAGTGCTGTAGTGTAGACATACCCTATGACTGATTTGGTGCCTTACAGAGGAGGACGCCCAGTCTTGGGCTATAAGTAGCCCTATCTCTAAGCAGTTTGCCTGGATTTGATATTCTGAATAGTGTCCCCCCAGAGCAACCCATTGGGAAACTGACACACAGTAGCTATCCTTGGCAGCTCATATGCAGGAGGCAAATCCAGGTAGTCCAGTGATCACATGGGAAACTCCACTAGTGGGTCAATTCACCCTCATGTCTGGCTGCTAGCATCAGTTGCCACAGTTTTCCAGACTTGGAAGCCATTGCCACAGAGGGAAGCATTCACAACCCATCCAAAACGTGAGTTAGGAGTTCTGTGGCTGTGAGATTGGGACCTGCTTGACCATGAGGCTGATCTGTGTCAGTTATCTCTACTTCTCCCAGCAAAAGCCAAATGTATCCCATCTTTAAATGCCAAACAAAGTTTGCAGCAGGGATGTGGGTAGACAAATGACAGACTTGTCAAAGCCATGGATTGTCTCCAGAGGGAGAATAATGTTTGATGGGGGAGAATATACATTCGAAACTCTGCTTGATTCTCATTTTGAAGCAGCCTGGAAAGCTGCATTGGACTCCTTGCAGAGATGTACATCGCCTTGGGATGTTTGTATAAAGAGAAGCAGTGGAAACATATCGTCATCCACCTCCTCCCTTCCATGTCCTGGCAATCCCAACAAATATCCTCAGAGCTACACAGAATAGAGTCTAAGAAAACAGTCATTGCCACTAGTCAGAGTAAAAATGCGGCATGGTTCTTCTTCAAGTGATGTCCCTGTGGGTGCTCCCCTGTAGGTGTTGGGCTTGTCCCAGTGCCACAGATTGGAGATTTGTCAGCAGTGGTTTACCGGACCGCACATGTGCGTTAGGCGCCTCGTGCCATTCATGCGGTTTCTTAAAGCGTGCAGTCCAGCTCCCACCAGTTCCTCCTAACTGTTCTTTGATCACAGACAGAGTGAGCTGCTTCTCCTCAGATCCCATCACACATTAGAATAGTTGCTAGTTAGCTGTTTAGATAGTTTTTGTTGTATTAATAGTTCTTAGTTAATCTTCAGTGGGAGATCAACAGTTATACAATTGTTTAAAAAAAATAAGAAAAAGGACAAGCAGATGCTGTGGGTTCAAAAAAAAAAAAAAAAAAGAGAGAGAGAAAGAAAGGAAAAGAAGATAAGAAAACAAAGGACAACCAATCCGGGATCACCTGGTTTTAAAAAATGTGATGCCAGGCCTGTGTTGGACAGGCACTTCCATTGTATAAGATGTTTCTGTGAGGGGCACATTCCCCAGAACTGTCCTCACAGCTCCAAATTAATGGCACAAGCATGTAGAGACAGGGAGATGAGGCTTAGAATGTTTCTTTTTGACAAAACCCTCCAGCCCTCTCATAGAATCATAGACTTTAAGGTCAGAAGGGACCATTATGATCATCTAGTCTGACCCCCTGCACAGTGCAGGCCACAGAATCTCACCCACCCCTCCCAGAATAATCCTCTCACCTATGTCTCAGATATTGAAGCCTTCAAATACTTTGAAGACCCGAAGATGCAGAGAATCCTCTAGCTGTGATCTATCTCTCAAACGGAGCCCTCTCAAATGGAGCCTTTGGCTAGAGTGGATAAGCACCAGGCGGTTTTGTCAGGCTCCCGTGCTTCTGCAAAGAAAAGGCCCTCTCCAACAAGTTCCTTACCACTGACCCGTGTCAGCGTTGGGGACTAATTGGGCACTTCAGGCTTGGCTCCTATGCGCCATCCTGATAAAACAAAGCCGAGCCACAGTATATTGGCACTGGAGCAAAGCCTGGCGTGAAACTTGCCCCCAGTGGCACCTACGCCATCCATGGCACTGATAACGGTGCTGACAGCGGAACATGGGCAATGGGCACATTGGCATCGGCTTTACACCTGGCACTAGCAACACAGTTGGCACCGTCAGTGCAAATGGCCCCAGTGCCGTCCTCCGCACTGCAATCTACACCAGCACTGCAGGCAGCACTGAGCAGGCCTCCCACTCCTCAGCCTACAGCCAAGCTTGTACTTAAAAAACAACTATCGGCACCGACTAAGGCCCAGCACAAGACACGCAGGGTCATTACCCCGTCACCCCGTCCAGAGTCTATCACCTTTTCTCCGGAGCTTCTTTCTCCCTCACTGGTGCCTTCGACCTCACCTGATGACCATCCATGGCACCGTACTACTACTGAAACCGTGATGCAGCAACACACAGTTCTCCATCGCCCTATCACTATTATTGGCACCGACAGATATCAGTATCTCCTAGGTCATGGAGGCACAGATCCAGGTAACCCAAATCACTCACACTTTCAGCATATATCTGCTATCACGACGACCGCAGGAGTGTTTTTTCCTCTAGATATTCCTCACTGACCAGACATTACTACGACCACTAACATGGTCATATCTACTATGAATATGATCGCCCATCACACCGTTTCATTTCCTCTCACTACTCCAGGCATTGGTCACCTTGCTGCCACCGATCAGATCCCAGACGAAGCCCGGTCAATTCTCCTACTCCAGCTGGCACTCAACCTCCTCCTCCCCCACAAAGCACACTCAAACCACCACACTCAATTTTTTGAACTTGAAGGTCAGCTCTCAGACCATGAACAACTACAAGAACTTTCTCCAATGGATCCATCTTCGTCCTCGCCCAACAAGGTTGTAATCCCAGGGGATTCATCACCAACTGATGACCTCTGACAATTTTAAGACCTTTTTAAATGAGTGGCAGACAGTCAGGAGGTCCATCTCACCAAGATACAACAGAAACAGAATCACCTCTTAAAAAAATCTACAGTCCTGTCAAAATCCAAAGTCGCCTTACCCATTGACGAGGCTATCTTAGAAGTGGTGGACAACACATGGCAGACTCCAGCCTCAGTCCCTGCAACCAACAAGAAGGCCAATAAGAAATATTTCAGGCATGCCAAGGGAATGGATTTCCTCTTCACATGTCCTCTACTTAACTCTCTTGTGCTTGATGTGGCACAGCAGAGGGCCAGGAACCTACAATATAGGACCAAAACTGGAGACAAAGACCATAAAAGAGTATATCTTTTTGGTAAGAAGGTATACTCATTGGCTACCTTAACACTGAGGATGGCTAACTATGCTGCCCTCTTTGCAAATCATAATTTTGATAATTATACAAAACTGATTGAACACCTTCCAGATAGCAAACGCCAAATCCTAAAATCTGTAGTGCAGAAAGGGTACACTGCTTCTCACACAGCCCTTCAAATTGCGCTTGATGTTGTGGACACAGCTGCACAATCTACCACAGCATCAGTAGTGATGTGCAGGGCCTCTTGGCTTCTATCTGCAGAAGTACCCAAGGAACTACAGTCGAAGGTGAAGGACCTCTCCTTCGATAGGCAGTAGTTATTCACGGAGAAAATTGACAAGGTCCTTCATACTAGTAAGGACTTAAGAACTACATTCAAAACATCGGGCATGGACATGCCTCCGTACAGATGTAAATAGTACACTCCATTTCAGAGATACAGGCCCTTCCCATACTCAGCACCCCAATATAGAGCTACCGACCAGCACCGTCCCAGACAGCACGCACAAAAATGCCCCAGAATACCAGGATGCCCAACCAGAAGAATAATCAGCAGCAAGTTTGATGCATTGGTTGAGGGACTGCAAGCCATTCTACTGACTGGTCATCAATGCAAAGAGGCCTGGTTATTCCATCACTGACTAAGACCATTCCAAAGACAGTGGGCCACCATTACCACCAATCAGTGGGTTCTCGAGCTAATAACATCAGGCTACTCGATTCCCTTCAATTCTCTCTCTTCCCCTTCCCCACCTTCCCAGTCCCTCTTCAGGGACCCTTCTCATGAGTCTTTGCTGAGACAAGAGGTCCTATGTCTCTTCACCATTGGAGCGGTAGAAAGAGTACCCGAAGAGTTCAAGAGCAAAGGCTTTCATTCTCATTATTTTCTTACCCAAGAAAAGTCAGGTGAATGGAGGCTAATCCTGTATTTCCGTCGACTCAACAGACACCTTCACAAACAGAGATTCAAAATGGTGACCTTAGCATCTATTATCCCAGCTCTCAACAGTGAAGATTGGTTTGTGTCCCTCGACCTGCAGGATACCTATTTTTATGTCACAAGTCATCCAGCACACAGGTGCTTCCTAAGATTTGTAGTCGGACCTGAACACTTTCAATATCGAGTTTTACCCTTTGGCCTGTCTTCAGCACTCAGCGTGTTTTCGAAGACACTTGCGGTCATTGCGGCCCACCTCCATTGAGTTGGCATTATTATCTTCCCCTACCTTAACGACTGTTTGATCAGGGGCTCATCCTTCGAGGACACTCTCTAATCCACCATCACAACAAGGGCAATCTTTGAGTCTATTGATCTATAATCAACTTCCAAAAATCGTTAATGTCACCACAACAATCCCTGGAGTTCATAGGAGCATGTCTAGACTCGACTACCTCCTAAGCGTACCTACCATTACACAGATTTTAGGCCATTCAAGACCTTGTACAGATCCTCTCCACAAGCCCTACTGTTCTCATACTTACCTGTCTTCAACTCATGGGACATATGGTGGCTACCACATATGTTGTAGCACATGCATGTCTTCATTTCTGGTTTCTCCAGCACTGGGTAGCTACAGTTTACGTCCCAGGCAAGCACAACGTGCACAGATGCGTTACTGTGTCACCAAGAGTTCTAAGGTCCTTGGTTTGGTGGACCATTCCCACCAACATGTTAGCTGGTGTTTCCTTCCACAAACCTCAACCTATGATGCAAATCACGACTGATGCATCTTTGATAGTTGGGGAGCACACCTCGAAGGCTTTTGTGTTGAGAACCACTGGTCCGTAGACAAAACCTCCCATCATATCAGTCTCCTGGAGCTAACAGCGGTTTTCAATGCATGCAATCACTTTCTTGCTCTGATCTGGGGTCGCATCATCAGAGTACTAACAGACAACATGACTACCATTTTTTACGTAAATCGTCAGGGGGGAGCTTGATCGTGTTCCCTCTGTGCAGAGGCAATATGCTTATGGAACTGGTGCATACGGCACGATATAATGATTCCGGCATCCTTCTTACCAGGCAGAGACAACATAGCTTCTGATGCACTCAGCAAATCTCTGATATGTGGTGCCGGGAGATGCCCAATACCTACAGTGGAGCACCCATGGAGACACACATTTCGAAGAACAGTTGTACTGCACCAAGGTGAATAACTTCCTCTTCAGTCTGAGGGTATGTCTGGACAGTGGTATTATTTCAGGATACATTCAGTATCCCAAAATAGCATTTTCCTCATCTTAACAGCATGCCTTTTATTTCAAAATGGAATTGAAATAATGGGCTTGCTATTCCAATGTCTCAATAAACCTCGTTCCACAAGGATTAAAGGACTTGTTGGAATAGTGGTCTATTTTGAAATTTGGCACTGTGTAGACAAAATAAGATCAAAATAAGATCAAAATAAGCTACGTAATTTGTATAACTCAAATTTTGCATAGCTTATTTCGAGCTAGTGCCACATGTAGACACACCCTGAGAGTGCCTGTGTACTAACCCCGCACTGGGGAGGACAGAGTGGGCTCCACTCTTTGGGTGTAGGGGCCCCTCCCCCACAGCCCTGCTGGGCATGCTCCCAGTGGGACTTGGCTAGAAGAGGCCAGGGGGCAGCTCAGTTGGGACAGACTGCCAGAGGGAAAGGAGCTTGGGCCCAGGCTCCCGAGTAGTCCTTGCCACAGCCACCAGTGCCACAGCTGCAGCTGCAACAGCCTCAGCCGCGGCCCTAGTGGCAGCCCTGACAGCAGCAGCCACCCAGGAGGGGCCTACTCATCGAGCAGCAGTCAGTTGGCATGGTAGGAAGCACCCCAAGGTGGGGTATGGTCCTCCGGGAGTTTGGAGTGTTTCGGCAGACATCCTCGCCAAGCAGGCAGTGGAACACTCCCCTGCCTACAGGGCCTGGGACCCTCTCTGTCTCTCCTCCCCCACAGCTCCCTTTTGGGGAGGCTTCCCTTTGGGGTAGGCTTCAAGGCCGTATAACCCAGAACAGAGGGACCATATACTTCATAATAGAGGGGGTTGTATTGTGGATTAGGCCCCTAGGCCGTATACCTCCTAACAGAGGGGACCGTACTTTAGGGGCTGCAATTGCCCTGAACCGGGCGTTCAGGTCTTGTATTCTCGGAGAAAAGGGAGAGGGTGAGGACCCAAACTTAGGGGACTTCAGAATGGTCGAGGGGCACACCCCCTGACAGTGCCAAAGAGCATAACAAGAGCCTCCGTCCCATTTCATCCCTAAAGAGCGTGGTAGCATCAAACACTCTCATCTGTCTGTGTGTCCACTGAAAAATGACTGTGCAATGGAAAGAGTTTTACCATTCTTATCTGTATTGTCCAGTGTTTGCCATAAGCTCTGACCTCTCTTCCTCACCTAATGCAGAAAACCCAGGACTCAGGCATAGCACAGCTACTGTTGATTTTAGCAATACTCTCTTTTAAAAAATGAGTCTGGAAAACTTCCCAGATCATACATCTGTCCATATGATTTACACCACACAGGATGAAGGACGATCCAGGGAACTATAGGCCCGTCAGTTTTTCCTCAGTCCCTGGAAAAATCATGGAAGGGATCCTTAAGAAATCCATCTTGAGGCACTTGGACGAGGGGAAAGTGATCAAGAATAGTCAGCATGGATTCACGGGGGAGTGGCGGGTCATGCCTGACCGGTCCGATTGGCTTCTATGAAGGGGTGACTGGCTCTGTGGACATGGGGAGGTTGATGTATGTGATATGCCTTGACTTTAGCAAGGCTTTTGATATGGTCTCCCACAATATTCTTGCCAGCAAGTTAAGGGAATGTGGATTGGATAAATGGATGGTAGGATGGATAGAAAGATGGCTAGAAGGTCGGGCCCAGTGAGTAGTGATCGGCGGCTCGATGTCAGGATGGCGGTCGGTTTCTGGCGGGGTGCCCCAAGGTTTGGTTCTGGGACCAGTTTTGTTCAATATCTTTATTGATGGCCTGGATGGGGGGATGATTGTACCCTCAGCAGGTTTGCAGATGACGCTAGGCTAGGGGGAGAGGTGGTTACACTCAAGGGCAGAGATAGGACTTAGACAAATTGGGGGATTGGGCCACAAGAAATCTGCTGAGGTTTAACAAGGACAAGTGCAGAGTCCTGCACTTGGGATGGAAGAATCCCAAACATTGTTACAGGCTGGGGATCAACCAGATAAGTAGTAGTTCTGCAGAAAAGGACCTGGGGGTTACAGTGGAGGAGAAGCTGGATATGAGTCAACATTGTGCCCTTGTAGCCAAGAAAGCTAATGGCATATTAGGCTGCATTAAGAGGAGCATTGCCAGCAGATCCAGAGATGTCATTATTCCCCTTTATTCGGCTCTTGTGAAGCCACATCTGGAGTATTGTGTCCAGTTCTGGGCCCCCCACTATAAAAAGGATGTGGGCGCATTGGAGAGGATCCAGCAGAGAGCAACCAAAATGATTTGGGGGCTGGAGCATATGACCTACGAGGAGAGGCTGAGGGAGTTGGGTCTGTTTAGTCTGCGGAAGCGAAGAGCGAGGGGGGATTTGATAGCAGCCTTCAACTTCCTGAAGCAAAGTTCCAAAGAGGATGGAGAGAGGCTGTTCTCAGTGGTGACAGATGGCAGAACAAGAAGCAATGGTCTCAAGTTGTGGTGAGAGAGGTCTAGGTTGGATATTAGGAAAAACTATTTCCCTAGGAGGATGGTGAAGCACTGGAATGGGTTACCTAGGGAAGTAGTAGAGTATCCATCCCTAGAGAATTTTAAGTCTCAGCTTGACAAAGCCCTGGGCGGGTTGATTTAGCTGAGATTGGTCCTGCCTAGGACAGGGGGCTGGACTGGATGACCTTCTGAGGTCTCTTCCAGCTCTATGGCTCTATGATGAAGCAGTGAGGAGGGCTGTAAATGACTTTCTCGTTCCATCTGTGCAACTGTATGTGATGATTTTTTCCTATTGTTTAGTCACCTCACCCCGCTAACCCATCAGACAATCCTGGATTTGCACAGTTTCCCAGATAGTGCCAAATACATCTTTCTGGATTGTATGAGGTGGTCCTTTCACTGAGCTTTTCTCTTTCCCTGGTCTCTCTCTCGTACGTGACTGAAACTTTCTTCATGCATCCCACCTATCCTTGGAACATTCTCTCTTGCAAGCCATGTCACGCACCAGATACCTGCTTGGAAATTAGGGCTGGTTAAAAATTTTCCCACAAAACTCTTTTTGACGGGAAATAGGATTTTTGACCAAATGGTTTTGGTTTTTTTTGAGAAGCAGCTGCTTTTCCCAGAGACGTACCTGTCATCAAACACCCCATTTTCCATTCGGAAAAAGTTGTGACAGAAAAATGTTGACATGCTGCATTGATATGTCTATTCAGGCACAGCAGGAACAATCTCCATTAACAACCAGAATAGTCCAGATGCCATAGAAGATGGGACGTATTGCAGAGTGGACTCAAAGAGAGATGGCCTCCAGCACAAAAAAAAGGCATTTGCTACCGTATGTGCATCTGCCATCCTGCTGGAGCAGTTGCAGTAGGGAATGCTGGAACATTCATGCTCAGCACAACTGCAGGAAACTAATTCTAACTAAGTCTAATGTCAATACCAGGCAAATTAGTTGAAACTATAGAAAGAATAAAATTGTCAGACACATAGATGAATATTATTTGTTGGGGGGAAAAGTCAACATGGTTTCTGTAAAGGGAAATCATGCCCTCCTAATCTACTAGAGTTCTTTGAGGGGGTCCACAAAAATGTGGACAAGGGGATCCAGTAGGAATGGTATACTTAGATTTCCAGAAAGCCTTTGACAAGGCCCCTCACCAAAGGCTCTTAAATAAAGTAAGTTGTCATGGGATAAGAAGGAAGGTCTTCTCATGGACTGAGAACTTGTTAAAAGACAGGAAACAAAGACTAGGAATAAACGGTACGTTTTCAGAATGGAGAGAGGTAACTAGCCGTGTCCCCCAAAGTGTCCCTCCTGGGACCAATCCAATTCAACATATTTATAAATGATCTGGAAAAAGGGGTAAACAGTGAGGTGCCAAAATTTGCAGATGACAGTAAACTGCTCAAGAAAGTTAAGACCAAAGCAGATTGAGAAGAGCTTCAGAAAATCTCACCAAACTAAGTGATTGAACAACAAAATGGCAAATGAAATTAAATGTTGGTAAATATAAAGTAATGCACATTAGAAAAAAATAATTCCAACTACACATACAAAATGATGGGAACTACTTTAGCTACATCTACTTAAGAGAGGGCTCTTGGAGTCATTGTGGATAGCTCTCTGAAAACTTCCACTCAATGTACAGCTGCAGTCAAAAAAGCAAACAGAATTTTGGGAATCATTTAAAAATGGATAGAGAATAAGACAGAGAACATGTTATTGCCTCTACATAAAACTATGGTATGACCACATCTTGAATACTGCATACAGATGTGGTCACCTCATCTTAAAAAAAAATATTGGCACTGGAAAGGTTCAGAAGCGGGCAAAAAAGGATTAGGGGTCCCTTCTGAAGAGAAATTAAAAAGACTGACTTTCATCTTAGAAAAGAGTTGAAGGATGGATATGACAGAGGTCTATAAAATCATGACTGGTGTGGAAAAAGTGAATAAGGAAAAGTTATTTACTTGTTCCCACAATGTAAGAACAAGGGGTTGCCAAACAAAATTAATAAGTAGCAGGTTTAAAACAAACAAAACAAAGTTTTTGTTCACATAGCACATGGTCGGCTTGTGGAACTCCTTGCCAAAAAGGGTTGTAAAGACCAGGACTTTAACAGGGTTCAAGAAAAAAATAGATAAATCCATCAATGACTATTAGCCAAGATGGGTAAAAATGGTGTCCTTGGCCCCTATCTGAAGCTGGGAATGGGTGATGGGAGAAGGATTGCTTGAAGAGTCCCTTGAAGATTCCCTGTTCTGTTCACTCCCTTTGGGGCATCTGGCATTGGCCACTGTCAGAAGACAGGATACTGGGCTAGATGGATCTTTCATCTGAGCCAGTATGGCCATTCTGATGTTCTTATGTAATTCACCAGGGGAGATGTGTCCTGCTTGTAAGAGAGTCTCGTGTGGCTGTCCCATCCCTGGCTGCTTCGACTGGAGCTACAAGTGCTCATGTGGTTAGGGCAGGGGTGGGCAAAAGGGCCTCTTCAGGCTGAATCCAGCGTGCCAAGTAGGTTGATCTGGCCAGTGGAGATCCTACTGTTCTCCTCTCCTCCCCCAGCCAATCAGGGCCAAAGGATGGGGGCGTGTGTGGCTCTTGGAGTCAATCCTGCTGGTTGACTCTAAGCTCTGCACACAGGAGGACAGGGAGTGAGAGACTTTGTGTACTCTCCCCCGCCCCCAAGCCAATCAAAGCCTGAGGGTGGAGAGAAGTGCTCAAAGTCTCCTCCCATCCTGCCCCTGCCCTGCAAGGAGTGTGTGGCGCTTCTAAGTGCTGCACATTCCTTGCAGGGTGGGAGAGGACTTTGTACGCTCTCTCCACCGCCAAGCCCTGATTGATCTGGGGGCAGAGGAGAGCGCGCAAAGTCTTCTCCTACTGCCAGGGGCATGGTCGCCTAGAGGGAATGCCAACTGTTCTGAACAGCTGGTGGGTCTGTCGGAGTGAGGGAGAGGCAAAGTATTCACACACTCCCCCAGCCCTACACCAGTCATGGCTGGGGAAGCACGGAAGTGTCCTGGCTCCATCCCTTCTGAGGCGGCCCAGGGCCACTTCAAAAATTTCTGACGTAGTCCCTGGTCAAAAATCATTGCCCACCTCGGGTTAAAGCCTTACACTCTTCTCATAATGGAGACCAGGAATAGCTGCAGTGAGGTCAGAGGGACTGCAGGAGGGATGTAAAATCCTATTTAATTGGTAAACCAATTAAACGTATTGTTTAATCATTTAACTGAATAAAGGGAGAAGTTAGCAAGGGGGCCACTCCAGCTTGGCCAAGCAACTGATGGCCCCCCTGCAGGGCTGGAGCAACTGCCTGCCCACATCAGGCAAGGAGCTGCTCCAGCCCCCGCTGGATAATTTTAACCCGTAAACCTCACTAGTTAATGGTGAGGTTTACTGGTTAATTGATTAACTGGTTAAACATTCACATTTCTAGACTGCACCAGTGCGAGATGAACCCCAGGCCCTCATCATTTATGCCTTTTCCTTCTGGATTGTCCCTAGAGCCATTTGTTGCTGTGGGGCTGGACAGAAACTCCTGCCGCTTTCCCCTCACCTGTCTGCTCCCAGTGTCCCCCTGGACGCTTGCTACTCTGCACAAACCTGATTGGCTGGGGCTGGCGGGGAAGGAAGAGCTCTGCCATTCCAAAACAAGGACCGAGAATTAACTCTGAGAATTAGCTCCTATAATGGGGCTTCAGGAAAGATTCAAAAAGGGAAAAAAGGAAGAAGGTGGATGCCTTGAGCTATAGCCGAGAGGGAACTGCCTCCATAAAGGAGCTGGCATAAATCCCCAGCCTTGTCAGGCTGGCAGAAGAGCTAAGACCCCTGCCCTTGGGAGCTCATGGCACATCCAAGTGTCAGAGTGCTCAGGCAGGGCGGGGGGAGTAGCCTGAGCATGGCACAAGTCACTCTGTGAATGTCTCACCATGGAGGGAGTTGCTTCGAAAGTGGAGAGGGGTGTATGCAGTGCTGAGGCAAAGGAGTCAGCGTAGTCCTTACTACAGGTCCTGTCCTACCCCTGGTTTGATAAGTGGTGCTCTACTGTTATGTGGCAGGAGCTAATGCTGAGCCCCCCGGGAGGGAAGATTGGTGTTTGTGCAAAGATGAGTGGCTGGTACCTGGGCCCCTCTCCCAACTTTGGGAATCTCCACCTGAAGTTGCTCTTCCCCATTGAGCATCCATGCCTTGCTCAGCATTAAGTGATGTGCATTTACTCCAGGTGGCTCTGGATGGGGACTAGAGACTCTGCAGCTGGTGTACTGACACTAAGGACTGAACTCCTCACTTGACTTTGTTTCTCAAAGGGGTCCTCACTAAGGGAATGACCAGGCTCATTGGGGGTAAGGCATTATTTAATGAACAGCTACTGGAAAGCATTTCTGAGGCTGCTTTTGTGACCTGATAGCTTATTGATAGGATAAAGTTGTATTGGGGTCTCAATGGGGTTGCCTTGTGGGAAAAGCCGGCATAACTTGCTGCTTAAGTGCACCATCCTCCCCATAAATTGGGACTCAGTCTGAGGCGGCAACTTGACTGTATTTTTGGTCTAACTCTGTTGTCAGCTGAAAACGTGGAGCAGTTACATGAGGATTTGCTAAACTCAGATTGTGCTCTTATCCTTGCCAGTGTGTAATAAACGTGAAACTTCCAATACAGACTAGGTGGGTGGGGGAGAAGACCTAATGTACTAAAGAAGTGGAAGGCTTTGCAGTTGGATGAGAGAAACTGATGAATGAAGAAGGGGCATGTTGTCACCTTCCAGCACCCACTCACTCCCTGGAAGCCACAGAACTTGAATTTCCTTCACGCTTCCTGTGAATCACTCTGAGTCACAGAGGCAGTTTGTGAAGATTCCTTCAGAGCATCAGGGAGTCAGCTGAGCGGCAGTTCAGCCTCTCATCCTACACTGGGCTCTGCTCTCCAGGTTTCTAGGCTTCCAATCTGAGACTGAACGGGGGCCTTTCACCCACAGCAACCTCTGGGTGAGGGGCAGGAGCAAGAGCGAGATGTCGTCCCATTTCCAGGGTCCACCCCTGATCCCAAGGGGTGCCCAGCATGAGGTGACATCAGTCTGGTCATCATGCCAGCTGTGGTGAGGGCCAGGGCATTTTCAGACCATCTCCTCAGACCTGTGTGTTGCCAGAAAAGGCCTTGGCTGTCATACTGCTCAGTTAAGAGCCAGAGGTTCTCCACGAGCAAGACCATGGGCTCAGAGGGCCTGCTCTAGAGTTCACCAAAGTTGGGGGAAAGACTCTCTGTGACTCCACTGGGCTCAGGGTCAGGCCCAGAGCACGTCCAGAGCTGATGTGCACAGCGCAGGTAGCAACCACTGTGTGGAACTGCTGCCAGTGGTCACTGAGAGTCCTGGTTTAAGTCTTCTCTGGACTCAGGTATTAGCCACTCCATTGGGTTGTCAGTGCAGGACCATAAGTGCAGGACCTTTAGCATTAAGAGCAAGAGCATCAACAGCGCTCATTATAGCTGGCAGCTATAGTAAGTCCTTATCTTCTTATATGGACCAGTTACTGGAGGGGGATAGTATTGCTACTGTGGGGTATATATGCACAGAGTGGAACAGTAGCAGTGAAGGGGAGCCTGGTGATGAGGCAAGTCCACCCAGTGTGGCTACCTACTGCTGAATAAAGCAGCTGTACAAATAAAATGAAGATCTCTCTCCATCTCCTGCTGGGCAGAGCAGAGTCTGGAACCACCCCCCACCCTAACCTTAGGAGCACTAGAAGAAGGGCCACCCGATGCTTTTGCTCTCAGCCAGCTTGGCCCACAGATGGATTTGTTTCCCTGGTTTCAGTGGACATGGTTTGAGCTGAGGCTGTCCTTATGCAGGGAACAGCCAATCAGAGATTTGGGTCATATTTGCTGTTTTTTGGGTCAGTTCTTATTTGCCCCTTTACTGTTGGGCTATGTCTAGATTGGCATGATTTTCCGCAAATGCTTTTAACGGAAAATTTTTTCCATTAAAAGCATTTGTGGAAAAGAGTATCTAGATTAGCACGGACGCTTTTCTGCAAAAGCATTTTTTGCGGAAAAGCGTCCGTGCCAATCTAGACGCGGTTTTGCGCAAGAAAGTCCTGATCGCCATTTTCACGATCGGGGCTTTTTTGCGCAAAACAATACCACGTTGTCTACACTGGCCCTCTTGCACAAAAGCATTTGTGCAAGAGGGCTTTTGCCCGAACGGGAGCAGCATAGTATTTCCGCAAGAACACTGACAATCTTACATGAGATCGTCAGTGTTGTTGCGGAAATTCAAGCGGCCAGTGTAAACAGCTGGCAAGTTTTTCCACAAAAGCAGCTGCTTTTGCGGAAAAACTTGCCAGTCTAGACGCAGCCTTGGTGTCTCCCTGTGCCGCCACTTGAAAAGGGAACGATGGAGGTAAAACTGAGAAAGACTGCTGAGGTGCACAAGAGTGTTTTTTGGCAAGAGGAGTCTGGTAACTTGAGCAGCAAGGGTGTGGTTTATTAGCAGTAATCTAATTACTAAGTAAACTAGCACTTCTTCCACCTTGACCTGAAGTTCCTATTGGTGTGACTCAGGATTGATTTCTTTAAAGCCTCTGAGATTCTGGCATTATTTTGAAAAGCAAACTATGTATCAGCCGGATAGCTGTTCTTCACACACATTTGTCTCGGTGGCATGATGCTAACACATTGGCACAAATAAGGAACCTTCTGATCAGGTTTGTTTGAAATTAGAAGATTTTGAGAGAATTCCACAAAAAGAAACACAATGTTACCTTCTGGGAAACTTTTTGCTGCCATCTGTGTAGTACGGTGTCTTGGTTCAAGGCCAAATGGGAACAAAGCTGAATACCGTTGTTAGTACTCTTCCTCTCCAAGTGCAAACAAATGGTTCTTATCAGCCTCTTTTAATTATCTAGTCTTTAAGGTGCTACTGATAGACTATCTGTTGTTTTTCAGTTTTTCCTGTTACAGACTGGCTTGGCTTTCCCTCTGAAACTTATCTACCCACTGCCTCTTTTTCTCCTCTTCCCCTCCAATTTTTTTCCTTCTCCCTCCCCCCCCATTCTCCCACTTATTCTTGGTTCTGGACATCCAACCCTTCAGTCATCTGAAGAAGTGGGCTGTGCCCATGAAAGCTCATGATACCATCTACATGTTTTGTTAGTCTTAAAGTGCTACCAGACCATTTGTTGTTTTTTAAGTTTTTCCTAAATACTCAGGACAGCTTCATTTATACATGGAATACATCTTTCCTTCCGTCTCAAAATTTGTCTAATCCAGCTAGGTTCTGTCCCAGAGAAGGCAACATTTCAATGCTTAATGGCATGATGCCAGTAAAGTGCACCCAGAACTATATTTTGTACATTGTTTGGTACATGTGAGCACATTAAATAAATAATGTGCTTGATTTTTTTAAGCACAAACTCCTGGTTGATGCTGTTACAGATCTTGTCCCACATTTCAGTGACAACCGCAATCTCCACAGCTCACTTCCCAATCCCAGTAGGCAACAGAATCAAATATGAAAATCTTGATTATGAAACTTTTAAATTAATTAGTCATAAAAACATCCAGCAAAATATTCTGGATTCACTGAAAAGCACCTCATCCATTTACAGTCAAAAATGTACTCAGGTTTTCAGAGAAAATATACCATTTTGACATTCAAAATTTCATTAGGAGAAAAGTACAGTTGCAGCAAAAAACCAGCAGCAAGCTATTGAACGTTTTGCATTTCTGGATGTGCAAATAGTCATTGCACAGAAATAATACATGTGCATGTGCACACACACACACAAACAAGATAGAGCCCAGCAACATTTGTGATCAAGAAATGGCCTAGGGAAAATATTCATTTAAAATGTCACAAAAATCTGTCTCTTTCCTATAGGTCTAGCTAACAATGATCATCTCTAACCATCAAGAGTGCAATACAAGCACAGTCTGAGTAATACAATAGCTAAATAGTAATAGTAGAAGAAGTCACTCTGATATATCTGTGATGCTTCTTTGATACCTCATTGTGATGCATGGTATCCGTGCTATTCGCAGTGCCTACAGAAAACAGCAGATCCAAAATGGGAGGACTGGAGTGTGATTTTGGTTGCACTGGTGTAAATCTGGAGTACAAACTCTTTGACGAGCATTATCTGTATTTACACTCATATGAAGATAATGTTCACCCCATATCACTGCCACCAGCTCCCAGCATGTTAAAAATCATGAGACTTTGAAAAAAATCCATTTTGTATTTTCATTCTGGGCTTAAGCTTTTAGGGTCACCTGTGGGTTGTGAAACCCCATACAACCTTCCTCTTCATTATGGAAAAAGCTTGATTCTTGTGGCCCTCATTTAATCTGCTGGGTCTTCCTGAAATCAGGTGTAAGATCAAAAAATAAGATGAATCCTTTGTGAGTAAATGATACAGCTTTTGTAATTTCGTGATTTTTTAATTTGAGGGTTGGCAATATTGATTTTTTTAAGTTCTAATGTGTATTCATTGCCATCATTTGTCATTCAGGGCACATCTACACAGCAGGGCAAAAGTCAAATTAAGATACGTAACTTTAGCTGAATGTTGTGTAGTTGAAATTGAAATAGCTTAATTCGGCTTTTAGTGCTGTCTACCTTCCTAGTCAAAGGAAGAACACTCTTCCTACGACTTCCCTTTTGCCTCGTGAAACGAGGGTTACAGGAGTCAAAGTAAGAAGTCCTTCAGCTCGCCATTATTTCAAAATAAATGCTTTCTGTATAGACGCTCACTTTGTTATTTTGAAATAACATCAGTTATTCTGAAATAAAGCTGCAGTGCGAACGTACCATCAGTGTGTCCGCAAAGCAAGGGCTGCTGATACAGAGGTTAGCTGGAGTAGCAGCAAAGCAACCAGCCAAATGGAGGGGGTAGGAGAGAGCAATTTTTCTTCCCCTTTCCTCCAGCATTCCTGAGGCCACACTGAGTCCTTAAGACAGCAGCTTCAAATCCCCACAAAGCACTCTCTACTCAGTGGAGGTTATGCTTGCTTGCCACTTACACCTATGTAATCTATGCACCTACTGGGTATCCCATGTAGTGTCACCAAGACCACTTAAAGAGAGAGCGAGAGAAAGTGTAAGTTTCCTCTATAGCTTTAGCTAAGTGCTAGCTGACTTTTAGTTCAAGCTGTAGAGGTTCATGTACTAAGCTCTAGAGATCCCAGGTTCAATTCTGCTGGCAGATGACTGGGGGGAGGGGAGGTGTCCCAGAATTACACCCATTTTCTGTTCCTCAATCCATAACTCCTTCTGCAACATATGTCACTGCCAAAAATGGCTCAAATTAACCATTTCACAGTCTGAGATATGACTACTTGAGCTGGAACAATGGAGAATGATTGTGAGTTGTGACTGGTGTGTGCTCTCGGGTGTGGCATGAGATAGATATTAGGAATGGATTGGTACATATCTGCCTCCCCTTAGGTAATCTACATTGTCTCTTTTGCCTGTTGGGTACCTCTGCTATTGTGTGTGGTGGCTATGTGCTGTTTGCATGCTGGTACAGAGACTGGGCGGAGGACAAAACCAAAACTTGTTCCACCCATTCAGGAATTTTAAATTTTAAATCACATTGCTTTGTGAATCTCCTGCCTGATGCATCATTCACATCATGTTATATTATGCTCTGAAACATAACACAATGAGACTGATGCAACTGATGACTGATGATGTATCTATCAGCCAGGAAATGTAAAAGGACCCAATTTTCTAAAGAGCATTGTTACAGAAACAAACAAGATGCCCTTTTAACTTGTATTGATTGATTGCTAAAGAATAAGCATGTCTTATACTTTTACAAGTCCTATAATTAGTTAGTAGAATTACCTGGAGGGGGGACAAAACCAAATCAGTGTCTGGGCAGGAGAGGCAGAGGGAGGAGAGTGAGAAAGAGAGCTGAGAAGTGGATTGGTGCCTTTGATTTAGCATGTGCAGCAGCTGCTTCATGCTGTTACTTAGTTTGGAAACGGGGTAAATTCATGCTCAGAAGTACCCGATGCTCAATTTAACGCTGTAAGCTGGTAAACCTACGCTAACCTTCAGCGGTCTGCAGGCCACCCAGCCATTAACTAGCATAAAAGCCATTTCACAGGGCCTTTCTCCACCCATTATAAACATACTTGCTAAGATCTATTTTTCACCATGACATTCAATAATGTTCTGGCTCATGAAAACAGCTTTTAAGGAGGCTTCGATGTAAATTGCATTTTTGTACAAAGTCCTGTCTCTTCAGCTGGAGCCTAGGACTGTCGTCACTTTCATTTTCATAGTCTTTTGTAAAACTGTTGGTCCTCTCTCTCTCTCTCTCTCTCTCTCTTTTTTTTTTTATGAGCAGCTAAAAATCACAAATATGTCTGGAAGGACAATGCCTTTGACAGCAAAGGGAATATTAGGGTCAACCTTTATTAAGAAAGAAGCTATTGAAATGACATACTCAAACATATTGCTATTAGGGATTTGAAGAGTATTTGCCTCATTAATGTAAAAGGTAGCTAGCAATCTACTTGATCAACAGTGGCAATTTATTTTAAAGTGTCCATTTTCTGGATGTCAGAGGAAGACTTTTATTTATAATCTTATTTTCAGTTTCAACAAAGAACACTTCACTCATGCTCTGTGCAGATTTTTTTTGCAGACAATAACTGATTATAAAAACTGTGCTCCCCCCCACTCCACACACATACACCCCTTGTAGTGGTGTTGACATATGGAAATGAATCAAAAATGTAATAGGCATAATTACAAAGCATTGTATGCAGGCTACAATTAGTGTCTCTTCAAAGCAGACTTGTAATCAAAAGACACCAATAGAACAGTAGAAGAAATGAGAGGACAATTCATAGAATTAGGGGTGTAGCAGAAGGAACTTTTCAGCCCCAAGTGAGCGGGGTTACACAGTTGGTTTATATTTTAATTTTCAGGGAGTGGAACAAAGCCAGACTTGCTGCCAATTTTAGATAAACAACAGACCTGAACTATCTGAACAATGACAAACCAAACAGGATGAACTTTAAAAAAGGAAACCATTGATACCCTTTTGTGCAGTAAGGGGATATCTTTCCTGTAATTCATAACCTATGCCATTTTAACTGCTGTATCCTTTTAGCCTGTGTATCTGAAGCCCTCTCCTTTACTACATTAACTCTCTCTGTCAGGGTTTTTTTTCGAAAAAAGTGGCCTTTTCTCAAAAAAACTTCTGTGTCTAGACTGCTGCCGTGTTCTTTCAAAAGTAAATTGAAAGAACGCGGCAGTTTTTTTTGTCCGTGGAAAACCTCGTTTTATGAGGAAGAATGCCTTTTTTTGAAAGTGCTCTTTCGAAAAAAGGTGCTATGTAATGCAAACTGTGCTTTTTCGAAAGAGAGCATCCAGACTGCCTGGGTGCTCTCTTTCGAAAAAGCGGCTTGCTTTTTCAAAAGTACTAGTTGTAGTCTAGATGCTGTTTTTTGAAAGAGGCTTGCAGTCTAGACAAAGCCTCAATGATTCTCTTTACTGTTAATACCAAACTTACTAACAAAACAGAGTATTTCAATGAAGATAGCAGGTCACAAATGGAACAAAGTTCTGTTCATAGAGCTTGCTCTTAAAGCACTTGGAATAAGCACTCAGTTCAATACCCCATGTTAACAAAACAGACCATTTTAGTGGAAGCCAAAGTCCATTTTCCCCAGATTCCTCCAAATTCCATTTGAAATGTCTCATCTAACTGGTTGAAAAATTCTGGCAGAACATTTTTCCATCCGAAAATGTCAATTGTCAAAATTAAAACTTTTTCTGGGAACTTGTCAATTTTGACTAAATTTTCCCAAACACAAACTAAAAAAGCATTTCAATAAGGTCAAACTGGAATGCTCCAGCAATTGCGACATAGAACCTTTCCGTTCTCATTCTGAAATGACTTTGTATTGAAATTAATTTTACATAAATTAATAAAATATTTAAACATTCAGAATTGAAGTGACACTTGGATATGTGTCGGAACAGAACACTTTGATTGATCCAGAATGATTTGTCAGCAGTGTTGGTTAGGAAAAAATCGCTTTGGTTGAGACTGGAAGCCTTAACCCAGATTTGATTTGTTTGCCCCATATTTGAAAAATTCCTACCAAATAGTTATTGTCTGTTCAGAGACGCAAAATGGGCATGGATGACATCTGTGCTGCTGCAAATTAGAAGGTAAATTTGCAGATAAAATGTTGCAAATCCTTGCAGCTAAATGATGCTGATTTCTCCTGTGTGATGTGGGAAAATATCCAGGGCCCTTCAGAATGTGAGTGTCTTAAAGGTAGAAATGCTGCATCCTGCACCTAGCAGGCAGGAATAGAAGGATCCTATTTTCCTAGTCAGTGTCCCCATGGAACTTTGGCTTGTAAGATGCGTGTGCCCTATGAGAGGTATGAAATGCTCCTTCCTGATTGTGAGACATTCCAGAATCAGGCAACAAATTTTGTTTAAAATGTCGAGAGACTAGTAAACTCCCATTCACAAGACAATGACTGCAAAGCCTAGGACCAGGGAACAAATGCTGTTCAATGTAGCCAAGCAAAGGGTTAGTTTATTGTTTTTTGTTTGTTTC
This sequence comes from Pelodiscus sinensis, assembly GCF_052426305.1. NCBI lineage: Eukaryota > Metazoa > Chordata > Testudines > Trionychidae > Pelodiscus > Pelodiscus sinensis. Next base: position 37,604,641 of record NC_143085.1, on the reverse strand, counting down.
AATATCATTGGGGTTCAGATGCTAATGGGTCCAAGCCAAGCCAGCAGTAACTCTGACTCACACACAGTCTCCACCTTCTAGCTGGCTGTGTGCATGCCTGGGCAACGGGTCTGTCTGTTTGTGGTCCTTTTGCACAAAGACACACCAGGGTGTTTATGATTTGTGTATCACTGGCCTCTCATAATCCAAGTCTTTAGTTAACTACTTTGGTGCTGGAAATTGACAGGCTTTGTAATCAGAGAAGGGAGTAAATTGCACCAGTCATAGCGCAGCACAGAGCAGGCAGCGCTTAGCTGGGTGCAGGAAGAAAGGGAGTTAGAGTTTGTGGTTCTCCATGTTCCGAAGGTCCCTGAGCTTCTCCACAAGTGGGAACTGGTCCACACTGGAGGTGCTCTGAGGAGCAGAATGGATGCACGTGGCTCACAATGAGCAAAAGATGCTACCTTATATCCTCTCTGAGGCTACGTTTACACTGCAGAGCTATTGCAAGATAGTGGAGTATCCTGAAATAGCTATCCCAAAGCAAGCCCATTATTTTGAAATATAATGGGCTCACTATTCTGACCTCCCTGTAAACCTCATTCCACGAGGAGTGAGGGACGTTATGGAATAGCGGGTTATGTTGAAATCTGGGGTGGTGAAGACAGTGCCGAAGTACGAAATAAGCTATTTCGAAATAAGATCGAAATAAGATACGCAACTTGTGTAGCTCAAATTGCGTATCTTATTTTGAGCTACAGTGCAGATACACCCTCAGGGTACGTCTAGACTACAGGCTTCTGTCGACAGAAGTTTTGTCGACAGATACTGTTGACAAAACTTCTGTCGACAAAGAGCGTCTAGACTACATTGAGTTCTGTCGACAAAGCAAGCTGCTTTGTCGACATGGTAGTGTAGACGCAAAGGACAGTTTACATTCAATAACACCTTCTGTCGACAGAAACTCTGTCGACAGAAGGTGTTATGCCTCGTAAAATGAGGTTTACCAGCGTCGACAAAACTGCTGAGTTCTGTCGACGTTATGTCGACAGAACTCAGCGGTAGTGTAGACGCAGGTATAGTTTTGTCGACAAAAGTCCACTTTTGTCGACAAAACTCTGTAGTCTTGACACACCCTCAGTAACAGCAGTCAGGGGATGCCCCGGCTCAGACTCAGACTCAGCTCTTTTCTCCCCTGGTAGCGCAATATATCCCAGCTCATTCTCTGGGAAAGGGAAGGGAAAGAGGCCTGATGGACCCCTGCTTTCACACTTTGCCATAGCATTTACTCCTGAGTCCCTGCTCTGGCCCTCAGTCAGGTGTTGTGATGACACAAGGCACAGGGATGGGGGCAATCAGACCAGGCTTCTTCCCTGCAGGTCTAAATCCCCCGCCTCAGTGAATTTCAGCTAGGAATAATTCATAATAAGGTGCACGTGCATTGATCATTCCCCCAACACACACACTACGCTCCTCATGTTAACCCCACCAGCTATCTCTGAATGACTCTCTCCTGCTTATGCAGCCTGTACACGGTAGTGCTGGAAGTAGGGGTGTATGCATGGGGGGAGGAGACTGTAGGAGTGCTGCAGTACTCCCTGACTTGAAGTGGTTTCCATTATACATGGGGTTTGCCATTTGTTTTGGTGGCATTCAGCATCCCCGCTACAAAAATTGTTCCAGCAGCCCCGATGGTACCAGCCCAACAGTAGGGCTGGGTGGGCACTACTGATTAATTATGGACCTACAATAATTCTCACACCCCTCCATCAGGAGAAAGGAACAAGGGCAGCACCATGTGCCAGCAGGGCCTTTCTTTCACTTCACTGTAGCTTGTTTGGCGCGCAGGCAGCTGGGGCCTAATTTTAATCTCATTGGCACTGGTGCAAATCAGGAGTAATGGCTGAAGGCAGAATTAAGCTGGGTCAGGTGTCAGAATCTGTCCCTTTCCCAGATAGAACCCATGGGGGGGACATTCATTGCAGAAGCCAGGTGATTAGAGATTATACTGACATAATGGTAAGAGCAGAAGCCAGGGAAGCCCTGAGAGAAAGTCACATGAGACATCCTGGACACAAGACTACCTTGGAATCTGGCACTGCTCCCCCCACTACCTCAAAGAGCAGTGCCAGCAGGCCACAGGTGTGCGGCACATGATGAGCAACCGGAAGGGCAGTGGGAAGGCTGTGATGACAATTCTGCATTTGTCTTCATAAACTTATCTTTAGTTGAATATTTAGCTCACTTTCCTCCCTCACTTTGGATAGGGTGGAGCAACTGAGAAACTCAGTGTCGAAAAGTTCTGATACTGCGTGAGTTTTCAAAGCAGGGTAAGGTCTGACTTTGCCAAAGTTCTTGGCTTTAAACAGATCCCAATTTATTAATGGACGAGCCATTGATAGACATGCTCCACTCTACTCTGGAGTAACTCTACTCTGCTGGAATTTATGCTGGGATGAGTGAGGGCAAAATCTGAACTGATGTCTTTCTCTGTCTGGAGAACTGGGCCAGTGGACTGCTGCAGCACTGTATCAAGTGTTATGCTGGGGAAAAGGTATCAATGAAATATTTCAGTTTAAAGCAACACTGAAATAAGAACCTTTGCCAAGCAAAATGTCATGGAAATATAGTGTTTCCCATTCCAATGAACTTGTAGCTAGTGATACTCCATTTATAGCCAAGCAGAAAGCAAATTCCAGACTGGTTCCATGTGTGAAATGCAGGGCAGGGATGCCTGTCTGGGAAGTGGCTTTCAAGAGAGGGAGAATGGCATCTCTCGAGGGAAGCACACCAGAGCTGGAGCTTTGCATGCACACTTGCTGTCTTGCACACATTGGGATGGTTGCTTCTGTGGGCTAAAATGGGATTTGGGTTAGGATTTCACTTGTCATTCAAATCCCCATGGGGTTGTGGAAGGAAGGGGGTCACTCATCGGCAGCACTGCTCTCCAGCAATGAAACCTCCTCATCCCAGGCACTGGCCTTTGAATTGCCTCCAAACAAAGTGTGTCCTTGCAAATAGAACAAGTTGCTCGAGGCTTCTGAAGAGAGACAGGTCTGTGCTGGCAGCTACAAAGAGCTGGAAGGAGAACTTTCAAAGACATGTGCAGCAGTTCCTGCTCCCATTTTTCCTGCATGGGGTCACCTCAGTTCTCAGGGCTAAAATATCCCAGCCCAGCTTGCTGATCAAGACCAATGGCAAGAAGAAATCTGGGGGCAGAGGTGAAGATAACCTTGTGTAAATTGCTTCTGTGCTGTACACCAGCACGCACCATGCATGCTAAGTCCTTGGCCTATAATAATGGATCCTCCAACTGTACTCTTCTTCCCAGGATTCTCCAGAATTTTATAAACATGTACAAACCTTGGCAAGAGTATTGTGAAGTAGGGCAGATCCCCATTTCACAGACAGGTAGACTTAGGGACAGAAATGGGCAGACCTGTGCAGAGAAAGAACAGAATGTTGGAATCCTGATCCTCGCCTTGACCACACTCTTGTTAATAGCTTGGTGGAGACATTTTATCCTTTGTTCTGGGTGCCCGCTCAGCCGTTGGTCCCGGCCAGTAAAGCCCCTTGGAATTCCTCCCCAGCTGCTGAAAACCGTTCACACTGAAAGCCCAATTTCTCCTCCCCTCTCTGTTGCTTTCTGCTGATCTGAATAGGAACAAGAGGCTTTTAAATGCCAAAGTACACTTGTTAGAATGGATTCTCTCATTGGGAGTGTTTCATATGACCCGCCGCACAGAGACGGCTCGAAAGATGCTGACTGAGGAGACATTTTTCTCTGAAACATTAACAGTTCCTTCGGGTCAGGGGAAGAGAAAACATGAATCTGAATTCAGAAGAACATTTTAATCCTTCCTGTAGCCTTTTAAAACCTCCAAAGGAGTGAGGCTCTGCTATCCTACCCATCAAACCAGGCGCAAGCTTCTCTGTTAACGTATATAAAAATATCCCGCGGCTTACTGTTTCCTTCCCTTATCTGTCTCCCTTTCTCAGGCTGACTTCATTTTCAGAGTGCATGAGCTTCCTTTTACAGCTTTCAAGAATAGAACAGTGCTTTCTCTATGCCCGTCACGTGCTGCTAAGGTTACATGGCCCACGCTCTTATCAGCAGAATGCACATGGTGCATTGTGGGATATCCCTGGCTAGGTGCTAGCTTTTTCAAGAGTTGTCTCCTGCAATCAGGCACTGGGCAGGTGACCCCTGTGACCTTGAGTTTCTGGGTGGTTTTTTTTTTCTTTTTCTAAAAGCCCGGACTCTTCGCTGACTAAACAAGAATAGACCTCGGTGATTCCTCAGGGGAAACTTCTCTGAGATTGTTCTGCAGATTCCAGTACAAGGCCTCGCCTGGTTTGAGTGTGTGTTTCTATAGGAAGTGGAACCATTTATAGACAGGAGTGACTCTAGCAAATCAATATTGGGGTTTTATTTGTTCTCTCGGCAGCACAGCTTTTATATCCAGGCTGCAGGGAGAGTTTGGACATACACCCACCATGCTGAGCAGAACCCACCACTTGGTACCTCTCAAAAAGTGGGCTAATGTTAGATCCATGTTATGTCATCTCGGCTCACCCACAGAATGGCACAGGCTCCCTGCCATGCATAACACCAGTCCAGTAAATGAAACCCTTCTCTGTACTATTTCCCTCAGAGCTCACAAGGTGTCCCCCTCCCCTTCTTTTTTAAAAAATGTAAGAACTGTGGCCCCCAGTTTGAGACATGAAAGGGGAAGTTACAGCAGTTCCTGCTTTGGCCTCCGCTCCCTACTCCCCACCTGACCCCGCAGAACACAAACACAGAGGGAGGGGCAACCTACTGCAGGCTTCCAGCAGATGCTTCACTCTCCTCACACACGGGCTACATCTACACTGGCCCCAAATTCCGGAAAAGGGATGCAAAGCAGGTAAGTCAGCATAGGGAAATCCGCGGGGGATTTAAATATCCCCCGCGGATTTAAATAAACATGTCCGCCGCTTTTTTTCCGGCTTGGGGAAAAGCCGGAAAAAAGCGTCTAGGCTGGCGCGATCCTCCGGAATAAAGCCCTTTTCTGGAGGATCTCTTATTCTTATTCCTGAAGGTAGGAATAAGAGATCCTCTGGAAAAGGGCTTTATTCCGGAGGATCGCGCCAGTCTAGACGCTTTTTTCCGGCTTTTCCCCAAGCCGGAAAAAAAGCGGCGGCCATGTTTATTTAAATCCGCGGGGGATATTTAAATCCCCTGTGGATTTCCCTATGCTGACTTACCTGCTTTGCATCCCTTTTCCGGAATTTGGGGCCAGTGTAGACGTAGCCACGGTGAACTTAAGAAGGCACACTGAAGCAAAGAGGAGCTAACTGCAGCTCACCTCGGGCTATGTCCTCCCAAGAGAGAATATTCCTGTGGTTTCAAGCCATGATTTTCTGAGGAGCCAGGCCCACAACTCCCACTCAGAGTCAATAGGAGGAGGGTGGGTGCTCAACACCTCTGGCCCCACTGAAGTTGCCAGCCTTATTGATCTGGTCAAAGCTGGGAAGCTGTATGGCAGACCCTGTTCTTGTACCATTTCCAGCCCAGTTTATTGAAAGACCCAGAAGCTCAGGTAAGGGCGCAACATCCATACCATCAAAATCTCCCTTGTCACAATATCTGGGGACTTCCATGGCTCCAGTTTGTTTGTGCATCATGTCTCCTGCTCCCCTCACAAGCATCTTCTCTGGCACTCGTGTGGTGCAGCGAGGTGGCAACAGTTTCCTATACGGTGAGGCTAGTGCACCATCAGGGCTGCTGCCTCTTGTTCATCGTACCTCTTAGACAAGGGATGTGTACTCAGACACAGGGTGTTAGCTGCTTTAAGGTGTAAAGAGCCCAGAAGACACTGGTCAGAACCTCTGGCAACTGCAGTTTCACGTTTCCTTTTTAATGGCCTGGGATTGCTCTGAGTTTTATGGCAGACAGTGCTATTGTGCTGATATATGCTATATGTAGGGGCATTAACATCGCTGTGAAATAACCTATCATGGCGCTATTAGTGGCACTATTATTTCAGTGCTCAACAGAAACCCATCCTGAGCATAAAGCCAAGCTGTGGATAAAACAAAAGGACAAACAAACTGGTACCCCAGGGACTTCATGGTCCCCTGTTGACATGATATGTATTTATCTGTGACACTCAATGAACTTTACAAGTCAGAGACATTTTCTTGGTGAATTAGAAGGCTGCTGAATAAAGACATGTTCTCCCCCCCCCATCCCAACATACCTACACACTTGCTCTTTCCTATAGGTTCAAACACTGCATGCACGTGCACACACACACAGCAGCACACACACACTCTCTCCCCCTCTTCCCTCCGTCCATATGCTCTTGTGTTCCTATGTGCCCTCCTCCCTGCACAGGGCCTGCTTTTCAGCACTCTAGCTGAACCCATGGGGAGTGGGCGCTCCGCGCCTGTGACAATGGGGCCTACACACACCCACCACTCATATGCTGCGTTCACACAGAGTCATCTCCCTGAACTTGCTTAGGAAGCAGCCTGTTCTGCAGCTGATTGTGGAAGCAGTTCTTGTCCTCTGTGGATTTTTTTTTTTTATGGTTACTTCTTCTGATCATGGTTTCCTTTCACTCCACAAGAAGCCTTAAATTAAATGAGTCTTCCCAAAGAAATGCTGCACCATTGCCAGACATTAAGCCTCCATGATCCATTCCCGGATCTCAGTAAGGGAAAAGTCTCCTAAATTCCTGGTTCCCTTGCACCTCACATACAAAGCTGCCAATGATAGGCTCCCACACTCTATACAGTAACCCCTTTCATCCCCAACAGATACAGAAAGGCCCGGAGGTGACAGTAAGCAGGTGCATCCAGGGGTGCAGCTCCAGCAAGAGCTGGCTGGGCTGCAGGAAAAGCCAGCAGGGAGCTAGTTAAGAGGTGTCAGGGTCACAGGCTGCAATAGGTCGGGACCTGTAAGAAATGTTAAGTTACTTTCACTGCTTCTGAAAGCCAACTAGCTGCCCAACTTCATCACTTGCAAATGCAATGCAAAGCCCTTGCCTTGAGCTTATATGCATTTGTATCCTCCCCCCACCCCCACTTGTGGTATGTGGCTGACAGCACAATAGCTAGACATTCCCTGATTAGCTCCTAAGAAATGGCAAAGATTGCACCATCTTCCCAGCCAGCCCCTGTGCAGGGGGTAAAGAATTTGTCTATTTAAGACAAGTGCTTCAGGTGTACAATTTATTTTTGAGTGTGACTTTTGCATTTTCATTTTTGGGGTCAGCAAGTATGAGTTCCCAGGAGAGTATGCAATATCCTGATAACAGAACTGGAATTTATTTCTAAAAAAACTCAGCAAACATTGCAAGTTTTTGAGCTGGATGGGAATTGGACTTTCTATTTCACGGCAAACCTTGTGATTTTGAATGTTGTTTCATTCCAGAATGGAAAAAAGCACTGAACTTTTAGGTGTCCCATGAAGCAAAACGTAAAATTTCATTTTTGGTCAATCAAAGCATTGATTTCAACTTTGAAAGAAATATACAATAAAATTCAGGCTACCAATCATTTTGAAATGAAAAACCAAAATATGATGATGTAAAAATGGAACAATTCAACATTATTAAAATGCTTCCCTTTGATTTTTTCTTCTTGCTTTTTCTAATGGAAAAACATTATGCCAAAGAAAATTTTCAACCAGCCCTGCTAATGTAGAATCCTACTGGTTTGGAGATTTTAAACTGGCAGGCATCCAAATTCTGAACACATTTTATACCAAGATCAGATTCTCTTCCACTTACCAGGCAAACTGTGAGTTCAGGAATCCCTCCTTCGAGCCCATCATAACACTGACCCTGAGAGCACCCCCGAGGGTACAGAAAGTTCTTCTGTAGGGGTTAGTCTACGCTACAGAGAAGATCGAAGCTGCCACTGTCGATCTTCCAGGGTTCGAACTAGCAGATCTAGTGGAGATGTGCTAATTTGAACTGAGAGGGGCACTCTTGTCGATGCTGCTTCCACGTGGAGTGAGGGAAGTTGAAGGGAGAATGTGTTCCCTTCAACTTCCTGCAGTATGGATGTCACCAAAAGTTGAGTTAAGGTACTTCGACTTCAGCTATGCAATTAACATAGCTGAAATTGCGTATCTTAATTTGACCTTATCTCATAGTGTAGATGTACCCTTGGGCTGTGTCTACATTGGCAGCCCTTTCCGGAAAAGGGATGCTAATGAGACCAGTCGGAATTGCAAATGCCGTGGGGGATTTAAATATCCCCCATGGCATTTGCATGAACATGGCTGCCGCTTTTTACCGGCTCGGGGCTTTGCTGGAGAAAAGCGCCAGTCTAGACGGGATCTTGTGGAAAATAAACCTTTTTCCGGAAGATCCCTTATTCCTACTTGAAAGGGATCCCTTATTCCTACTTGAAAGGGATCCCTTATTCCTACTTGAAAGGGATCCCTTATTCCTACTTGAAAGTAGGAATAAGGGATCTTCCGGAAAAGGGTTTATTTTCTGCAAGATCCCATCTAGACTGGTGCTTTTCTCCAGCAAAACCCTGAGCCGGAAAAAAGCGGCAGCCATGTTCATGCAAATGCCGCGGGGGATATTTAAATCCACCACGACATTTGCAATTCCGGCTGGTCTCATTAGCATCCCTTTTCCGGAAAAGGGTGCCAATGTAGACACAGCCCCCATGTCATCAGAGGAAAGGCAGTAAAAGAATTTGAGCCTGCTAAGGTGGTGGATTTTCATTTGGCTTCAAAATCTTTTTTTCTACCTGTAAAATGTTCACAATGCTGGTTTCCTGAGCTTTGAATAGAGTTTTGAATGCTCTGATCCACATCACTTAATAATGCCAGAGAAAAAGAGTGAGTTTTAACCTCTCTTATCTGCATTAGAATAGCCTTACAGCAGGCATAAGTGAAAAGCGTAGCAGTGCTTGTCCTAGTCTAGTTAACCATGGCACAGAACGAAATAAACTCAGCTCCATTTATTTATATAACATTTTTGTGATTCTTGTTTATTAGGCCATTAACATTTAAAATAATGGACATAAGCCATAATGTCTAGTTTAGAAGCGACACAAGAAAGTGAGCCTGCTTTGCTATATCAGGAGCAGCTACACAGGAACTTCCTTACCTGCCAGGAAGAGAGGCCTGAAATCTCAGCTTGTTTCCTATGTGCTGAGCATTTCCCACATAGCTCTCAGCCAATGGGGGCACTCTGTTCTGGACAGGCTTCTCCTCCAAATTTCCACATTGTAAGTGGAGACTGGCCATGTGCGAACAAGGTAAGTAAATGCCACTAAAACTAGATCAGGGGTTGGAGGATTAGCTCTGTTAGCTTTATTTACAAAGGAGTCTTCCAGGGGGTAGGTTGCAGCCTGGCTGGGGGAAGGCCTCTCTGTTTATCTGTCGCTTGGCTTATAACATCCTGTTTCTTTGCAGCATTTCTCAATAGAGAGGCCGTGTGGCTTACTGGTGTGAGCCCTTAGCAGACAGCCAGGAGCTTCTGCCTCTGCTGCTGACTTGTTGTGTGGCCCAAAACCCAGTTCTTCCTCCAAAAAACTGACAAGCGCCCTGACTGTATAAAGCTCTTTGCTTCTTAGCACCATTCCTAAAACAATTTTTTTCTCCCTCCCAGCTAGCCATGTGCTACTAGCATTTCCCATCACCAAGTCCTAATAATGCATTTGCATGCTTCTGGACTGCGGGGTGTTGGCCGTATTGCAGCATGACCCACACAAAAATTCTCAGTCTCAGAGCCCTGCTGGCCACTGTGCCTAGGGGTAATACTTCTTGGCAGTCTCTTCAGGGTTGATCTGCAAAGGGCTATCACACTCTGGGAGCTCCAACTCCAAATCTACCCCCAAAACATAAAGCAAGTTCATCAGCTACCCCATGGACCAGCAGCTTCTTCTCAGGCTCCTGGATTTGTGAGAAAGCACAAGGCAGCTCCAACAGCACCGCAAAGGTCTGTGAAGTGACATGTGAACAGAGGGTCAGCTTTGTCACTATGAAACTAGGGGAGGTTTGCATGATTTGGGGTTTATTTAGGACCTTTCAAAGCCTGCCAAGTCATTCTTTTCTCTTCAGGATCTTTATGTCATGTCCAGCCGCTCCCTGAGGGAGCTCAAGAGCTTTCAGTGTGTTAATAGCATTAAAAATTACACCCTTACAAATTAAACTCAGAACGACAGTTTCCTTTCCAGATTTGGTGGAATAATAAAGTTCCATTGTTTGTTATTATTTTTACTGGAAGAGTGGATAGCATGTGGGAGGAATATTTTGTTGAGAAGTTATTTTTTTCTTTTCCTCCTCACCCAGCACTCCACCCCAGGAAGAGGTAAATTAGATAAGTTGGTTATCTTTTACGGCTTTGCAGGATGGAGTAGAAGAGAGAGAAGCTGAGCCAGAAGTGAGAACAGCTTACATTAAAATACAGATCTCCACAAACAAAGCAAAAATAAAATAGAAAATGACTGCTCAGATACATTGCAATTTTTGAACAAACGTTTCCTTTTCCAAAAGTTTGCTCCTGATTTAAAATTGGGTAGTACTAGCAAAATGTCATGAAGTCATCTCAAGTGTTAGATTGAAAAGAGCGTTTCTCATTTAAGTGTTGATTAAAAAAAATATGTTATCAATAAGGTTGTACCAAATGAGTGGCTTGTCTCCTGTTGCTTAGTTACTTACAGGAGATTATCATGATATGCTGGGTGAATTTACAGAACAATCTCTTCACGGAACCATTTCTCAGATGTGGAACACTAAGTAGGATATTTTTTGCATTTCAATGAGGCACTTATGGATGAAATTAATTCACTTTAGTGGCCAACTGGTTCCAAATCAATTCATCCTGCAGCTTGCTTGCAGAGCTCTGTGGCCAAAGAGAATGTTTCCCCGGAGCTGGCTTTGCACTGAAATGTAAGGAGCCAGTAAAAAGGAACCTGGCATGGGAAGGTGCCCGTGAAACTTTCCCTTTTGATGTTAGGGAAATGATCATTACTTTGTTGTTTAAAAACCTGCTGAGGCCTCATGGGACACTCTGAACACAAACTGTATGGAGAAGCAACCCTTGCTTAGCAGGGAATGTATTTCTCTTCTCTTGTTCTTTATTGCTAAGGAGATGTAAATGAAAACAATCTCTTTCTCTCCCTGTCATCTCACTCATTTATTTACTGCATCGAGGCACTCTCCCGATTATTATTATTGTTATTGGTGATAATCACAGAGTGTCTCAGGAAAAGAAGGAAAAAAGGATAAATGACAAAGATACAGTCATGGAACCTGGGCGAGATAGGGTCTCCAAAGCTAGATTCTCACACTGGCTCACACAATCTGAGTAGAATAAATTTCAGTATTGCAATAAGCAGGTCAGTAAAGTTGCAGGAACTATATGGTTAGCAGTCTGGCTACCTGGGTATCTGAGACTGAGAAAAGTTATCACATGCCATATAAGTGAGCTTCTCTGTCCTCTATTTCCCAGGGCCGGGGCCCAACGTGGGAACTGCAGAGCTGTGCCCCTGGACAAATGATCAGAGATTGAGCAGACCAAAGAGAGTCAGCTCTTCTCCATGGCTGGGCATCAGCTCCATGCAGCAAAGCTGCAGCTTTTGTGCATGGTGGCCTCAGTTCACACAGCGCTCTCCGAATAGTCCCTGCCTGGCTCTCTGGGCTCCGCTGTGGCTGCCTGATTATACCACCTGCAGCCATCTAGGTTTCTGCTCCCCAGGTCTGCAGGAATCTGACCCGTGTCCTGTGTGACTCTGTGCCCTAAGGGAATGGATGCATAGAGGAACCTTCGCAGTTTCTGACTCTCCACATTATGAAATAGCGCTTTGATTCTCAGGTCTGTTTCTGAAATGCAAACGTCTCTTTTGATGTGTGGGTCTTGCTTTTTAAGGAAAAGCGGAGTAGAGTTTTGGACTACTCTGGCATTGACTAGAATTTGTGTCAAGAATTCCAGCTCTGTTAGTTCTCCTGGCACCACTGCTTTGTTGCGGTGGTGTGTTTAAAAGCGTTGTGCTACGATAATCTCAGCATAAAGTTGCTGCCTTAGCCATCATACCACGTGGCATTTGTCCTGTTTATCTATAATAACACCCAGTTCTCAATTTACATTACAAACTAAGCCACTATCATGAGTCCTGTCTTACAGATGAGGAAACCTAGGCTTAGGGACAGGAAGTGACCTTTTCATGGTCACCCAGAAGGCCAGTAGCAGAGCCAGGAATAAAACCAAGGTCTCCTAGTCCCCATCCAGAGCTCTACCCACTACCCTACACTGCCTTTCTGAAGCAGCAGACCAATGTAGTAAAACCCCCACATTGTTGGTAGAACTGGTGCATGACTGCAGAGGTGTAATTAAGAACTTCAGAAACTTGGAGGTAAATTCATACAGCATGTTAGGCTAAGAGGTTGCTTAGTTTAGGCAGGATCCAATTAGCTCAAGGCAAAGAGGGTTGGATTCACATGGTCTATCAGGAATCTGGTACTGGTCCGAATGAGCAGATGATTATGAGGCCAGTACAAATAGAACACAGTTGTGCAACTGAATTACAATCACCTGAGAAAAGCAATGACAATTTCCCCCCTCTTGCTTTGGCTGACTGTGGGAATTGCCCTTTTGTCCCTGCCCACATTAATGCTAGTAACTTGTAATATAACCTCGGGGCCTGAAAGTGGAGGACTTGGCAAAGGCACTTGAAGCCACTGCTGGTCTTTCTCTGGCCTTCTGGCTGACATCTTGCTTCTCCCAGAGAACATAAGAGCAGCCATACTGGGTCAGACCAAAGGTCCATCTAGTCCAGTGTCCTGTCTGCCCACAGTGGCCAATGCCAAGTGCCCCAGAGGGAGTGAACACAACAGGGAATCATCCAGTGATCCCTCCCCTGTCACCTATTCCCAGCCTCTGACAAACAGAGGCCAGGGACACCATCCCTACCCATCCTAACTAATAGCTATTGATGGACCTAACCTCCTTGAATTTATATTTAACTGTTTTTTGAACCCTGTAAAAGTCCTGGTCTTCACAACATCCTCTGGCAAGGAGTTCCACAGGTTAACTGTGCACTGTGTGAAGAAAAACTTCCTTTGGTTTGTTGTAAACCTGCTACCTATTAATTTCTTTTGGCAACCTCTAGTTCTTATGTTATGAGAACAAGTAAATAACTTTTCCTTATTCACTTTCTCCACTCTTGTCATGATTTTATAGGTCTCTAGCATATCCCCCCCCCCTTTAGTCTCCTCTTTTCTAAGTTGAAAAGTCCCAGTCTTTTTAATCTCTTTTCATATGGCAGCCATTCCACACCCCTCATCATTTTTGTTGACATTCTCTCAATCTTTTCCAGTGCCAAGATACCTTTTGTGTGATGAGGTGACCACATCTGCACGCAGTATTCAAGATGTGGACCTACTGTAGATTTATACAGAGGCAATAGGATATTTGGATGGATTTATACAGAGGGCTTCTTGAGTCTCAGTCTAATGGCTACTGCTGGGTAGGAGCATGAGAAAAGCATGCCACCCTTTTGATAGGCTCATCCTCACCCAGGCATGTGCCTCTTTGCTTGGGGAAGTGGTGGCCGCACAAGAATGAAAATCTGATGCGTTGGCGGCGTAGCAGAGCCCGGTGGAATCTAGCAGGTGAAGTGTCAGAGATGGGCTACCGCTGCTCAGACAGCACAAGAGGAGATGGGCATCAGTGCTATCTAGGCCCCTTCTGCACCACAGCTTAGTGCTCAGTCTGTGTGTGGGTTAGCCCCATGTGTGGCTCCCATGCACATAGCGCATGGGCAACACCCGGCTCCTAGACCTTTGGATGCACCACGCCTAGTATCATGCCAGCCAGGATGTAACTGGGACTAGCGCTGTTCCTCCAGCAGGGCCACTTGCCCACGCCTGTGTGAGCCAGTCCTTCAACCCGCCAGGGGCTGTGTGGCAGCACATGTCGAAGGGCACTGCACCCTGTGAGAGACAGTGCCAATCCCCTTGTGGGCTCCAGCAGTCGGGTCTGCAGAAGATACCGGCTTGTTGGCCCAGAATGTGCCTCACCAGGGGCACAGAAGTGGGAGTGTAGCTCTGCACTGAGGTGGTGGGGCAGGGTGGCTGGGTCTATGGCAGGAGCATGTGACTGTCTCTGCGTGCACAGGGCTGCACGGCATCCTGAGAGGGTGGGTGTCTGCTGCAGTCAGCTAGCAGTGGGATTGCATGAACACAGGGGTTGGCCATGCGAGTGGGGACAGGGGGAGGGGCAGGGAAGGGCAGATGTAATGGAGTCACAGCAGCCTGCCAGCCCATGAAGCACGGTGGGAGAACACACTGGCTTACACTGTGATGGGTTTATTTGTTAAAGCATTAAGTTCAGAGCCAGCTTTGCCCAACTCTGCCAGCTCATAGCTGCTTACAAGCATTTTGACTGGCATCTCAGCTGACAAGTTCACAGGCTGTGTAACTGGGCCAGTTCGGCAGCCCCAGAGATGTCTACAATGGATGCAGAAGAGGCTGTGTGGGCTTTGGGCACAAACTGGGTCCCCGGAGGAACCAGGGAAGGGCAACCCCAGGGCAGCAGGGGAGAAGCCAATACAGCACACAGCTGGAGAAGGGGAACAGTGGAGTACCTTGGAGTGGGTGGGGTGAACAGAATCTGTGCAAAGCCCAGGCACTTGGCACATCATGCTGCAAGAAATATGCAGGCTGAATAGGGCACATGCACAGCAACGGCACAGCATGCACCAGAGCATCTCCCATCCCACGAGGCAGGATTTGCTCTCCCGCTGCAAGAGGAGGGAACAAGAGAGAAGCTGTGATAGCTCAGCCCCATGCAGTGCCATGCCCTTGCTATTGCTGTTTTCCCAGGCCAAAGCCAATCCGAGCCACTCTAGCATCTTGCAAAGACCCAACTTCCAGCTGCCAAGTCCGTGCAGTGGTTGTGATAATGGGCTAGTGTCTGATGTCAGAGGGGAAGGATCACGTAGATTTGGGGGCAGGAATAGCAGCCACCTTGATCATAGGTTGGCACCTAAGTGGTAGCATCAGCTGGAGTTTTTATGACAGGGACATCAATGTGGTTCCTGGTTAAATGCTAGTGCTTAACCAGTTAACTGTTTTAACCTGCAGCCTGTTGCCCTGCCTGCTGCCTGGCCCGCTGAGGCCGTGAGATCCCACTCTTGGCCATGCTGTGGCCGTTGTGTACTGCCACAACCATGGAGTCCTATCACCTACCCCACGAGCCCTTCCAAGGCTAGGGCTGCTGTGGCCCAATGTGGCTGGCACCCACCAGAGTTAATGGACAAGGATCTGTTAACCTGTCACTATATTGGCAAGCCTCATGCTTACTAGTTAACTGTTTAGTATCCCTAGTTATGGGGATGTAAATAGAAGAACACCCAACTCACCATAACCTAGTGGCTATATACCAGGATCAGCAGCAGCCAGACCAGCTCAGCCCATCCCAGGGCAGAAGGAGAGTGTCCCACAGTCTCTTTAGCTTCACCAGGAGCTATCCTCTGTTCAGCTTGTCCCCTCTGTGCACAGCTGGATGCACTCAAAGAGCAAACAGGCCCATCACTTTGCTTTGACTGAAGTCTCCCCTGCTGTGTCCTCTCTTCTGTCGCTACCCAGAACTTGCTTTCACCTTGAGAAATTGTTCCACTCCCAACTGCTCAGAACACACTAAATGAGATTACCAGGCACTGCTTTCACAGTATTCCCCAGCACTTCATTTACAATTATGTACTTTACTATTTAACACTGTTGGATTCCTCCTCTCTCTGCGGATTGGATTTTGAGAATGAGATCTAAACAGGTAGCACATGGCCCTGTGTGGCAAGCCGAGACGAAGCACTCCGGACTTTTATTCTAACTCACGTTGCACATTATTATTATAAGCTCGTTCAGCACAAAAGTAACATGCTTTATTGTCTGATTGTATCCAGTTTTCCCTCATTCCTCAGTTGGAGGCTTTGCATGGAACTTCTGATCCTTCCACCTTTCTTACTTTATCGCTTTCTGGTACTGGGCTAAAGTGAAGGGGAAGAGCACTCACAGGAAGGTGGCTTTAGCCAGGACTTTTATCAAAGAAGCCAATTAATAATGCTGGATCTACTGCCCAGAGATTGTGTGCACCACCTGTGCTGAATGGCTGGCGAAGAGACTCTACATGCCAAGCAGGAGGCAGTCCCAAGGCACCAGCAGGTGGGGTGCAAAGAAGTCACTGGGCTGGGATGCTGCTGGCATAGCTGTGGTTTGTGAAGGCAGAGAGGAGGGAGGGTTTGCTCACTGGCCAGCTGTTCCAGGCAAGAGCAGAGAAGGAATCAAATTGTGACCAGCTGAAGGGAGCAGTTAGGAGAGAAGCTTGGGAGGAAAAAATCAGGGTCTGAGTGCTAGGGAGGGAAGATGATCTTGGCAGCCGTGTCAAGGCTCGGCTGGCTTGGCCAAGAGCCAAGCAGGGAAGAGAGACAGTGATGGCAGGAGCTCAAGTGAGAAATTACCAGAGCCTGGACTGGGGTTTTGGCATGTTGGGGGGGAGAAGTGATGGCGTCTGGGACAGAGGGAGGCAGTCCACAGGCTCCAGCACATCTATCACCATGGACCAGGGCAGATTTTGCTGTAAATGCAAAAGCCCCGCCAGGCTTAGAAGTCAAGGCGAGTGAAACAGCAGGGACAAAAAGCAAAACTTCTCAGCAGTCACAGCTTTTCCAGCCTTACTTGCCACTCCCCAAAACAGGCCCATTCTCCGGCCATGGTTGGCTATGGATGTGGTACCTGAGGAAGATCAGCCCATGTCCAAAGGCCGAGGCTCCGAGCATCTAAAGCATGCCAGGGAGGAGCCCACATCCCCAGGCAGAAGGCTAGGCTGCACTTGGACTCATTGCTTTGCTGGACTGCATACCACGGGGACCAGAGGCTCTGCACATCCAGGCTACATCTAGGCTGCAGGCTTCTGAAAGAAGCTTTTCCAGAAGAGATCTTCCGAAAACATGTATTCTGAAAGAGAGCGTGCACACTGCCAAAGCGCATTGACAAAGTGATCTGCTTTTGCGAAGGAGCGTCCAGATGGAATGGATGCTCTCTGGCATGTCAGCTGTGATTGCTATGGACGGAATGGCCACCAGGACTCCCTTTTCCCCACCCGCACACACCCTTTTCCGAAAGAGCTCTTTTGCAGAAAGGCTTCTTCCTTGTAGAAAGAGGATTGCCAATGTCGGAAAAACCCCTCTGTGCTTACGATTTTTTTTCAAAAGAACGCGATTGCAGTGTGGACGTAAGATAAGGGTTGTTTTGGGTTTTTTTTTAAAAATGGCTTTTTTTCTGAAAAAACTCTGTAGTGCAGACATAGCCCCAGAGAGCACTTGCTGTACTTAGTATGGGAAGCATTGAGTCTACTGATTTTTGCAAGTGAAATATTTAAGATTTCTAAGTAAATGGTGCATGTAGTTTTTCAGGAAGACTTTTTGCTGTTTTCCCTACAATCAGACTCATCCAGTGCATTAGAGCAATGGCCTCATTTATATACAGCATAGGAAAGCGAGGGGAATAAATATTCTCTTCCTTCAGAAAAGGCACAATTTACCAAAGGAGAGGAATTATGTAAAGCAATGTGATTTACTTGCATCCTGAAGTCTGTAAACAGTGTGAGTTGTGCTGGATGCTGCTTTTGAAAAGATAACTGCAAAAGGAGGGCCCATGCTTCTTTTTGTGAATGAGTGACTCTATTGTATAAAGTGGGGGTTTATTCCATTTCATACTGTGTACACAGTACTTACTGCATGTTTGTAAATGAGGGAGTTCGGAAATAGATCTTTGCAGAAGGCAATTGCTTTCCCAATAGGGATAGGAAACACCATGCGTGGCAGACTCGGAAGGTTATTATTTTCATACCTCTTTTGCTTGATGTGTTGCAGCATGTCTGCGTGTGCTTGCTCTCTCCGCCCCTCACACTACTGTCAAATTGTGCTGCTGCTTTGCCGCAACTCAGAATATCTTCCCCTTCCTCTCTGACCCAGCAGCTAATAAGTGTGTCTAGGTCTGAATCATCTCCCATTGTGGCTCCAGCAGCCCCTCCCTAGTGTGGGTATCACATCAGTCCACCCAGAAGCACCCTCCTCACCTGTCAGGCAGACCATGTTGCCCCCACTGGGCTCCTCTTGCTCATTATGTCCAGTTTAATCATCTGCTCACCTGCACAGCCCATGCTGGCCTGTCTCAGAGCCTGTGCTCCTCACCTCTCACTCCAGGACCTTCTCCCATTCCATGTGTGCAACTCCTGCTCCCCACAACACATATGTGTCTCCATCTCCCTGGGGCTGACTGGAAAGCAAGACCATCCTTCCATGGAAAACCAGGAGGTCTGGGAATTCATCGGCGGGTATGTCTACACTACAGAGTTAGTTCGAACTAACTTAGTTCGAATTAGTTAATTTGAACTAAGCTAATTTGAACTAACGCGTCTAGAACTAAAAACTAGTTTGAATTAGCGTTTTGCTAATTCGAACTAGCATGTCCACATTGAGTGGACCCGAACCGGGGTTAAAGATGGCCGGAAGCAGTGCCGGCAGGGCATCAGAGGAGGACTTAGAGCGTGGAGATGCTGTCTCAGGCTAGCCGAGGGCTGCGCTTAAAGGGACCCGACCCCCACCCCGGACAGACAGTTCTCAGGGGTGCCCCGCTTGCAAAGCAGTCCTGGCTTGGAGTGCCCGGAGTGCCCACGCTGGGCACATCACAGCACTCGGCCATCAGACCGGCTGCACTTGCCGCAGGCTGCCATCTGGGGAGAGGGGACAATTGGGGGGCTGCAGGAGAGCTTCCACCCCCAGAAGCCCGCAGAGCCAGCCCAGTCTTCCCCATCGGGGGCTCATACCCCATTCCTCCCTCATCTCCTTCCACTTACTCCTCCCTAGCCCCCCTTCCTGATGTACAAAATAAAGAAAACGTTTCTTCCAACATTGACTCTGTCTTTATTGAACAAAACTGGGGGAGACTGGGAAAAGGAGGTGGGAGAGGGGAAGAGAAAGGCTGGGAGAGGGGAGGGCAACTAACATGATCAGGGGTTGGGAACAGGTCCCAGATGAAGAGAGGCTACAGAGACTGGGACTGTTCAGCTTAGAAAAGAGGAGATAGAGCGGGGACAGGATAGAGGTCTCTAAAAGCAGGGGTTGGGTGGAGAGGGTGCATTCAGAAACGTTCTTCATGAGTTCCCATAAAGAAGGACTAGAGGACACCAAAGAAAAGAAATGGGTAGCAGGCTTCAAACTAGTAAGAGAAAGTTGTTCTTGACAAAGCAAATAGTCAACCTGTGGAACTCCTTGCTGCAGGAGGCTGTGAAGGCTACAACTAGAACAGAGTTTAAAGGGAAGTGAGATCAAGTCATGGAGCTTGGGTCCATGGAGTGGTATTAGCCAGGGGGTAGGAGTGGTGTCCCTGCCCAAAGTTTGTGGAAGGCTGGAAAGGGATGGCACGAGACAAATGGCTTGGTCACTGTCTTCGGTCCATCCCCTCCAGGGTCACTAGTGTTGGCCGCTGTCGGCAGACACGCTACTGGGCTAGATGGACCTTTGGTCTGACCCAGTACGGCCATTGTAAGCTCAGGGCTCAGGGTCGAGGGTCTCAGTGGACCACCTTGATTTTCATGCACACCTGCTCCTGGGTGGCCAGGCTGGCAGCTCTCCTGCCCTAGCTGGCCACTTTCCTGTGCCTAGGGCGGAGATCGTGGACGAGGTCCACGATGTCTGCACTAGCCCAGGAAGGTGCCCGCCTCTTGCGGTCCCGGGCAAGCTCCAGGGAGCCGCCAGCCTGATCCCGGGAAGAGAGGGTGGGCTGGGGGACATCGGGTGGGTGGCTCTGTGCCGTGTCAGGTGCAGGGTCTGCTGGCTGGGTGCTGGCAGGCTTGCACCTGGCACGGGCACCGTAGCCAGCCCGTGTCCCTTTAAGGGGTCCGGGGCCGGGAGGGGGGCAATAGAGTTTCCCTGGTGTTGGCCAGAGTGGCCACCAGGGAAACCTGGGGAGGGCTAGCCTCCCACTAGTTCGAATTAAGGGGCTACACACCCCTTAATTTGAACTAGTAAGTTCGAACTAGGCTTAATCCTCGTAAAATGAGGTTTTCCTAGTTCGAACTAAGCGCTCCGCTAGTTCGATTTAAATTCGAACTAGCGGAGCGCTAGTGTAGCGCCTATGAATGTTAGTTCGAACTAACGTCCGTTAGTTCGAACTAACATTGTAGTGTAGACATACCCTGAGTTACCTAAACACCAGAGCAAGTGAAATGTCACTGCCTGCAAAAAGCTGGGGATTTAGAGCTGAACAAGGCAGTGCAGGGAATCGAACCTGCGTCAGATACATCCCATGGTGTGCCTGGCCCTGTAGGTGAAGCTAGGTGGGGTGCGCTCTGGCACTCTCTTTTGGGCCATTTATTCTGTCCCAGGCCTGAGATGGCTTCCTGACAAAAGTCCCATCAAAACCACTATGTCTCTGGGAAAAGTTTAAGATTTAACCCATTGGGCGGTGTCTACACTGGCATGAATTTCCTGAACTGCTTAAAACAGAATACTATTCTGTTTTCAGTTTTTCCGGAAAAGGAGCGTCTACATTGGCAGGCTGCTTTTCCGGAAAAGCCCTTTTTCCGGAAAAGCGTCTGTGGCCAATGTAGACGCTTTTTCTGGAAAAGAGCCCCGATCGCCATTTTTGCGATTGGGGCTTTTTTCCTGAAAAGACTACTGGGCTGTCTACACTGGCCCTTTTCCGGAACAGTGTTCCGGAATAAGGACTTATGCCCGAGCGGGAGCAGAATAGTTTTTCCGGAATAGTGGCTGATTTTGTACAGTAGAGCATCGTTGCTTTTCCGGAAATTCAAGGGCCAGTGTAGACAGCTTGCAGCTTATTCCGGAAAAGCGGCTGATTTTCCGGAATAAGTGGCCCAGTGTAGACACAGCCTTGGGGCTCGTCTACATTGGCCCCTTTTCCGGAAGGGGCATGGTAATTTTTGAGATCGCAATAGGGAAATGCGCGGGGGATTTAAATATCCCCCGCGGCATTTAAATAAAAATGTCCGCCGCTTTTTTCCGGCTTCGAAGTAGGAATAAGATCCTCTGGAAAAGGGCGCTTTTTCCGGAGGATCGGGGCCAGTGTAGACGCTCTTTTCCGGCTTTTCTAAAAAAAAGCGGCGGACATTTTTATTTAAATGCCGTGGGGGATATTTAAATCCCCCGCGCATTTCCCTATTGCGATCTCAAAAATTACCATGCCCCTTCCGGAAAAGGGGCCAGTGTAGACGTAGCCTTGGTGTTTTCCAGTAAAGAAACACTCTGTAGCACCATTCCAGGGCCAGTTCCTGTGAATGACTCCCTTCCCTCCCAAGCCCACAGTAAAGGATGGCGAATGTTTGACGTAGAACACATGTCCCTATGATGTCTTTTCTCTGGCCCTCCTAGTGCACGAGGTGTTTCTACCATTCTTTTCTAGCATGCAGGCTCCCAGGGCCACAGAACGCTTGGTGTTGGTGCTCTGTCTAATAGCACCTAGTGGTGGGTTCTTATGGAGCAGCACCTAGACATGACAGGGAGCCTGATTGGGGACGAGCCAGGACAGAGGGAAGCAGATGTTTCTTTCTGTAAGCAGATTCTGTGTTTAAAGATACAAGCACTAGCTGTGCCCTGTGATTTAACAATACTCCAGCTAAGGAGGAAGATTCATGCTTGCACCTTTATTCTGCAGTACTGAGTCTCAGGGCTTGTTGGTAAAGTATGCACCCATCTGTGCTTGGGATATATGACTCTCTGCTTGGGAGTGTAATGCAAGAAGCCCTGTAGTAACTTTCTAAGCACAAAACGTGAAGCTCTTCCAAAAAAAAAAAGTTTGGATCCCAAATTGCGCTCTGGCTTCCTTCCCAGGCATGACATTCTTGGCAGAGGTAGGAGTGGAGGAGGGGGAAGGGCAGCAGCAGCTGCCTCGCAGGTTCTAGAGCTCTTACCTCCATTTCCCAAGTCTCCTTCATGTATTTGTTCTACAAGAGCTTGTAACCAAGCAGGGTTAATAGCCCTCCCCCACCCTCTCTCCTAGTGAGATGAAACTACCGCTGGGAGACCCAGGACAATTTTTATATAGGATTAGAAAACAAAAATCAATATTTAATTATCTGTAAGCTTTTTGTGTCACTGCATCCTTAGCTCACTAACTGTGAGTGCTGGCTGCCAGGAAGAGAGTGAGTCATTAAAGGTGCAGTATCTTTTACCCACCTTTTATGGGCCTGCAGTAAATAGAGTACATTTTCACTTCTCACACATTGCTCTTGTTATTTATCTTTACAATCTCCATTTACCTATATTTATGGTAGATTTCTCCCACATACTATATCGCCAGATTAATTTTAACAGGGTTCATTAAAGCAGGCACTTAACAAAAATCTGGGACATCCTATCTGGACCAACAGCAAAGATCTGAATTGCAAAATAGGAGGAAATGCTTTAAACACATTCTTGAGACTCTCAGTGCTCCCTAAATCATTGGATTGTTTTATTAATGCAGCTGGTTGTGATGTAGCACAAGGTTAAGAGGTCTAGATTCCATATTATACCTTGAACATCTCTGCCTCAGAGTTCCCATCTGTAAAATGGGAGTAATGTAATGTAACTGACACTACAGCAGCTACAGCGCAGGAGCTGTCTGGTTGTTTCATACTTGTAAAGCACCTATCACCTGGGCCCTGAATCTGACTGGAGACTTTATGCACCACTCCCATGTCAATAATAAACCCCAGTAACTTATTTCGAAGTGCAGGCTGCAAGGATGAAGGAGTCAAATCTGTCCTTGCCTGAATCCATTGGAATCAGAGAGGTTACACTAAGGCTGAATTCAGACCTCGTGCAAGGTGCAGGTGAGTCCTGATTCCTGAACACCCTCCCCACCCACGCAATCTCATGTTAGCTGAGCTGATTTTCCTGCTTGTTGGCTGTTCCGAACTATTACTTTTTCTTTTCTTTTCTTTTTTTTTTTTTTTTTGCAGGGCAGCGAGGGAAACGTTTTTTTAAAAAGTTTGGTTTCCAAGTCTTAACCATGAGATAAAAATGTACATGAATTTAGAAACAAATGTCACTTGGAGCTGAAAAAACAAACCCTTTTGTTCTGAACATGTTGCAATGAAGCCTTTCCATTGTTTTCCAGAAGGCCTGGGAGACTTTTGCCTGGACTGAATTCAGGGAATTCAACCCAAATTTGGGAAATGCTTAAATCAACCCAAATCTGCTTTTTTTGTTGTTGAAAAAAAGTTGCCTGAAAAATGCCATTCAGCTGTAGTCTCAAGTGGTCTGGATGTAGGCCTGGCTCTGCCAGAGAACTCCTGTGTGTGTTCCTTGGCAGGTCACAAGGGCTACCTGGCTGGCAGAGCCCCATCTGTACCAAGCTCACAGGAGGGCTATGAGGGTAAATTCAACATACTCAGATATGCTGGTGACAAGAACCATAGACACAGATAAATTGAATTTGGAGCCGAATTGTAGTCTGAACCATTCAGAAGAGCTTTGCCGAAGGGTGGTGTGAAACACGGGACATGTGTGTAAATGTGGGTCGGCTAGAGGCATCGGCATGTGTGTGTTACGGGGTCAGGGACTTGGTTCAAGCTCCTTGCTCTGAAGTGTTGTGGATTTCTGGGTGTAACTCCCTCTGCTTCCACAAATCGTTTCCTAAGCCATTCTTAGCTGTCTTCACCTAAGCCATGCTGCTTTCCCACTGGCCAACGCACATGCTCTCCTATAGACAGTGCCAACAATAGACACACTCCCCATGAAGCTGCGCCATCAAGAACCTGCTAACGAAGATAGCTTTTACTTATCCCATCTGCATGTGCGAGTAGTTCCATACTTATTGAGATGGCAATAAATAAATAAATAACTTGAAAAGCCAAACCTCCCTGCCCCTACCGCGCCGTCCCTCCCCCCCCCCCCCCGCCCGCCCCGCCATTAGCAGGTCTTTTTTTTTTTCTGCAGTCGTTAATTTTTTTACAAGCCTCCCTTATTTTCACTGGTCCCCCTGGTTCATAATGATGAGCAGCAGCTTTCACCATAAATAAGTCCCACAAATTTCACAGATGCACCAGGCTGTTTAAGCAGGGAAATTGAGCAGCATATGTCTGAACGGTTAATTGACTTAATTGCTGTTAGTTGGACTATTAGCACACTTGATCCACCCCAGTGACCACAATACTTTCTTAATGGGGTTCATTTTATTTGGATGCCAAGCTCCAGTTACCATTACAGGGAAATTTCCAATTGCTGATTCCCTCATAAATATATAATTGTAGTCATAGGCTAAATAAAGCCAGCAGACTTTACTAATGAACAGCATCTGACTAGGAGCCTTTAAAGGATGATGGAAGTTTCTTTAAAGACCTTAGCTATTCTTGAAATGTAAATAATCTTTGACACTTCTATTTTTAATGATGCTGCACTAAACACTGAGAGGTAAAGCTGCTTCTACTGTGAGATAATGTCCAGAGTAAATAATATGCACTGAGTTCTTTCTTACTCCTCCACCAGGCTGTCAGATACTGATACAAATCAATGGTGAGTTTTCCTTTTCTAAGGGCAGCTTTGCACTACCAGAGAAAGTTGACCTGAGTTACACAACTCCCGTTATGTGAGCATCTTTCTCAGGATAAATGAAGACAAGCCCTAAGCAGATACAGGCGTGTAAATGGTTTGCCTGGATGTTCTGTCTCATGGTGCAGTGCAGATTCCCACTTAGAAACATAAATGGAAATCTTGCTTACAGACTTTTTTTTATTAAATGAAAATTCCCAAACCCCAGCTACAAAGAGTAACTATGGTCTGAGTTCTGTGCTGCCGTCTGTGGAAGGAGTTCACCTTGGCTTTGCTGGGAGTTGTGCAAACACTGCACAGTCGACTTTGGCCCTAGGGATGAAGCTGGCTGGTCAGACATTGGGCCAGTTGTGAGCAGCCTGGCATCAGTGCCTGTAGTACTGATGGGGATGTTTAAATCTACAGGGTGATCCATAAAATGTCCAACTACCTCAGCCAGAAGTGCGGATTCCATGACTTGCCAGGCCAAAAGGGACCACTCTGATGATCTGTTCAGAGGCCTAAGAACCTCACCCTGGGATCTGAACAGGATAAAAACAATCCCTAAAGCAGAAGCAAGCTGGCTGGGAAGTCAGTGGGTGTCGAGGGGGTAGGCTGGCTGGGAAGTGGATCACCCTGCCCTGTTTCCTTGCCCAGACGATGGGATATGTTTCTCTAGCTAAGCAAAGTGATGCACTGTGTGTGTTCTTGTCAGTGTTTTCAAGTGTGTCACATTTTGTATCCAAGTCTTGGGGTTTTTTCAGCCTTCCCAACTCTCCAGACAGTAGGAACTAAGCCTGGTTTCACTTTACAACAGGGGTGGGCAATAATTTTTGAAGGGGGGGGCACTTCATGAATTTCAGAAATAGTCATGGGCTGCCCAGGAAGGGGCAGGGCCTTGGGTGGATGGGGCAGGGCCAGGAGACTCTCCTCTGCCCGCAGACCCTGATTGGCCTGGGGGCATTGGAACGCATTAAGTCTTTGCCCCTGACCCCTGCTGTGCCAGGGGTGCATGGTGCCTAGAGAGAACCACCAGCTGTTCAAAACAGGTAGCAATTCCCTCTGGTGCTACGCACCCCTGGCAGGAGGAGGAGACTTTGCGCGCTCCCCTATCTGCAGGTCTTGATTGGCCTGGAGGCAGCGGAGTGGCAGAGCAGCCATGGGCCAGATCAATCAGCTTGGCAGGCCAGATCCAACCTGCAGAGGCTGTCTGGCCCACCCCTGGAGTACAGAGAGGGAGGTCGTAACCTTGGGCAGGCGTGCAGGAGGGGGTGCAGGGATTCGGGCTGTGACCAGGGATAGTGGATTGGGGTGCAAGCTCTGGGAGGGGGCTGTGGCCTGTGGAGAGGCATACGTGGGGATGCAGTGTCTGGAAAGAGGTATGGGGGGTGGAGCAGGGGTGCAGAAGGTTTGGGTTACATGGGGTAGGAGTACAGGAAGGGCGCAGAGGGTTGGGGGAGGGAGGGTTTGTAGTGCCAGAGGCAGGCTCTGGCTGGGAGACCTTACTGGGTGGCTCCCAGCCAGCAGCCCAGCAGGTTCCTTAACCAAAGTCTTTGCCTTCCATGCCCCTCTACTATTCACAGCAACTACAGGAGCTGTGGGAGCCTGAGGGATAAGGGGGGAGGAGCACTTCACATGTAGCCTGTCCTGTGAACAGGCAGGTGCTATTAGCCAAAAACTGGTCAATGGGGTTTACGTGGTGGGGGAGCAGTGTGAGAAGCCTCTGCCCCCTCCCTCAGACTCTCAGCATTCAGAGAAGCACATGGCCCTGCAGCAGCCAGATTCACTGGCTGTGAAACCAGCTGTGGCTCTCGCGGGCTGGATCCCACAGCTTGGCAGACCAAGTCCGGCCCATAGATCATATTTTGCGCAGTCCTGCTTTAGAAGACGGTTTTGTTTGTAAATAATTACCCCCGTGTGAAAGTCAGGGAAGGTAGTTTTGGTGTGGCACATACTTTTGTCATAACTGTGTGATTCAAACACTGCAAAGTGGGATTTATTAAATCTGCCAAAAATAAATAAATAAGTGGATGCTCCATCCAAGACCTATTTCTGCCCTAAGGAAAATGTATAGGGCAAATAGGAACAACTGAGGTGATGAACTGAGAGTGAAATGGACTTTTCAGTTTTAGCACTGGCATTGTCTTACTCTGGAGACACTGTAATTAGGCCAGGCTATTCTTAACTGACCTAGTAAAGTGAACCCACCCAGTTCTGTCCACAATAATTCCCTATGATTTGCTAATTCATATGGAGAAGAAATTATTCCAAGCTAATCAGTTAATCTTTGATTCCTAACCATGAGCTCATTTACTCAGCACTGGTTCCCTACTGATGCCAAATGGGGAGAATTACATTAGTTATTTTCATCTAATAGGGAACCAGTTAAAATGAATGTCATCTGTGAGGGTAGTCTAATTGCAAATGCCTCAGTGGCGCTGCCCATAGCCGGATGGTGAAGCTTGGAAATACACACAGAGCAGGGGAGGAGAGGGTTTTACACTGGCTTTAACGAAGTGTGTTTTGCACTAATTAAAACCTCAATCTATTGAACAAAATGCTGTGCTACTTCCTGTGACTGTAACAACAGCCAGACTGAGGGATCCTGTCTTCCAATAGTGGCCAATGCCCGGTGCCCCAGAGGGAGTGAACAGAACAGGGAATCATCATGTGATATATCCCCTGTCATCCTTTTCCAGCTTCTGACAAACAGATGCCAGGGACACCATCCCTGTCCATCCTGGCTAACAACCATTGATGGACCTAACCTCCATGAATCTATCTAGCTCTTTTTTAACCATGTTAAAGTCCAGGCCTTCACCAAATCCTCTGTCAAGGAGTTCCATGGGTTGGCTGTGTGCTGAGTGCAGAAATATTTCCTTTGGTTTGTTTTAAAACAACCACGATGAGGTTTGCACTGGGAGGCACCGATACTTTGATTGGGAGGAGCACAGAACTTGGTCTGCTCAGCCAACTCAGCCTCAGAATTACTGTTCTGCTAATGTCCACATAACGGGGTTCTTTCCTAATGGCCAAATGTTAGAGAGCAGCCCACAATCCAGGCAGCCATGCTCAAAGGCAGAGGTACCCCAGTAGCTTAGAAGAAGTGACAGAGCCACTGTTGATCTGCTCAGCACCCAAATGTTCAGCTCCATTGTAGCTGTATCTTGTTAGCTCCCATGTCCTGCATATGCCCATGCTCCTACAAGCTAGCTTAACATGAAAGGGGCCTTGATGGACCTAGGCTGTGCTTGGCACCATGCAGTCCCTGCTGCGGAAGGACTTTCCACACGCCATCTTTCTGCTTGAAGGCTGCTGCTCTTCAAAGGTGCAATGGAAGGGTCAATGCAAAGCCTAGAACTCGTGTGTGTGAACATTGTGACCGCCAGGTAAACATCCCACCCCTTGTACTGGCACTACCATCAGCACTTGATGGGCGACCGAGTGAACCGCAGACTGGCTTGCCTCAGGGACCTCGTGTTCAAAGACAGTCTGAATCTGAATGGAACGTCAGCCACAAACCTCCTTAAGCCCAAGCAATGAAGAGAGACGTAGCACCCATTTCTTCCCCTCAATACTGCAGGCGCTGATGTCAGGTTGCTCCCAACTGGCTCAGCGTCTGGCCAGCCAGCTTCACCCCTGGGGCCAGTCAGAATCTTCAGCAGGCGTATCGGTACAGGCCAATTATTGATGTGAATTGCGAGGTCAGTCAGTCTGCTCCTGAGTCCAAGAGCAAATGAAAAGCAGATGGTGGTTTCAGCAGAGACATAATCTCGGTATATGAAATAGTTTCACCTGGGGCCTTCGTCTCCTCCGAATTCCTTTTGAAAATGATCAAAGTCACACAGAGTATTTTGTTCTCCATTGCCTATCTGTGAGGGCTCATTTCACTCCAGGGAGCTAAGGGTACAGAGTACTTTATTTTAAACCGGACTTTAAAAAAATATTTGGCATATTTGCGTGGCCACCCAAAACAGCTGGTTTTATGCATTTCAGATGCTAACCCGAGAAGCAGAAATGGTGCTAACAATAAGCAAAAAGTATCTAATAATCAGGTTAATACAATACTGTGTAGTACTTATGATGTTGGCATATCCAAAATTATTACCAGAAACCCAATCTTAATCCTTTTTAAGTTAGGGGGGAAATGGATCAAAAATGACGATGATATCAAGCAGAAAATAATCTTCTGTCTGCGTTGCACTGATAAAAAATAGAATTTATAATTACATGTAAACCCTGCTTATGTCTGTGATTATATGTTGCTGCCATCTCCAGGTCCTCACTATAAATGACTTACTTGGGTTATCCTGATACACGGGTACACAGAGAAGGAGGTGACCCTGTCTGATCTGACAGCATGCGTCCAATGGCCTCCACTAACCCAGAACATTACAGATCAGGTCCACTAACTACCGCATCCGTTCCCTGCATCTGGCATGGGGAAATCCAAGGGACATGCTAAATTCTAAATAAGGCCCCCCAACTTTCCACCGCACTCTTGTGTGAGATTGAAACAAACTGTTACTGTCACTCCTCCCTCCTCTGCCTCCTGAGCCCTGAACTAACACACCCATGAACATTCATATGTGCGGCTCATTCAGGGCATCTGGGGCTGAGGTTTGTTAAGGGTTCTTTGCAGCACTGTCTCTCATCAGGGCTCCCTGTCTTGTTGCACAGTGAGAGTGGGCCCCAGGCTTTATTAGTATTTTTAATTTGTATTACAGCACTGCCAATTCACTGCAGTCACAACTCGGGCCTCCTCCATGCTGGACCTTTCATGGACACATGCTTGGGTGCTTGCAGTCTTCCTTTTTCTCTCCCCTAACTGCACTTATATCCTGCTTTCTTCTTCCATGGTGCATGCCAATTGCACTCCTCTCCTTCTCCTCTTTGTACCCACACTGTATTCTCTTCTTCATTCTTTACAATAAGAAAAGCTTAGCAGAATTATCTTGCAAGGAATATTATATTTATGTAATGTAGAGAAGGGCTGCAATACTACTAATCACATATGTCTTTAGAAGGTCTCTGTGCCTGAGGGGCTATCGAAATCTATCATGGGAACAGCGGATCAGGACAAAAGATTGCAAAACCATGTCTAGAATGATGCTAAAGAACTTGAAAATCAAGTCCTGGGATTAGTTCCACATAAGAAAGGAGTGGGCAGATGTATAGCAACCAGCACTCGGGATTGAAAGCAAATTGCAAAAAAACTCAGGAAAGCTGGCAGAGCTAAAATGATGCGTTCTCTTTGTTGCAATGAATAGGGCAGAGATAGATACGCCACTGCCTACAAAAGAAAAATGGGATGCAGAATTTCAGGGCATTACAGAAGATGACTCCTAGGCAGGAATCCTTACAAGTCTTCACCACCAACTCCTCACCGTTGCCGGCAGAGAATTCCCAGGGAAAGCAATTGCACCTATACTACACACCACTGAACACTCGCAGAAAGGAACCCAGCCTCTGTGGGAGACAGTGTGAGGGAACACAGGGCTCCTACATTTTCAGGCCTGCTAACACACCAACCTAGCCGATGACATGTCTACTAAATATTGGAGAGAGTTTGTCTGTCAGTGAGTGAGTCTGTCTGTCCATCTGTCTGTTTGTTCAAGAACTCCTCCTAAGCAGTAAGGGCGTGTCTACACAGCAGTTACTTCAAAATAATGGCTGTTATTCTGAAATAACAATGCGAGCGTCAACACAGCAATTCCATTATTTCGAAATACATTCAAAATAATGGACGGCTCATTCCCACTTCTGTAAACCTCATTCCACAAGGAATAATGCCCATTCTGAAATGGCTATTTCAGTGTGGCGGTAATGTGGACGCTCCCCTGCTGCTATTTCAAAATAGCTCCTCCCTAGGGCCATTCTCAGTAATGACTCCCCAGTGCCTCCTGGGGCTCTAAATTGAGGTAGCATGTCCAAGGGAAGCCTGCCTCGGACTCATTTTGAGGCTTTCCTGTAATGCAGATGTGCTATTTTAAAATAAGCTATTTTTTTGAGGGGGGGGGGGGATTCCGAAATAGCTTATTTCAAAATAAGTGTGCTGTGTAGATGTACCCTAAGAGTGAGGACCATCAAATTTGGTAGGACGCTTCCTCTTATCATAAATTAAATCAAGGGCAGGGTTGGTGGTGGGATCCCAGAAGTCCTCCCTCCAGGTGTGTACAGGGACACATAAAACCATACAGAAAAGAAACAGAACCACCAGGCAGGTGAAAGGGACTGTCTGCGGGTGCTCCCACTCTGGGATTGCCTCAGCTTTGAATCTCCCACCACTCAGCTCTCCTATAGGGAGGGCAGAGGGGCTGAAGCTCCCTCCCCAAAATTCATACAGGGTCATTGCTGGCTGTTCCCCTTCATCAGGGAATGAGGGGAAAGTGTTCAGTTTGCTGCATTCCTCACTCTGCCTGGGGAGTGCAGGGGCAGATGAACCTGGACCTTGCCCAGACAGAGGACATGCTCCCCTCCCTCAGCTGTGCCTTCTGGAGCTGCAGTGTCCATGGAGAGGCGCTTCTCACCTGACCCCAAGCTGCTGCAGTGAGAGAGGACTGGGGTTGTTCTCTCTCCCTGGAGCAGCCTATAGACTGAACCTCTCATCCCCAGCCCTACCCCAGAGCCATGATTTAAATGAAGCCTGGACATTTTCATTTTATTTTCCACTCAACAATAATTATTTGAGTTAAGGACCCAAGCAATGCTCGGTAAATCTTTCAGTTGTGTCTAAAATGTTGTACAGATTGCCTTGTTCTTTTCTATAGACCATGTAACAATAGTGCACTTACATATCCATGTAGTTTCCTTGATACTATACATTATATTTACTAGATCAGAGAGAACAGTTTTTCAATACGTTTGGCCATATTTCTGTTCAATGACATTTAAGTGAGTGGGAAGCAAAATTCCCAAATGTATTAATTATTCTATAATGTTCTTGATTTCGTTCTGAGTAATTCTCATTCTGCTGAACACTTGAATTGAATTGTATATTGCAATTATTACCACAATCAAATACACAATTGGGCTGGTAAGTTGCAAGTAACTAATACCATGACTAACTTATATAACTCCATGTATGTTAGAAATGGGCTATGCTGCATCGATGAGGCATGTGGATGGTAATATTTGCGGTGCATGCTAACCTGCAAAATGGGGATGCTGAATTTCACTGTGGCAGAAATAATTCAATTTACTTTCAGTGAAGATTCAAGCATTTGACCTGAACTTTCAGGGGGATAGTAACAGAGGCCCTGAGGAATATGTATAATTCCTGTTAAAGTTTGTGTTGTTGCAAGAACTTGCCAGGAAAATGATTTTTCTCTTAAAAATTTCAGACTAAATGAAAACTATTTTGCTTTCATCAAGAATTGTCAATCAACCTCCCTCACCCCAGCTTTTGGTTTTCAAAAAACAAAAGCCAAATGAAATTTCAGTACTTGTGTTCTTGATTTTTGAATGAAAATCTGAATGTGTTATTTGGAAAAAATCTGCAAATAATTCATATTCCACCAAATCCAAAGAACTACTCTGCTGACCGAAAGGTCAACCATTTCTAGATGCGGCTGGGTTATTCAAGTTTATTGCTGGGAAGTGAGGGGTCTATTTATTTGTTTAGTATATTTTAAAAGATTGTCAAGGCCATCTGGAGCATGAGATGGTGGCTCTTTTATTATTGATTGATTGATGTGGATATTACAATCAAGGATATTCACAGTCAAATCAATATTTAATTTGAAATTCGAGTGAGTATCTGCTCCATCTTTTCCACCATCCATTCAACTCTAACACTTACCTGTGAATTAATCTCTTAAATATCTGTACTCAAGCAAACAAATTTAAAGAAAGGAAATAGTGCAAGAGAGAAAAATATTAATTTCCATCATTCCCCTATGGAAATATCTACAGTGTAATAAACTCATGATCTTAAGTCCTTTTGATAGTAAAGGTCGGAAACATTTCCATTCACGCAGACAAGCGTCTAGTTATAGATAGCCAAGACTGTCAGGAATATACAAATTCATTGGCTCAGACAATTAACATTTAAGCTAGATTAAAATTAGAAGCTGTCAAGGCACAGTGTTCAACTCCTGATTGTTCTGGCTCTTAAACTACCCCTTCTGCACTCCACACACCAACTGCTGTTGGGTAATATTCTGCCATCGTTTGAGGAGCAATTCTGCCACTGGAGTCACAGGGAATTTCTCTGTTTCAAGAAATGCCATCCAAACTGGCTTTTGTCTCTTTTCACTTTCAGATGAGAATAAACTGCTTTCCATTCCTTCTGCTCGGCTGTGTCTACATTGGCACCCTTTTCCGGAAAAGGGATGCTAATGAGACACTTCGGAATTGCAAATGCTGCGGGGGATTTAAATATTCCCCCGCGGCATTTGCATGAACATGGCTGCCGCTTTTTTCCTGCTTGGGGTTTTGCTGGAGAAAAGTGCCAGTCTAGACGGGATCTTGCGGAAAATAAGCCCTTTTCCGCAAGATCCCTTATTCCTACTTTCAAGAAAAAGTACCCCCTGCCGTGACTGTGACCCTGTTTATGGGCGAGCCTATTTCCAAGCCCATCTGATCCAAGAGTAAACCCGGGATCGGGGTCTCCGTGTCATAAGCATGGGTGCCCCGATCCCACATACTCCGCGGGTGAGGGTAGGTGGTTGACATGGGGGAATCAGGCAACAATGAGGGTTATCTACCCCCTGCTTTGCACTTTCCATCCGAAGTCCCCCCTCGCCCAGGGGCTGGGCGAGTCTGTCAGCCCCCTGCTGCTTTGTAAGCATTCCTCTCACTTAAAACACCAAAGTAATCGCCCATTTCTGTATTCCTCGCCCACCTCCCCACCCAGCCTGCTCACTCTCAGGATAGAGTCCCCAGCCCGCAATGCAGGATTTGGTTACAGCAGCCTCTGCCATGCGTCTGGAAATGCTGCTTTGCCACTGCTGCTGCTGCTGCATGTCACACATCTGCCCAAGGTGATGTCATAAGGCTCATGCTAACCCTTGCTGTCCTGCCGCAAGCCAGCTATTCACCCCCCACACAGCATGGATAGCTGGACGATCCATCGCCTGCGAGGGTGTGGTGCCGTGCTGTGTCACAGCCTTTCCTCAGGGACAGATGAATCCTATCGGCTGCATTACTCACTGGTTTTGCCACAAGAAGGCTGCTAGGCGTGGCTGGTACACATTCTTCTTCCCCACCAGGTTGGCTACCGGACTCCCCAACCTTTGCCCCCAAGCATCAGCAATTGCGTGGCTGACATTTTCAAGCCTGGTACCTGGGAGAGAAGGCAGGCTAATAAGCTGGCAATTCCTGTTTTAAAGGCCTGGAACAAATTTAACCATCTTGCGTCCCTGAGGCCCCTCCCAGTGTCTCAGACATGCCAGACTCTAGCTGTGGCGTTTTCACTCATTTTGCAGCTCATTCCTACAGCACCCCAGCATGTTTCCCATCTGTTCCTAGACGTTGCCTTTTGGAATCCAGGTTTTTTAAATCACTTGCAGCCCCCTTAATGCAGCGTAGGCCTACTCATGACTATGTACAGTCTGCACTGAGATCGGCTTTGGTGTGTGTCAAACACTGCATGGCTAAACCAGATCAAATACATATATTGATGTTAAGGATTCTTCTTTTATTGGGTCTGCTGTGACACATCTCCCAGCTTTAGCTAGCATCTTTCTTTCCCCTCTGCATATTTGAAAATTGCTTGCTTCTGCTCACTCCTTTAGCCAGCGGGACCTCATGGCTCTATTATTGATTTTTGTAATTTTTCTTAAAATGTGGGGCTGACGCCAGGCAGACGTGTGTTTCTCCACATCGCAGTGACAAGGAAGCTTCATATTTCTTGTGCAGGTTCCAATTCAGTAAAGTGGTTAAGCGTGTGCTTACAATACAGAACTGTTAGGCTACCTGGGAGCCCAATGGAATGGTGTTGCTGTGTCCCAGAACACATCAGGCCATTGAGTAAAAGGGTATGTCTACACTGCAGAGTTTTTCTGGAAAAACTACACTCGTGTCCACCCTGCAACTGCGTTCTTTCAACAGAAAGTCAAAAGAACGCAGGGTTTTTTTGACATTGGTAAACCTCTTTCTACAAGGAAGAAGCCTTTTTCTGAACGAGCTCTTTCGGAAAAAGGCGTGTGTGGATGAGGAAAAGGGAGCTCTTTCGGAAGAAAAGGAAAGCGAAAAAAGCACAGTTGACTGGTGGCCACTCCGTCAATAGTAATCATAGCTTAAATGTGAGACAGCATCCATTCAGTGTGGGCGCTCTCTTTCAAAAAAGCAGATGGCTTTTTCAATGCACTTTTGCTGTGTGGACGCTCTCTTGCAGAAGACGTTTTTCCAGAAGATCTCTTCTGAAAAAAGGTTCTTCTGAAAGAAGCCTGCAATCTAGACGTAGCCTGAGGCTTGAAAACAGATTCAGAAATCCCAGTGAGGAAACACCTCCATGGAAAGAGAGGAAACAGTGTGAGACCTTCATAAGATTTTACACTCTATCTCATTCCCAGCCACTTTACTATGTCTCCTACTAATGTCACAGACACCCTTGTTGTCTAGCATTAGTATTAGATTTGTCTGGCATTGGGACAGAGACATATAATTCACTGGTGATTGTTTCCTGATAGCTCCTGGACTCTTGGAGTTTGAATAAAGCTGCAGACTAAATAAACCACAACATGCACTTCCCAGATGAAACAGCCCCTGCTCTGTAAACCTGCATCTGATAAGAATCTATCACAGGTAGCTGTATAGACAGCTTCTTAAAAAGAGCTTGTCTGCGCAATTGAAAGCCTCCGTTTGCGGGTGCCCGGTCAAGGTACAGCATGTGAGGAGAGGAGCTTTTCTTCAGTGAAAGGGGAACCTCTAAGGGAAATCTGTGAATGGATTGGGAAAGCCTTGAGCTTAGGATCACTTTGCATCTGCTGAAAGACCCTTTGTAAACAGGGGCATTTTGGTTGTGGTAACTGATCCCCCTTCTGGCTCAGAGTCAGAGCGCATGAGGCATTTACAGGGTGCGGGCTCTGGGCTGGGCTGGAAAGGCGGAGTGTGGGGATTGAAAGGCTGGAACTGTTTAAGAAGGGAGAATGAAGTGGAGCTGGTAATAAAGAGACAAAGGCAGCCGCCCACTGGACATGCAGACCATGACAGCTGTGGCCGTGGCAGGAGTCAATTCCCCCCACCCACCCACGGGACTGCCTCTGCCACGCAAGGTCCCAGTGCGGCTGTGCCACCTCCTCCTTCTCTAGGCAGACGTTTGTTGTTACAGGAAAAACCCGGCAGAGCTGCTTCTGGACTTCAGTGCCTTGGAGCTGCAGCCATGGGAGGGGCTGCGTAGGCTGGGGTGCACTTGGGCTCGACAGGCGCACTCTGAACGCCACTGCTCTCTCTCCCCGCACCCTTCTCACCCTGCTGGGGGAGTGACAGTGCATGGAGCCACTCGCTCGCTCTGCCATTCTCTGCCATGAGCTCTGGAGGGGAAGGTCGGGCTTTCTTTACTCCCCTATGCCCTCCAAGTGGGAAGCCAGAGCTGATGCTGCAGCCTCTTGGCTGCGCGGGGTCCCTGCTGCATAGTGGGGTGGTGCTGAGCTTCCTCCCTTTTCCGCCCTGCTGGGGCAATGGAAGCACACTGTCTAGAAGCTCTCCCAGCTGCAAGGGGGTGCAAAGCCAGTTATATATCCCCCTCGTGCCCAGACCCCCACTCCCCAATCCCCCTCATTCACTCCCCTTCTCCTGCCAGCACCTTCACCTCTAGCTTGCTCAGACATTCTCCCTTGCTTCTGCACCCTCCCCACTGGCCAGATACCCCACCGTGCTCCTGCACCCCATCCCTACCCCATTTGCCAGCAGTTCTGTCTCACACCCTGAACCCTCATTTTTGTCCTCACCCTAGTGCCTAAGTGGGTCCATAAAATCCACTGACTATGGAACCCCAGAAAAGTAAATCTGGTCTATGGAAAACCTTAAACCTCAGTTCTTTGAACCTCAACCTTCCCCTCTCCCTGTGGGGCTCAAGGACCAGAGGAGTGAGGTGGCTCAGTTGGGGGCCATGCCAGTGACGTTTGGGAGGTTTTGGACCAGTTTTTTTGTTTCTCACTTGTGTGGTCCCCAACTGATTTTTCCGTGGGTCAGTGGCCCCTGACTCAAAAAAGGTTCCTCACCCCTGCCATAAATAAATAAAACATTGAAACCTTTTGTGTTGGGGGCAAATTAATATTTTACTCTGTTTAAAATGAAGTTTGATAAACTAACATGAGAAAATTAAAATGCTTAATCTATTTAATAATTGAAATTAAACCATTCTCCCTAGCGGCAGCTGGTTTAGAAAATATGGTCACCATACCCAGCCTGCCCCAGTCTGCCCCTGTCCTCACCTGCCACTGGCATTCCCATCTATAAAAAGGGAAATAAGAACAACCCAGGAAACAACAGACTAGTCCATTTAACTTCTGTGCCAGGGAAGATAATGGAGCAAGTAATTAAGGAATTAATCTTCAAATGTCAACCAATCTGATAGCTTTCTTTGGTAAGATAACAAATCTTGTGGATAAGGGAGAAGTGGTAGACATGGTATACGTAGGCTTTAGTAAGGCATTTGATATAGGCTCACATGATCTTCTTATCAATAAATTAGGCAAATACAACTTAGATGGGGCTATTATAAGGTGGGTGCATAACTGACTGGATAACAGTTCTCAGAGAGTAGTTATTAATGGTTCACAATCCTGCTGGGAGGGCATAACAAGGGAGGTTCCACAGGGGTCTGTTTTCGGATTGGTTCTGTTCAATATCTTCATCAGTGATTTAGATATTGGCATAGAGGGTATGATTATTAAGTTTGCAGATGATACCAAGCTGGAAGGGGTTGCAACTGCTTTTGGAGGATAGGGTAATAACTGGAGAAATGATCTGAGGTAAATAGGATGAAGTTCAATAAGGACAAATGCAAAGTACTCCACTTAGGAAGGAACAATCCGTCTCACACATACAGAATGGGAAGCGACTGTCTAGGAAGGAGTATGGCAGAAAGGAATCTAGGGGTCATAGTGGACCACAAGTTAAACATGAGTCAACAGTGTGACACTTGCAAAAAAAGCAAACATGAATCTGGGATATATTCATGTGTTGTGAGCAAGACATGAGAAGTCATTCTTTTACTCAATTCTGTACTGATTAGTCCTCAAATGGAGCATTATGTCCAGTTCTGGGCATCACATTTCAAGAAAGATGTGGAGAAATTGGAGAAGGTCTAGAGAAGAGCAACAAGAATGATTAAAGATCTAGAGAACATGACTTATGAAGGAAGACTGAGAGAATTGGGCTTATTTGGAAAGGAGAAGACTGAGAGGGGACATGATAACAGTTTTCAAGTATCTAAAAGGGTGTTACAAGGAGGAGGGAGAAAAATTGTTCTCTTTGGCCTCTGAGGATAGGACAAGAAGCAATGGGCTTAAATTGCAGCAAGGGAGGATAGGTTGGACATTAGGGGTACGTCTACACTACATGCCTCTGTTGGCAGAGGCATGTAGATTTGTTTGTTCAGCAAAGGTAAATGAAGCCGCGATTTAAATGATCACGGCTTCATTTACATTTACATGGCTGCCGCGCTGATCAGCTGTTTGTCGGCTCAGCGCGGCAGCCATGTAAATGTAAATGAAGCCGCGATCATTTAAATCGCGGCTTCATTTGCCTTTGCTGATCTGTCTAATCTACATGCCTCTGCCGACAGAGGCATGTAGTCTAGACACAGCCTAGGAAAAACTTCCTACCTGTCAGGGTGATTACACGCTGGAATAAGTTGCCTTGGGATTTTGTGGAGTCTCTGTCACTGGAGATATTTAAGAGCAGGTCAGATAGATGGTGCTTGGTCCTGCCATGATGGGAGGGGCCTGGACTTGATGACCTCTCGAGGTCCCTTCCACTTATAGTGTTCGATGATTCTATGATTCTGTGCAGATCTGGAAATAAAAGTGAATAAGTTAAATTTGGTATGCCAGTTATGAAAGGATGCCGACCCCTGCTGTACATACTTCCAGGAATTGGTAGAGTCACAACAGGGCAAAGAGGCAAAAAGGTGTTTAGCGCTTCACTCTGTACATAATATGGCTGTGTCTAGACTACACCTCTCTGTCAACAGAGGGATGCAAATCAAGCACATCAAAATTGCTAATGAAGCAGGGATTTAAATATCCCACACTTCATTAGCATAAACATGGCCACCGCTTTTTTTCAAAACGGAGCTTTTTCGGAAAAAAAACAGCAGTCTAGACACAGATCTGTCAAAAATAAACCCCTTTTGACTGATCCTGTAAACCTCTTTTTTTGAAGAATACAGGATCTGTTGAAAAAGGGTTTATTTTCGACAGATCCGCATCTAGACTGCTGGGTTTTTTCAAAAAAGCTCCATTTCGAAACAAAAGCGGTGGCCATGTGTATGCTAATGAAGCACGGGATATTTAAATCCCTGATTCATTAGCAATTTCGATGTGCTTGATTTGCATCCCTCTGTCGACAGAGCGATGCAGTCTAGACATAGCCAAAGGGTCTTCTGATGATTTCCCTCCCCTTTTCTAAGTGTCCTGAGGCATGTCGGATGCCAGGGTGGGTTCAGGTACTTAGAAGCCTGCTCCAGGAGATGGCATTCCAATCGAAATCTCCACCACTTGGGCCAAATGTCCCCCCTCTTCTTCTCCTCTATTGATCCATTCAGTAGACCCAGGAAAGCAGAGGGAGCAATAAGGAAATAATTAGCATCAAGCCAGTGCCACCAGGTAATGGTACAGGATAGGGAGAGGCTGTTACAGCCTGCAATAGCATGACCGTCACCCCTACCAAAGATCTTGCAGGGCTGACATCTCACTAGTGGTGCCAGAGTTGGGCTGGCCCTTTTCACATGCTGCCATTTCTGAATATTGAACAGCTAGATGAAGACTCTGAAGGAATGATTTGCAAGCAGCCTGCACTGGGCCGGCTCAGAGACATTGTGGCACTAATTCCCATTGAAATCATGAGACTTTACCAATTAGCTTTGATAACAAGCGGTGTTGCATGAACAGAAGAAAAAGGGATTGAATTTGCCACCTAAATAGTTCACTGTGGATAATTTCTCCAGCTCTGTTCTAAGTCTCTGTCCTGGGATGAATACCTCTTCAGTTCAGCATAGACAGTGAAGCCAAACTCACATGCAGCATGCCAAGCACACTAAAGCTAGCAGAATTGCATGCGTCAATGAGGGTAGATTTTGTCTCAGGGCCTCCAGCAGGTTTCTACTTCCTGTCTCTTGCTTCAATTTGTTACCAAAACTGCTTTAAAACTGCTGCAGAAATTCAGCTTGTTTCAGACTTAATTGTCTTGGGAGTTGCACATTGGCTAGTTTTGACTTGTAGTTTTGCTGTTTGTTGTAGTTTATTGCTTCCATTTTTGAGTTTTTGCTGGCAAGCATGGGAAAGGGGGAGCAGAGAGTTCAGGGGTGCGCAGCACGCCTGCCATATTCTCTCATTGCGTGCCAGGGGATCCAGTCACATAGAATGTTGGGGTTCTTTTAGGAATTGGCTTGTTTAGACATGGTTTTGAAATGGGATTAGCTTGTTTTCTGGCTTGTTGTGAAAGTAGGGTGCTCATTTACATCATGAAATTAATCAAAAACCTCCATCCTAACAGCACTCATGTGACCTTTCTGTCTTGAGGAATAGCAGCAAGGGCATTCAGACAATGTGTTCTTCACCCAGCACTTCCCCCCCACTCCCCCACTCAGAGACTGCAAAAGCCTCCATGAGCTAAGCCAGGTGGATTCTTGTTCATGCTCTCTGTTGGGTTTGGCCTGAGAGCAGGCATGAAATACACAGGCTGTGCAGGGCATGCTGTTATGCTACTGTCTCCAAATTGTGTGAGTGTTACTTTTGCGGGGGAGGCTGCATGCCATCTCTGGAGTGAGATGCCACCTTGGCTCTGGATGAAGAGGAAATTTTATTTCATTCTTGAGTGTGTCTGAGTTTGGTTTCTGTTTTGCAACCCACTGATGTGCTGGTGGTTGGCGCCTCCACAAACTAAACATGAAAAACAGACATTTAGGTCTTGCTTGGTGGTATTCTGAGCTTTAACAGACATGTCTGGTTTCAGGGTCCTGGGTGCAGGTAAGACGTAAAGAGTTCTTCAGTGATTATAGACCTGCCTGTGCTGGGGGAACTCCCCTCCACAGAGTGCATGGGATCCTGCCCAGGGTGAGACCTGGGAGCTGAGCTCAGCCAGTTTTGTTCAAATACACTATAAAGGCAGACAGCTCTTCCTGTTCCTGTGATGTGTCTTGGAACAACACAGGTACATTTGAGGCCTCTTTGCCCTGGTCTACACTAGGAAGTTATTTCAAAATAATAAGTGGAACATCCACAGCACCAAACCCATTATTTTGAAATAACAGGCTCTGTACTCCTGCTTTCCTCGGGGAATAATGCTTATTTTGAAATAGTTATTTTGGGACATTTTTTCAAATTTAGTTATTTCGAAATAATTTCCTACTGTAGACACGCCCTTCCAGGCAGAGAGCTAGAGGATATGGTCATGGGGAGGGATGTGTCAGAACAGGAACACGGAGGAAAAGGGGGGGCTGCATGAAAGCTCCTCTGTTGTACAGGAAACAGAAACTCTGGCATTTCCTAACAACTGAGTACTTCACTCTGCAACCTTAACATGCCTTTAATGTAGAGGGTAGGTGTGATTGTTTTTTTCGTGTAATTATGAAATATGTGATAAAGTATCTATCCCTTGCTGGGCACATATTCTCCACAGTGTGGCTGTAGTTACTCCTCATTCCTCCTCTGGCTCCTCCACACACATCATCCATGGAACACACAAGCAGCCAGCTCATTTAGCACATGGACATTTTGCCCCCTTGAAGTGCTTAAGAACAAGTTGTCCCCATTATTAAAAATAGAGACTGGTGCAATGTGACATCACAGTCTTAACGGCAAATCTGCACACTGCACATCGATGCTTCAAGCAAGCAACTGAAGTAATCAATAGTTCAAGTCTATGCCTGTATTTATTATGTATTCAATTAACTAGCGTGTGGCTCTTTCATCAATATGTTAAGTGATAATAAAATTCTCTTTGCTACAGAAAATATTAGACACTGTATAACAAGTAATTGAGCATTAGCATGTGCGACTATCAAGCTACAAAGACACAGCAGGAGGGAATTGTATAATGTTCTCCTGCTTAAGCCCACCTTGTGTGATTAAAGGGAAACAAAATGCCATATAGAAGAGATTACAAACATCTTGTGCTAATATAGATCTAAAGTCATCAAAGTGGGAGAAGATTAGAATGAGCCAGTTCTTGATTTCAAGTTGTCATGTGGTTGGAAAAGGCCTACGTGGAAGCCTTCTGCCTCGCACGGCTTTCCCACAGCAGCTTTCTCTTAACAAGGAGGGGGAGCTGAGTCAGATGCTCTGCCCCATCTAGCAAAGACAATGGCTCAGACTGCCCACATCTGGCAGCAGAACTGTGTGGTGCCAAATGTCCCCAGGAACTGTGAGCTGAAGAAGAACTCTGTGGACGTCTTGTCTCTCTCACCCATGCTAGCTTGTCCAATACGAGGTGTTGCCTCACCTGTCTTGTCTCTCCCAGGTGCTGGAGGCATTCGTAGCTCTGCACATTGATCTTTTGGAAAGGGGCTTTGGGGCAAAAGCACGGGCTTGGGCCTTTGCTGGTGTGGGTTCAGTTGGCAAGTCTGCCACCA
This sequence comes from Pelodiscus sinensis, assembly GCF_052426305.1. Lineage (NCBI taxonomy): Eukaryota > Metazoa > Chordata > Testudines > Trionychidae > Pelodiscus > Pelodiscus sinensis. The sequence goes on along the minus strand of NC_143085.1, from coordinate 37,562,370 downwards.
CTTTGCTCCACAGCCTTGGGCAAGACCTGAGGTCACCATATCGATAAAGTGGGAATAACAATATCTCCTTCATTCACTTAGCTAGTCAGCACCTGGGGGAGTGTTGTTCTTGTAGTATGTAGTTTCCCAGTGCTTCATATAACGTGGTCCCCAAAACTGTTTGGAGCATGTAGGTTCTCCCAAAATGATAATCTTTGGAAAAGGTCTCTGGGGCCATCATCTGCATTGCTGCTTTTTAATAGAGAGCTAATGTTGGAATCTGAAATCTGCAGTCTGGGGCACTCTGGATTTCAGCTGTCCAGAGGCAATTGGGAAATAACGTAGAGGAAGAACGGCCTGCAAGTGTCTAAAAAGAACTGTGCTAGAGAAAATTGCACAACTAAATCTGAATCTTTCAATCCCCAATGCATAAATAAAATGAGGGATAAAAGCAGGCACCTGCCATGTGCAAATCAATGAACGTGTTCCATATTAGCCAGCAAAACTGCACGCAGTGTCAGCCAGTTCCACGTCTGGGGAGTGTTTGGGATGAGATAGGCAGTAGGGAGCCATAGAATTTGGAGATGTTCCTTGCTGGGACAAGCACAGCCTCTGAAAGCACTTTATCTTGCAACTGAGGAAACTTAACTGGATCCATCTGGTTGCAAGGAAAGAGGAAACCAGTGGGTGGTAGGTCTGGGGACGTCAGACAGAACTGAGGATGAATATCTATGATTGGGTGGTATAAGACAGAATGTTTTTCTGCTTTGTCAGCCCTCCTTTCCAGAAAAATGTCAGGGCTGGAGACACATTCTGGGTCACCCTCACTTGTACACTTCCAGTGTAACAGCTTTAAATACACAGTGATACCCAGCAGCTGAAAAACACCATGTTACAATTCACAGTGTATTAATGAACAATCTGGTACATATGGGTATAAATGAGAGTGCTCCAAATTAATACCAGGGTCATTAATGCCTGCAGTAATGGAGGAAGTAATTAGGATGAATTACAGGTGTATGGCTGCAGTGACTTTTTTGTGAGTGTGTAAAGTTCTTTGTTGTTCTCCAAAGTCACCTAGCTAGTTGGGCATAAGGATGCCTCTGAGATAATGTTGGTATTGCAGCTGCCTACAAACCAACCAGTCAGAGCTGGCAGTTCTGTGTGGGTCTGCCACTGCAGTTCAATTAATGTCTGAAACTGCTTATGACTGTAAGAGAAAAGAATGGATTTGGGCAGTCAGATTTGAAAGGACACTTTATTCCGTGTGCCTATTAATGGAACTGGGTTGCGACGTCTTCTGCCCATGTGAGCAGGGCACAACATAAAGGCATTGTGTTGCTATTAGTTAACTTTTATTATGTTTGTTGTTATTATTTATTAGCTTGGAGATCTGGCAGGCCACCGATTTGTTTCCAAGGAACCCAAACAAGGCAGCGTAGTTATATGTCATCTTCGACTGAAGTTGACACTGGCATTCTCTTTGGTGCACCCCTGATGCTGGCTGTGCAGGTGTGGTAGCAGGGCTGGTGGAAGCATTCTTTGGAAGTGAAATAGGTGATGACAGGAGCCTTGTCTTTTGCTGGGCTGCGAGGCTGTGCTGAAGTTTGACTTTGGCCGGCTCCGTGCCCCTTATGGGAATGCCTTCCGGAGCTGAGCTTGACAGAGACACGCTTGAATGGGAACCAGAGCAGTCTGAGCACCACGTGCCTGGCTGGGCTGCCAGGGGAAATAGAAGCCAGGGAGGTCAGAGGTCACTGCTTCAGTTAAGTCGTGTACCTGGCAAAGATTTTGTTTGTGTAGAAAGGTTCAGAGAAGAACAAAGAGTTTTGGGGGTTTTTTTGGTCTGGATTAAGAATTATACCATGCGTGATGTAGCCAGCTCCAAATAGGTGGATAACCTTTATGTGTTCATATGGAGAACAGAACTGAAATGCTACTGCACCGGAGAGCCGCTGTTTCCCCTGGTTAGGCATTAAAGCTGAGCATGCCTGAGAGGAAGAGTATGTTTCCTTGCAGCTCTGTGAATATTCATCACTCTTGACCCCTTTTGAAAGCAAATTTAGGAAATTAAAGTGTGAAAAAGCTGAAGGCACAGAGTATTAAAATCTCAGTTTCATTAGCTGTGATGTCTCAGATAAAGGAGCAAGGAAATAGCAGGGTGGAAACTTAGTTAAACAGTGAATAAAGGAAAGGGTAGCTACTGCATACAAGATCCCCATGCGGTGGTATGGGAATTTACATATAATCTCAAGATCAGGGCTACTCAACTTGGGAAGCCCTGGGGGCCACAACGATACTCACAGCACATGCTGAGGGCCGTAACTTAAGTGTAGTTGCATATACATGCAAATATATATGCAAATATATGTAAATAGCTTCTTTCACACTGATGGGCATGAATACAAAAATGAAGGCAAGACTACACAACATGTTGGCTCCATTTAAATCAGTTCTGCTGATATTAATAAAATGCAATATTGACCCAATTTCCACCCATATGACAGTATTTTTAAAGAGCAATGACAGTCCAGGAATGTAACTACTAAAGCGTGTATCATCAGAAGACCATGATATTGACTACTTTTTTGGTTTGGGTCCCAGTCGCAGGCCATGTGTTGAGCCCTGTGTAAACCCAAACTGCACCGTGGGCAGCAAACTAACAGGCTGCGGGCCACATGCAGCCCACAGGCTGCGTGTTGAGTAGCCCTGCTCTAGACAGTGGAGTTTTAATGGCTATGAGGTTTGAAGTTTCTTTACTATAACTAACGTTCCCTATAATGGCCTTGATTCAGCAAAACACTTAAGTACAATGCTAAATATTCTGCAAAGGAATGTACAACTGTTTGTGAGCCACTGGAATCTTATTATTCTCCAATCACTTCTGACATCAAATTCCCTAGTTAATGTCTGCAGATTAACTGGCCTTCTGCTGCTCAGTTGACTTCACTGTACACCTCCTCCTTGAATAGTTTTCTCACTAGTCAATGCTTTGGACAGGTCAGGAAACATCCAGCTATTTTGGGGGGAGGCTCCTGCATCCCACTTCACACACCATCACCACAGGAGTTGGCTGGTAAATGCAGGGTTGTTGAGCAGAGCACGTTTGCAGCTTGCCAGTATTCCCTGTTCTGGCTGGCAATAGACAGGCTCTGTATACCGTGTATAATGCAAGGACAAGCTGAGGAATTTGTGTACTGATTCATGTTTACATCCCTTTACACCAGTGTTTTAGGAGTTGGAATGCTTCTCTCTTTGTCACTGCTGATTGCCCTCCACTTGTTCTTGCATGTTATAGTTTCAGACAAGCAGCCTTCACCTGAGGACATGTCACAGCTTTACTGGGTTACTTGTCCAAAGGGGAAAACATTCTTTATCTCCCTCACTGGCTTGTGTACTTTCTGATGCAGTAATATGCCCTGTTATTGGAGCTGCAGCCTTTCAGTTTAGCACAATACCCATACTATAGATATTTCCCTGATTCTGCACATATTTGGCATTATATATTGAGATGACTATCTCCGACGTTATGCAAATGAAGGAATACAAATATGCAATATTTTCCAAGTGAAGGAAGGGCTCCATTTCAAGAGCTATCGATTTCCACGGCAAAGATAATTATTTACAATACATTACCGTCTGCAATTTGTGTCCACTCCGCACAAGTGCTAGCTTTCTTTTTGTAAATGGACATTTATTGAATCTAAACAGGCTCCTGCCTCATTGGCAACAGGGAAAGGCTAGTGCAGGGAACGAATTGTGGAATGAATGCACCATGCGACCAGCAATATGTTCTCGCCTGGTGCTAGGGTGCTTTGGCTGCTGCGCTGTTCTGTGGGTCAAAGGATCAGGAATGAGAGTCACTCTGCATGTTTCTCCTAGAGCTTTTCTTTCTGTTGTATGCAGACATATGCTGTAATGTAGACACAGCCTAGTTTATGTCCCTTTAGGATGTGACTAAACCAGCCCCTAGCGCAACGTAAGTTACGCTGACCAATGTTCCGGTGTGGGCAACGTTTTGTTGGTGGAAGAGCTCCTGCTGACACAGCTCCCGCTGATCGTGACGCTGGTTTTGTTATGCAGACAGAAGTGCTCTCTCCCGTTGGCATAGCGCGTCTGCACCAGAGGCACTGCCGCAGCACAGCTTCATCGGTGCCGTCAGAATAGGATTCACATTTGGAGCCTTTGACAATGTTGCCAGGTTGTTGTGACACTCAGCTACAGAAGAACTAGTGTGGGCAATGGAGACCAGTGAAACCCCTGCTAGCTGCAGCAGCTTCTAAAGCAGGACAAAAGCTTAACTGAGGCTTAACACTAACCCCACAAATCTGCCCCCGTGGGAGAACTGGGCAGCCTCCATGTTGCCAAGCAATGGGAGAAGAGTCAAGCCCAAAGTTTGGACACTTGACTTTGTGGGACTGGATTAGGTCTCGCCCTAGCCAGCGACAGAGGCTAAAATCAAAAAAGAGGAGAAGCCTCCAAACCAGGGGTCTCCAACATTTTTAATCACAAGGTCAATTTTTCAATGTAAGTGCAATGTAAGACCTGCCTCAAACCCAAATACCTTTGTCTCACTTCCTACCTGACCCTCCTTTGAGACCCTGCCCCTGCTCCACCCCTTCTCTGAGGCCTCATCTTGCTCACTCCCTCCCCCTTCCTCACCCACCCTCACTCACTTGCACCAGGCTGGGGTAGGAGGTTGGGGTGCAGGCTCTGGTCCTTATCTCCAAGCCGGAAAAAAGCAGCGGTCATGAAAATGCAAATGCCGCGGGGGATATTTAAATCCCCCGCGGATTTGCCTATTCCCAAGTGCTACATTAGCATCCCTATTTCATAATAGGGGCCAATGTAGACGTAGCCGGGGGTTGGTGTTACTCCTTTTACTGCCTGCAAAGTGGGTTAGTTTGGGTTTTGACTGGTCTGTGCATTTCATAGCTTTTATTTCTCTCTTATGCTTAAATGTAATTCTTTGAGTAGTGAGTTATAACATGCCAAGCCTGCCGTGGCTGGAGTCATTATCCCTGTGGTAATTGGGCTCCTGGAAGTGGCTGGCATGTTCCTGCGGCCCCAGAGAAAGGCAGAGCAGGGGGTCTCCATATGCTGTCCTTGCCTGCAGACACCGCTCATGCAGCTCCCATTGATCAGTAATGGGGAATCATGGCCAGTAGAAGCTGTGGGCTCAGTGCCTGTAAATGAGGGGCAGCACATGGCACCATGGAGCCATTGCTGTACATGCCAGCTGCTTCCAGAAGTGGCACAAGGCCAGGGCAGGAGTAAGCCGCCTTAACCCCTCTGCCCTACCACCCAGAAGCCATCTCAGTTAAATGGTGCCCATCCAGAGCCTGCATCTGGAACCTCTGTCCTAACCCTGAATCTCCTCCTACACCCAACTGTCTGCCCCAGATGTGCGTCCCCCTGCACCCAAACTCCTTCCCAGAGATTGAATCCTGAAACTCCTCCTGGACCCTAATCCCCTGCCCTGGCCTAGGCAATGAGGTGTACCGGTAGTTCAGAATAGGAAGCCTAATCCAAACTACCTACTCCGTGCCACGTGTAGCCGCGCGGCACGGAGTCCGCACTAGCGGACATTTAAAAATGGCAGCGCCCGGCAATATGCAAATGAAGCCCGGGAAATTCAAATCCCGGGCTTCATTTGCAACTCCGGTTGCCTACATTAACCACTCTAGTTCGAACTAGGGTGGTAGTGTAGACATACCCCCTGACATCAGCACTCCCTTTTTCTCCCTCCCACATGCTGCACAGCTCCAAGGCAAAGGGCAGGAGCAGCATGGTGGGGGGTGAAAGGGTAACTGAAGTGCCAGCACTTGACAGCCTCTTGGCCAGTCAGGATCCCCTGTCAGAGTCTCCAACATCTACCAGTCGATCCCGATGGACTGCTTGGTGACCACTGCTCCAAAAGAACACGCCCCTTGGTACTTTCTTCTGGGCTGCATGAGGCTGTCACAGAGACTCACCCGCACGTGGCACAGTGGCAGCACTTAAACAGGAAGGGTCAGCAAAGGGGATGATGGGATTTCAAGGGAAGATAATGGATGAGGGTGGGGCTGTGGAAAGGCAGAATCCTGCTCTCAGTACAGTCCTTGCGGAGCGCACCGGCCAGGTGGGAGGGTTCTGGAATACCGAGAGTGGCTGTCTGGTGGGGGAACAAAGGCAGGATGGGGTCTAGAATTCCAAACGACCTGTCAGTTTGCTTCTGTCACAAGCTCAGCATTCACGTCAGACTCGTTTTAATTGGACACATCACAGCTCTCTCTATGTACCATATGTGGCATCTGCACTACCTCCACATTTTATACACAAGTGTTAAATACACAGATATAGATATAGTGCGTGTGTGTGTTTAATAAAATACAAACTTACATTTCCCCTTTCAAATGAAATTAACATACTTTATTGCCAGCTCTAAGACATATTCCTTAAGGGAAAGAAGTTTATAAAAAATTTAAAGTAACAAAGGCAAACTTATAAAAAATTCATCTTTTAGTAGTGATTGCTCTATGAAAAAAAGAGGAAATTTAAGAGAGAATACAGAATTTACAGGATTAATTCATTACATAAACAGGGGGGAAAGATGCAATGGGTGCAAAATAAACTAATTGGTAACAGTGTAGCCCAGATAGATCCTGCCTGGATATATGACTCACCTACTCATGGCTAAGTTAAAATGACAACTTTATTTTTATTTGTGTATTCAGTAAATACACTGCAGCTGGATATTTGAAAGAGACTCAATTAATCCAAGGAACTGTGGCTCTTTCTTAACTTCTTTGTAGCTAGGAGGTCATGAGGGAAAGGTATATCATGTGCTATCTGCCCTTGGCACAGACCATGAGTTGTTACAGCATCCTGAGAAATACTCACCTAGTACAGTGATTACAAATCACCATTCTGTGGTAGTCACACCTCCAAGCAATGGTTTATGGAGGTTTTTGACTTTGGACAATTGCCTGGCCAAATATCACTCACTCACATCACAATAGCACCGAGCGAGAAAGCTAGTTCCTGGCTCACAGCTCTTCTCAGTCTATCTAAACTGAACCTAAACATGATCCTGACCCCAACATAACCCCCACTCTCTGTATGGCCCCCTGACATCACAGGCCTGTTTACATACAAAGTTGCATCATTTTAGTTGAACCAACTTAGGTGAACCAGTTTAAACTGGTGTAAGCCAGCATGTGGACTCTCCTATTACATGTTTTGTTAGTCTGTAAAGTGCTATCAGATCATTTATTGTTTTTTAAGTTTATCCCGCACAGACTAACTCGGCTACCCCTTGAAGCTTCTATTTTAGTTTGCGTGGCTTATTTCTGTTTAGCTTAAACTTGTTCCTAATCAACTTAAACTAAAGTGAAATATACCTGGTTTAAACCATTAACAGATTTTGCATTGATACAAATATTTGGTTTAAACACAGACTTTCACAGGGCAACTCTGCTAGATAAGTTCATTATATGCCTGTGGCCTGTTAATAGTGTTCAACTTTGACATACCGCCCTATTTGGAGTAGGGAAAACCTAACCAGTCCCTGTTTTAGATATGTCTGATTTAAACTAAGACCAAAAAGGATGTGCAGATGGCGTAAGGCTGGGGGTACATATCAATAACTGAAAAATGAAAATCATTATTGTGATCTCGTTTTTATAAACCAAGTAATTATAAAGGTCAGTATGAAAGTTCTGCTTATAAGAAATCCAAACACAGTCATGTCAGAAATGCACAATTAGGGTTCCAGACAGCCTTGGCTCTGGCCTGTAGTAATGCCATGCAATAACCATATGAATCATATCAAAGCATTTTAGCATTCCCAGATTAAACTGATAAGGACGCAGTTTTTCATTCATTTCCCCTTCATGGTGTCACTATACTCATTGATAACATTCATATACATTTTAAGTCATAATGATGGAGGAGGAGGAGGAGGAGAAGAAGAAGACGAAGTTAATTTGCATTGCCAAGAGTGTCTCTGAGTTGGATCAAGGTTCCATTGCGCTGCATGCTGGAGGTTGGATATTAGGAAAAACTGTTCCCCTAGGAGGGTGGGGAAGCGCTGGGCTGGGTTCCCTAGGGAGGGGGTGGAATCTCCATCCCTAGAGGTTTTGAAGTCCCAGCTTTACAAAGCCCTGGTTGGGTTGGTTTGGTTGGAATTGGTCCTGCTTTGGTCAGGGGACTGGACTCAGTGCCTCCTGAGGTCTCTGCCAGCCCTGGGAGTCTATGATTCTATGATTTGTTTATAAATGCTCAAGAAATTAATTCTATGCTCTAGGGATAAGCACTGTAAGTCTGGGAAGGGAGCAATTCTGGGAGAATACATTACAAAGAGCTGAAGCATAAAGTCACACCCAACATCAAGAACAAAGAGATATTGCTAAATTTGCAAATGCCTCTCTGGTGTGCCCTCCTGCTGTATCAGGCAAGAGCTAGCACAGGCTGCGACTACACTATGAGGTCAGGAACCAGTCCCATTCTTTCCTTGCACTGTTCCTTGCACTGCTGGTTTCTCTGCTGCATTTCTTCATAAGCAGCACAACATGCTACTGTCAGCTTCTTAGCCCCCTCCTTTTTGCCTATTCTAGACTCTGCCTGTCTGTTGGTGATATGTAAACATAAGAGCCATTGATGCCATATGGAAAACTTGGAGAACCCAGTGACAATCCAGCTCCTAATGCTGCTGCCTTATGGTCACTTCTTCCTCCATGTCTTATACCAGGACTGGCTCTTCTCTGCTCCCACCTATTAACTAATTAATGGAGATTGCCTAGCTCCTAGAACTGGAAGGGACCTTGAAAGATCATGGAGTCCAGCCCCCTGCCTTCACAGCAGGACCAAGTACCATCCCTGACAAATTTTTGCCCCAAATAGCCTCTGCAAGGATTGAACTCACAACCCTGGGTTTAGCAGGCCAATGCTCAAACCACTGAACTATCCCTCCCCTCCACCTGAAGCTGCAGTTGTTCGTGTCTAATGCCATGCCACCAGTTGTGATGACACAGGATTTTGATCAGCTGTAGGTCCCTCAGGTTGCATCTACACTGCACTGTAGCTTGAAATAAGATACACAATGTGAGCTATACAAATTGTGTATCTTATTTCAAACTTATTTCAAAACAGCTTATTTCATACTTTGGCTCTGTCTACACAGCGCCAAATTTCAAAAATAACCTATTATTCTGAAACATCCCTTACTCCTCATGGAATGAAGTTTACAGGGATGTCAGAATAGTGAGCCTGTTGTATTTTGAAATAATAGGCTTGGGTGAAGACTTGGGATAGCTATTTCAGGATACTTTGGTATCTTGTAATAGTGTTGCAGGGTAGACATAGCTTCTAACTCAACTGGGTCCAGAGAAGAAAGCATTGCTTGGACAGTTTGCATGTGGGCTAAAGAAAAATAGGCTGCAGGCACTTGCATTTTGTGATTTAAGGCTTCTCTTTCATGCCCTCAGTGAAATAAATCAAGCTCTGTGCTACAACTGAGCGAGATCTGCTATTCTACTGTGCTCCTCACTGGCCCAGGCTAAGCACAGGTTTATAAAAGTACAAATATGCACAAGGCTTCTGTCTCTCATAAAATCATTTAAACTGACACTAACCCTTTGCTATCCCCAAACACTATAATACTGTAATGGAACAAAATCTAGAGACTAACAAACCATATTAAGGAAAGCCAGGAGATTGCAATCAACTTTTAACATTGTGAGGGGCCCAGAGTTCCTTGTAGCACTGCATGCCCCCCATGCCATTTGTCTGCTTTATGAAGCAAGTTAGCTAGTGCCAAGATTTAGAATTTAATCCGTGGTTGCTTGGTCTGCACCAGTGTTATATTTACTGGCAGCAGAGAACATTGGAACTCATTCAGTGTTCCAGGCCAGGAGAGGGTGTGACTGCTAACTCAACACTGCTCTGCACATAAACTGGTAACATGCGCTGTGCTAAAGTAATGAGGGATAACTTGCAATGGTGTCTCATGATTACACAGACTTTTTTTTCTTAGGCATCCTTCGATCTGGAAGGATCATGGGTTTGTGCCTGTTGGACTGATTCGAGCAGCGTCTTCTATGGCTGTGCAGTCCAATCCGGGAATGGCAGTCCTTTCAGCATTGAGAGCAGCAGTAGGCAGATGTCGCTCTGGTATCACGGGCACGGATCTTTCTGAGGGCTCTCTTGTCTTCTGCTTCCCTCACCAAGGTGGTTTCATACATAGCAAGAGCTTCCTTCCCTCCCTGTTCCCAGGCGTACTTGTCTAAGGTGAGTGAATGCCAGGTGTCTGCACTGATAGAGAGAGTGCTGAGGTCACGCTTGCACATGTCCTTATAGTGCAATTTAGGTCGCCCTTTCGGCCTCTTTCCAGATGCCAGTTCGCCAAAGAGAAGGTCCTTTGGTATTTGGCCATCCAACATGCATGAGACATGGCCAAGCCAGCGCATACGCCTCTGCTTGAGAAGGGTGAACATGGAGACGGTGCCCGTCCTCTTAAGCACTGCTCTATTGGGGATCTTGTCCTGCCATGAGATACCGAGTATAAGCCTAAGGCAGCGCATATGGAATGTGTTGAGCCGCTGCTCTTGTTTTGAGCACAAAGTCCATATTTCACTGGCGTACAACAGTGTGCTCAAAACACAGGCTGTGTAGACCTGCACCGGGGTGTGTACAGTGAGCTTACTATTGGCCCATACTCTCTTCGTCAGTTGTGGCGGCTTTTCCAATGCGCTTGTTAATCTCGCTATCAAATGACAAGTTGTCCGGGATCATAGAGCCTCGGTACACGAACTCATGGACGACTTCCAGTTCGTAGTCCAACACACTGATAAATAGCTCCTTGCCCATGCTTTGGCCCATCACCTGGGTCTTCTTTAAGCTGATTGTGAGGCCGAATTCCATACATGCGTCCGCAAAGCGAGTTATGAGTGACTGCAGTTCCTGCTGAGTGTGAGCAGCAATAGCTGCATCATCAGCAAAAAGGAACTCCCTTAGACGCTTCGTAAGCACCCTGGTCTTTGCTCTAAGCCTCGACAGTTTGAAGAGGTTGCCATCCGTTCTCGTGCAGAGAAAGATGCCCTCTGTAGCAGTTCCAAAGCCATATTTGAGCAAAACTGCAAAGAAGATGTCGATCAGTGTTGGAGCCAGCACGCACCCCTGCTTCACTCCGCTGAGAATCTTGAAGGGTTCAGATGTGGATCCGTCGTATACGATGGTCCCCCTCATGCCATCATGGAAGGCCCTAATAATGCTGAGCAGAATCATAGAATCATAGAACTGGAAGAGACCTCAGAAGGTCATCAAGTCTAGCCCCCTGCTCTAGGCAGGACCAATTCCAACTAAATCAACCTGGCCAGGGCTTTGTCAAGCCGAGACTTAAACTCCTCTAAGGATGGAGACTCCACTACTTCCCTAAGTAACCCATTCCAGTGCTTCACCACCCTCCTAGTGAAATAGTTTTTCCTAATATCCAACCTGGACCTCTCCCACCACAACTTGAGACCATTGCTCCTTGTTCTGCCATCTGTCACTACTGAGAACAGCCTCTCTCCATCCTCTTTGGAACCTCCCTTCAGGAAGTTGAAGGCTGCTATCAAATCCCCCCGTCACTCTTCGCTTCTGCAGACTAAACAGACCCAAGTCCCTCAGCCTCTCCTCATAAGTCATATGCTCCAGCCCCCTAATCATTTTGGTTGCCCTCCGCTGGACCCTCTCCAATGCGTCCACATCCTTTTTGTAGTGGGGGGCCCAGAACTGGACACAATACTCCAGATGCGGCCTCACCAAAGCCGAATAAAGGGGAATGATGACATCTCTGGATCTGCTGGCAATGCTCCTCTTAATGCAACCTAATATGCCATTAGCCTTCTTGGCTACCAGGGCACACTGTTGACTCATATCCAGCTTCTCATCCACTGTAACCCCCAGGTCCTTTTCTGCAGAACTACTACTTAACCGGTTGGTCCCCAGCTTGTAACTATGCTTGGGATTCTTCCGTCCCAAGTGTAGGACTCTATACTTGTCCTTGTTGAACCTCATCAGATTTCTTGTGGCCCAATCCTCCAATTTGTCTAAGTCATTCTGTACCCTATCTCTGCCCTTAAGTGTATCTACCTCTCCCCCCAGCTTAGTGTCATCCGCAAACTTGCTGAGGGTGCAATCCATCCCCTCATCCAGATCATTAATAAAGATATTGAACAAAACCGGTCCTAGAACCGAACCTTGGGGCACTCCGCTAGAAACCGACCGCCATCCTGACATCGAACCATTGATCACTACCCGCTGGGCCCAGCCTTCTAGCCATCTTTCTATCCATCTTACCATCCATTTATCCAATCCACAAGCCCTTAACTTGCTGGCAAGAATATTGTGGGAGACTGTATCAAAAGCCTTGCTAAAGTCAAGGTATATAACATCCACTGACTTCCCCATGTCCACCGAGCCAGTTACCTCATCATAGAAGCTAATCAGATTGGTCAGGCACGACTTGCCCTTTGTGAATCCATGCTGACTATTCCTAATCACTTTCCTCTCAGCCAAGTGCCTCAATATGGATTCCTTAAGGATCCCTTCCATGATTTTTCCAGGAACCGAGGTAAGACTATAGTTCCCTGGATCATCCTTCTTCCCTTTTTTGAAGATGGGCACTACATTTGCCTTTTTCCAGTCATCCGGGATTTCTCCCGATCTCCACGACTTTTCAAAGATAATAGCCAAAGGCTACTCAATGACATTTGCCAACTCCCCCAGTACCCTCGGATGCACTAAGTCCAGACCCATGGATTTATGTGCGTTTAGCTTTTCTAAATAGTTCCTAACCTGTTCTTTACCCACTACAGTCTGTCCATCTTCATCCCATCTTGCATCACTTGGCGCAGAAGTCCAGGAGCCGACCTTGTCCGTGAATACAGAGGCAAAGAAAGCATTGAGTACTTCAGCTTTCCCCACATCATCTGTCACTAGGTTACCTCCTTCATCCATTAGGAGGACAGAGTTGGAGGACAGCTGATCTTAGCCAGAATCGCGAACAGAACTTTTCTACTGACAAGGTCGAATGCCTTGGTCAGATCGATGAAAGCAATATACAAAGGTTTGTTCTGTTCCCTGCACTTTTCTTGTAGTTGCCTAACAGAGAAAACCATGTCTATGGTGGACCGTCAGCTCTGAACCCACACTGAGACTCAGGGTAGACTCTCTCTTCAAGAACATGGAGCCTCTTTAGGACAACACGTGCAAATAGCTTCCTCACGGTGCTGAGAAGGGAGATGCCGCGATAGTTGTTGCAATCACTTTTGTCACCCTTGTTCTTGTAGACAGTAACGATACCTTGCGGTACGCTGCCTTCTCTCCAGCATTGGCTGAGTATTCCATACAGCTCTGAGACTAGGGTACCGTTAGCGCATTTAAGGATTTCCGAGGGAATACCATCTTTCCCTGGGGCTTTTCCAGAAGAGAGTGCTTTTAGCGCATTGCTAAGTTCTTCCGTGGTGGGTTCAGCATCAAGTTCAGTCATGGTGGGCAGAGGTTCGATGGCATTCAGAGCTCTCTCTGCAACTACGGTCTTGCTGGCGTACAGCTGTGAATAGTATTCCACCCAGCGTTCCGTCTGCTTGGTTCTGTCCTTCAAAACCTCACCTGTGGCCAATTTAAGTGAGGCGGTCTTCCTTTGTGATGGACCAATGACCTGCTTGATTCTGTCGTACATTCCTTGCATGTTACCAGTGTCCGCAGCCTGCTGAATCTTGGAGCAGAGTTGGAGCCAGTAATCGTTGGCTCACTGCCGAGCAACCTGCTGCACTTGACTCCGAGCAAACCGGAGCGCCTGCAGGTTCTCCTCACTGGGAGAGGACCTGTATGCCACCAGTGCCTGTCTCTTCTTCTCAATCAGGGGCGTCAGCACTTCAGTGTAGGCTTCAAACCAATCAGCAGACTTGACTGTCTTCTTCCCAAAGGTAGATATCGCAGTATCATAGTCAGCGTCCCGTAGTCGTTCCCATCTCTTGCTGACATCGGTGTCATCCCGACGGGGCAAGGCCTCTTCAAGGGCTTGGACAAACTCGCAAACTCACACACGAGTCTTACCCGGGTCAATGCGCGGCCTCCCTTTCTTTCTGGAGCGAAAAAATCTTCGCGGCTGGATGCACACCTTACTACACACGAGCAAGTGGTCAGTATCACAGTCTGCGCTGTGGTAGCTGCGTCTCACCCTGACACTACCTAAACAGCTGCGTTTGGTGAGGAAAAGGTCAAGCTGGTGCCAATGTTTCAATCTTGGGTGTCGCCACGAAACTTTGTGCTGGGGTTTGACATTGAAAAAGATATTGGTTACACAGAGATCATGGTGGGAGCAGAGTTCAAGGAGGCACTGTCCATTTCCATTCATCTTCCCTGTGACGGTAGCTGCCAACTCTGGCATTGAAGTCGCCAAGGATGAATAGCGGCTCATGGGAAGATACCTCACTGATAGCAATACTAAGTTCATCATAGAACTTGTCCTTATCTTCCTGGGCAGAAGTTAAATTAGGTGGATAGACGCTGAAGATGTTGGCCATGCCCATTGATGTTTGAAGCTGGATTTTCAGCATTCTCTCAGTTCCCACATTTGGTGGTATGACTGAGCCAACTAGGTTGTTTCTAAATTGCGAAGCCAACACCGTGTTCCCTAGTCTCTTCTGGAGGATTCCCGTGCCAGAAAAAGGAAAAATCCTTCTCCCGGAGACATCCAGAGGATGATAGTCTTGTTTCCTGGAGGGCCACAATGTCCATCCAAAGTCTTCTCAGCTCGTTATTAATGACTGCTGTCTTCCGGGGGTTGCTAATGCTCCATAGGTCTTCTGTAAGGCCCGGAATCATGGTCCTTACATTCCATGTGCCCAGCCTGAAGGCTGGATTACTTTGTCGCTTGTTTGTTTTGCCTGGTGTAAGGTTAACGATCCACCTGTTGGTGATTCCCTAAGCCCCACACACCTAGTGGAGCAAGTGGACCGTGGCGAAGCAGCACCTATTTGGCTGGGGGCTGCCCAGCTTGAGGCAGGCGGTAGCTGCCCAATGAGATCCGGAGACCTCTCCCACCGTCGGAAGCAACCTCTGGCGCCTCATTCTATGCCAATTAAGTGCAGTGGCTTAATACCGGTAACTGCTGCTTCCCGTGTTGTGTAACCGTTCAGAAAGCGATGCCGGAGTGTCCTCTCCAGGGCACAGGCCTGGGCAAGTAAGTTGAGAACTGGCTGATGCCCAGCAGAAGGATCCTCCTCTCCACGCCACTGACGTGATCCAAGGGAAAGGTGAAAGCCAGTATAGCTTGACACCAATGTCATCGCAGGAGCTGCCAGAGTGAGGTTGAGTAAAACCTCAAACTGCCGTAGGAGCTCCATCTCCGGATTTATCCTCGGGGTTTACTCCCGAAGCCTTTCCCATAACTAGGTATCGCCACAAGCAGAGGTTTTAATTCCCTTCTGCTAGGTGGATGGCCTTCCCAGGCTAACGAGCCCCACCTGCCCGAAGCAACTGGTTTTAAGGAGCCAGTCACCTGCCTTTGCCTCTTCTCCTGTCAGTGCAGTTTCGCTGGACTTAGAAAACTAAGCCACACGTGAAGGCCAGGAGCTGGACTTTGGTTGTCGGAGGCTATTGGAGATGCACTCCATGGGAGCATTTTATAGATAGTGGGAGATAATCCACCCCTGGCTATGACAAACCTTTGAAACCTGATTACACAGAAATCTGTGCAAATCATCAGTAGTTTTCTGGGGTTTGCTATGAAACACAGAGTGGTAGCAATGCCTGGCAATTACAGCATGTTTCAATGTACCCCATGTTGTCAATCAATGTGGTTTACAAGCACTGAAAAATAATTCCTCCCACCACTCCAGAAAGATGGGGAAACTGAGGCACAGCAAATGGACATGACTTGCTGAAAGCTACTGAGAAAATCACAGTCAGGACTGGGGTTAGACTGCAGATGCTGGTGATTGCTGTCCCATGCACAAGCCATGAATAGATCTGGCCAGAGGCAGGAAACACAAAGTTGTTCATTAGTTATACCTGAATTGTGGTAACTAAAGCCATGATGCCCAGTGAGCAGTGCAGCGGGTCTCTGAGTGTTTTGATACCAGCCAACTCAGCCAAAGCCGTCAGAGACACTCTCTGGAAAAAGCCAACAACAGCCTCCAATTAAGAGGCTCTCTCAGCCCCTTCAAGACATGGTGCTGCATTAGATCTGAGGAGTTAGCTGCTGTGTGCACTGGACAGCTGCTGGCCACGCAGTGATATGCTCATTTCCTGGAGTGCGATAGACCTGTCTGTTTCTGTGTGATCACAGCACAAGCCTGGCAGTCCCTGCACCCCAAAGGTCAGACTGTCAATGGAGAAATGACCAGCATGGCACCAGGGTGGGGTCTGGTACAACCCTTTGTTTAGGAGCTCTTAGGTGTGGGGGATTTCCAGCAGGACCCTTCCTCTCGCCATGCTCCCGTCCTTCCCCCCAACCACCTGCTTTCCCAGCCTTGAACCTGAGGCCCACTTGGGCTTCACACCCACTGCCCTGGAATAACCGGAGTGCAGGGAGAGTGCACCTTTACCCAGGCTGATTCCGCACGAGCCCTCTGCATGTGCTGGGTTGGGTCCTTTCCCCTGATCACTCCAAGTTACTGCTTGCTCTGCTAAACCGAGACCAGACAAATGCAGAGGACGGGAGTGGAGTGAACAGGAATCTTCGCGTTCACAGGCATAGGAAATGAGTCACTTATTCATTCTGGCCTGTCTCTTGCATTGTTTTTCACTGCACCACCGTTTTTCTTTGGGGAAAGGAAACCTAAGGAGCACATTTAAAACTAAAGCTGAATGGAACGGGATTGTCAAGAATGCAAATGCTGCTGAAGCCTCCCTCCGATTCTTTCTCTATTTCTGTCCTCTGCTGTAACACCTCAGCATCTCACAGTGCAGGAGGGACTAGAGTGGTGGCCCCTCGCACCCAGGCAGAGCCCAGCCAAGGAAGGTTTGACACTGTTCTCCTTGGATCCCGTGACTGCTGCCCCGTGCTCTGCTCAGTGGGCGTCAGGGGTGGATTGTTACACATTACGGTTAACAAGTACTGGTACAAGTCACGGTCAGAGAACACCCTCCACAACCTGGGTTCTTTGTAGCTTCTGTCACTACCATTGCAATTCTCCCGCAACTGGAGATCAGACTGGGGAGGGGCTGTGGGATAGGTGGACCCGGACCCTCCCTCACTCCCAGGTCCTGGCCCAGGGCCCTAAGGCAGGGATATCCTTGCCTGACTGAAGGGGAAGTCGCCTCTAAACATGCCAACCTGCGGGCTCCATGACCCTACCCTGGGCCACTTCCTACCTGCCTCTTCTGCTTACCTCCCCGCTCCTCCGGTGCTCCGCCCAGCTTCCTCCTCTTCCAGGGTGATGGGTGCCCTTTTTGAATGTCCCGCCACCCATTCACACCCGCCCCCACGAGACTCCCGCGAGTGGGCGGTGATGTCCCCGCCGCACTGGCGGGTGATATAATCAACCAGCACCTGTTCCTCTTGCCGGTCCCATACTTACCGCGCCTGCGCCATTGGTCCCCCCTTTGGCCCTGATTGGCCGTTCACCTGGGCCCCGAGCAGCTTCTCCGACCGCCGTCCTGGGGCGATCCTCCTTGTCCCACCCCACTTCCCATGGTTCATGGGGCCCTGTTCGACTGCTCCACCCCGTCACACTGCAGTTCACAGGGCCCCCGGCTAGTGTGGGGTTGCTTCACCCCATCACACGGATGCTACAAGCTATGTCCCCTCTAGCTGAGAGAACTGCCTCTGTAGTCTCCACCTGGAGTGGGAGATCACAGAGCTCTGAGTCCAGGACTGAGCCTCATCTGGGTAGACTGGACAGCAGCTGTATTCAGAGAGAGCACTTGGCTGGAACTCGACGATCAGGACCAGTTCCCAGCTCTGCCACTGACTTGCTGGGTAACCTTGGGCACATCACAAGTTTCTTCATGTCTCTGTTTCCCTCTGTATAAAATGAGGGTGATGATACTGACTTGGCGATTGCTTTGAGATCTGCAGGTGAATGACTCCCTATCAGAGCCAGCTAGACCTGGAGGCATCTCCCCCCTCCATCGTGTCTTGAAGGTGCTTTCCTCCCAGTCCTTCCCAGCCTGGTGAGCTAGGAGTAAGGAGCCAGGGTAGGCACTTGCTTCTTGCATGACTTGAACATGTTGCCACCATAGCACAGCAGGTCTCGCCTGCTTTGTGTGAGATGGACCAAAGGAATCTAATGATGCAGAGGGCAGGAATGAAATTACAAAACAAAGGTGAAATACAATTAATTTGTCTGGAATTTCACACTTGGGCGGTAGCATTCCACACTTTTCTCTCTGATGACAATGCCCGTGTTTTGCTGTAGAACCAAAAGGCACCTCTGTGAGCAGAGCAGACAACAGTCCTGGGGGACCAGCATGGATGATGCCAGTGGGTTTTCTTCTAGCTGCAGACAAGACTTTAGCTGCTGGGACTCCATGTGCTGTGGGATGTCTGCACAACTGTTCTCTACCCGTGATCAGCACGGTCAGTGGAGGAGCCTAGGAGTAATATTGGCCCTGCCTATGGATTGTAAGGCCATTGTCCTAGAGCTGTGTCCATTTGCCAGCTTTTGCTCATGCTCATTGAACTTGGATGCTCAGATGAAAAAGAGCTGCCTCTGTAGTTCTAGGCGAAATTTTCTGCACCCAACCTTTTGTGTAGGCAACAGTTTTACTAAATCTATAGATCTGAAAGCCAGAAGGGGGACATTGTGGCCATCAACTCAAGTGTCCCATGCAGGACAACCTGAGGCTATGTCTAGACTGCACAGTTTTTCCAGGATATCTCCGGTATCCCAGAAAAACTCTGCTGTGTCCAGGGAACATGCCCACATTTTCGGAAGTTTCCAAAGAAGCAGGCACATTCTTTTGGCATCCTTGTATTCCTCATTTTATGAGGAATAAGGACTTTTCGGAAAGAGAAGGTTTTTCTGACATTTGGTCCGGTGTAGATGGGCCAAATGTTGGAAAAGCCTCTTCCGAAAAAACAAGTGGAAAAAGGTACGCAAATTGCACTTTGCAATTTGTATATCTTTCTCCCTCCCCCCCTACAGTGTAGACATAGCCCAAGAGACCTGCCCACAATAATTCCCACAGTGCATCTGTTAGAGAAACACACTGACTCGATTTCAAAACTGCTAGGGTATGTCTACACTACCCTCCTAGTTCGAACTAGGAGGGTAATGTAGGCATACTGCACTTGCAAATGAAGCCCGGGATTTGAATTTCCCGGGCTTCATTTGCATAAACGGGGCGCCGCCATTTTTAAATCCCTGCTCGTTCGAACCCCGTGCCGCGCGGCTACACGCGGCACGAACTAGGTAGTTCGGACTAGGCTTCCTAGTCCGAACTACCGTTACTCCTCGTGGAATGAGGAGTAACGGTAGTTCGGACTAGGAAGCCTAGTTCGAACTACCTAGTTCGTGCCGCGTGTAGCCGCGCGGCACGGGGTTCGAACGAGCAGGGATTTAAAAATGACGGCGCCCAGTTTATGCAAATGAAGCCCGGGAAATTCAAATCCCGGACTTAATTTGCAAGTGCGGTATGCCTACATTACCCCGCTAGTTCGAACTAGCGGGGTAGTGTAGACATACCCCTAGTGATGGAGACTCCACCTCAACCCTCAGTAGGCTGTGTGAATGCTACTAAACATTTACCCCTAATCCACAGTCTGGCTTCAGCTTCCAGGCACTGGATTGTGTTAGATCTTTCTCAGCTAGACTGATGTGCTCTTTATTAAATAGTGGTTCCCCTTATAGGTACTTACAGATTATGACCATGTTTCCCCCTCGTCTTCTCTGTTAGATTAAACAGTCTCAGCTCCTTGAGCCTAGCATGAGAAAGCAGGTTTTCTGACCCTTGAGTCATTCTCCTGGTTCTTCTCTGAACCCTCTCAGTTTTTCAATCTCCATCTTGACCAGTGACCCCAGATGTAGATCCAGGATTCCAGCAGCGTTTGCAACAGTGCCAAATACACAGGGAATATAACTTTTCTGCTCCTTACTCAAGATTCTCATGTTTAACAGATTTTCCACCATGATCACAAACTTTTCTCAGAGACCCTGCCTGCCAGAACAGCCTTCCACCCTGAAAGTCTGGCTGACAGTCTTTGTGCCTAGAGGTTGTAATGGATAGCAGGAGTGCTGACCAGCACCCGGTGACTAAAGGGTTAAACTCAGGTAGCTAGCAAGGGTGTTGGCAGGAGGCCAGAAGGACCAATGGAATACAGTGCTGAAATCTGAATTGGACAGACATACCTGGTCTGCTCTTCCTTTGTGTGGATTCTAAGTTAAAGGCTGGAGGGAGCAACATGCAGTACAGTGAGCCCTCGCTACTTCGCGGTTCGACCATCGCGGATTCACGACTTCGTGGACTTTTTTCATTACGTATGTATATACGTGAATCCGCGATGGTCGAACCGTGAAGTAGCGAGGGCTCACTGTATACATGTTAAATAAATACGTAAATATGGTGTCCCTACTTCGCGGATTTTCAGCTATCGCGGTCGGGTTTGGAACCTATCTACCGCGATAAACGAGGGTTCACTGTAATTAGAATTACCATGCCTACAAGGAATATTGGGCATGGGAGTGAACTGAACCAAGAAGGGATTGTGAGTAAATAAAGGAAAATGTGTATATAGTCACGATCAAGGCATTTTTCTTTGTTTTGGTTTTCTGGTTAAACTTCTCTGTGTGAATCTATGCCTTCCCTCCCCCACTCACTATCCAAGAGCATACCCAGAGATGTTCTCTGTGTTTTAATTTGTTGTTCTCAGTTGCTCTGTAACACCTAGCAACCAAGTCTGCTTCATCAAGTTCATCTTTGTGTTTGGTTACTAAAATCACCTTTTTTTAAGGTGACGATTTTATTCTTGTGTTCTGGAAAGAAACAGGAGGTCTGCGTGTGTGCCTGTCTGGCCTGAGAGGTCAGCTGTCAAAGACACTGTTTTCTTTTGTTTCTTTTGTCAAACTCTCTAGTGGCAGAGGAGCTTGGGGAACTCTGGGGAAGGAAGTCCAAGTGCTACCTTCCTGGGTTCAAGAAGGGGGGTTTGTTTCACTTGGTAGTGGCAGCTACCTCCCAAAGACTGTGAATCTGTGACTCTGGGGAGTTTTTGTAAGCAGAGCCTATAGAGGCAAGCTATTTGAGGTCTCTTAGAGTGCCAGAGTGGGGAACAGCCCTGACAGAGGTGCATTTACATTTAGCTGAATTAAAATGCACATTACTTCTTTGTACCCAGTTTATTAAGTGATCCACGTGGCTCAGGATAACTCTCCAGTCCTGTCTGTATTTGTCATTCCCCTGATTTTTGCAACAGCTGCATGCTGTATCAGGAATGATTTTATGTTTGTGATATTTCAGAGTTCAGCTCTATGAAATGCAGACAGCATTTGGGGAAGTCCCTCACATAAGGGCCGTTTGCATGCACCTGTCTGAATTTTTATACCTGAAAATGCTGGAGGGAATCAAGAGCCACTCAGACTCTCAGGGAAGTGAACCTTGCACCTCCAGTCTCAGTGGCTGGATCAAGGGGCTTAGAATGTGGGCCGGGGGTCCTGGGGTCTCCCCTGCAAGTCCAGCTTTCTCTGCAAGGCACTGCTGTTTAGGGTTCCTGGCCGAGAAAATCCCAGGCTGCTACAGTCTTTGAAAAATAAATCAGGATTTTTTTGCGGTTTTGCCTTTGAACCCCTTTTAGAAGATCATTTTTCTTCAGCTGACGAGCACTGTGTCAGCTGCTCCAGAGAAAGATCTTAGATTGCTCTGCTCCCACTTCATCCTAAACATCCACTTTAGCACTGTTTGTGTTTCCTCGGCTGGATAAATGAGATGACTTAGGGGATGTGGGTAAAGGGAAATCTGCTTTTCTGATGTTCTTGGGACCTGCTTAAGACACCTGCTGCATGTACAGCTGCCAGCCAGTTTTGAAGGGAATCATGTACATAACTCATTAGGGGCCGATCAGCTGATCTGTGTTAATTGGAGGAACACAACAGCCATTGCTGTCTCTAGTCAGCTGACTAGTTGGATGATACATTTTGGATTTCATTGCTACTTTGCTAAGCTGTTTCAAAGCAGCCTCTAAGGGATACAGCCCCCATGAATTGTGATGTGTATCGGTCCTACTGTGGGTTCCCAGGCACTTGTCAGTGCCATGTCACTTGAGGTACACTATTCCAAATCTCTGTCTGTTGCTGGAAAAAAAATCGCTACTATAAGTGCTGGTTCATATAGAATCAAAGACATCCTGGAACATTAGAACTGGAAAGGACCTCAAGAGGTCATTGAGTCCAGTCCCCTGCCCTCACAGCAGGACCAAGCACCCTCTAGACTATCCCTGACAGGTGTCTGTCCAACCTGCTCTTAAATATCTCCAGGGATGGAGATTCCACAACCTCCCTATGCAATTTATTCCAGTGTTTAACTACCCTGACAGTTAAGAGGTTTTCCCTAATGTCCAACCTAAACCTCCCTTGCTGCAGTTTGAGTCCTTTACTTCTTGTCCTGTCCTCAGAGGCCAAAGAGAACAATTTTTCTCCCTCCTCCTTGTAGCGACCTTTTAGCTCCTTGAAAGCTCCTATCACATCTCCTTTGAGTCTTCTCTTTTCCAAACTGGGAGAAACCCAGTTCTCTCAGTCTTCCCTCATAACTCATGTTTTCTAGACCTTTAAACATTTTTGTTGCTCTTCTCTGGATCTTCTCCAGTTTCTCCACATCTTTTTTGAAATGTGGTGCCCAGAACTGGACACAATACTCAAACTGAGACCTAATCAGCACAGAGTGAAGTGGCAGAATGACTTCTTGTGTCTTGCCCTCAACACTCTTGTTAATGCCTCCCAGAATTATGTTTGCTCTTTTTGCAACAGCATCACACTATTGACTCATATTTAGCTTGTGGTCCATTCTGATCCTTAGATCCCTTTCTGCAGTGCTCCTCCCTAGACAGTTGCTTCCCATTCTGTACGTGTGACATGGATTGTTCCTTCCTAAGTGGAGCACTTTGCATTTGTCCTTATTGAACTTCATCCTATTTACCTCAGACCATTTCTCCTGTGTGTCAGATGCATCCTATGTTAAGTACTATGGTGCCTTCTGCACTGATGAGCAGAGCAGGGTGGATGCTGTGAAAATGGAGACACTGATTGAAATAACAATGTCATTGTTATCCTTTAGCTTTTTCATTTGTTTTTCATGAACCCACACACATGCATGGTTTTACTGAGGGAAAATTCACAGACGGTCCCTGTTTTCCAAGTCCGCAGGGGAAAGTATATTTGCAAGACATTTTGTTTCCAAAGCATTGGCCATGCAGCCACCTTGGAAGTTAGTTTCCCGCTTATTTACAGAAGCATCAGTTGTGCAGCAACGAGCGGAAGCAGTAGGATGCCTCGTCAGATAGCACAAGCAGTGAGTGGTGAATCCATTGCAAACCACCTATGGGTCACGTCCCCACATAGTGCTCACACCCTGGCATACAAGTGTTTTCAAATGGAGAAAAGGGGGCAAATTCAGTTCAAGGCACCTTTGCTGAACTCAAGCCCTGGGACTAGGCTTGAGTAAAGCCAGCAGTGCCCTACTACTGAATACGCTACAGTACTCCCATCCAGGGCACCGTGTCAGCCTGGGTCAAAGAAGTGTCCTGTCACCAGCCATGGAACAGAGTCTAAAGACCTGAGCTGGTGAGGTGAGGAACACCTCAGCTCTCACTGCAGGCTGCAGGAACCACGAGACCACCGATGCCTCCCGGAATGGGTTGGACAGACACGTATAATGCATAGCGCGGACGTGGAGGGCAGACTCTGCTGAGCCGACTTCGTACACAGAGGTGACAGTGTAAGGATTGTCCAGTCAGTGTCAGCATGAACGGGGCTCACGGAAAGGATCTCCGTGAAGGTAGTGGGTCCTTGGGGTCAGGCCTAAGGGTTGTGAAGGAGGCCTGGGAAGCAGCGTCAAAGGCGAGGAGAGAAGGCTATGAAAGGATGTTCAAGAGCTGGTGCCAGGAGCAGGAGGAGGTGAGGGCAGATGCCTGCAGAGCAAGCCTCACTAGGCAGGGAAGGGGGAGACAGACTACGCGGCCCATGGGAGGTTGGAATGGATCTGGAGGGGGAGTGACAGGTCCCGGCTGGCACGCATGGCAGGTGAGGACAGCAACAGCACAGTTTGGAGTACAAGAAGGGGCTCCAGGAGCGGGGAGCAGGGTGGCCCACACCATGGGTGGATAGAAAGGGGAATGATAAGGGAAGCCAATCTGGCAGAGCAGCAGGTTGCTGCAGGGAGCATTCTGCATCAGAGCCAGGCCTCCCTTGCTCAAAACACCCACTTGGAAATCTCCCCAATTCCTGCCATTTACCCGATGGGACTTTCAGCCTCAGCGGGGGAAACAGCTCAGAGTGCCTGTGGTATTTGCATTCCACACAGGCCCTATCTTGTGCGCTCTTTTAGTGTATCCCAGGGGATCCCAGTAGGGTGGCCAGGGCTCCGTCTGGATGTGAGCTACACTTTGGCGCATCCAGATGGGTCACCCCGGGGGTTCTGCCAGCAAGGAGGCTGAGTTATCCCATTGCTCTTTCCAGGCGCAGTGACTCTCCAAGGTGTTTGGAAGGGCTCCCCTTCACCATGGGAGACCTGGAACTCCCCTCCATTGTTCCATTCCTGTCATGCCTTCAGACCAGGGTCTGTGATGGGCTGGGTGACTTGCTCTGTGGGCCATGCTGCTCTTCCTGGGCTCGAATGTGCTTGGCGATAACAGCAGAGGACGGGGTCTCAGCACTCCTAGGTTTTGCACCCACCTCTCTCACTGGCTGGGGGTGTGACCTGAGCATGTTGTTCCACTCCTCTGCCTCAGTTTCATCTTCTGACAAAAGGACATCAGGATGCCCATCTCTCAGGGTGCGGGGGAAGGGAGGGAGGAATGTGGAAGGTTGTGACACTTCAGGAGATGCCCATGGGGCACATGGGGCTGCTGGGGAAGTGTAAAGTGCAAGCCAACCCTCCGGCTCTCTCACAAAGCAGCTGTACTCACGCTCTCTGTGCTGTGCTGTGCTGTGCTGTGCTGTGCTGTGCTGCTGACCCCCCACCAGCCCTGCCCCCTCCCCCACTTCACTCTCTGCGGACAGATCCCAACCCGACGGCGGAAAGAACCATGGGGCCCACATGCCACAATGCCTTTTCATCAGGAGTGTAGCCGATTCCCTCCAGCATGTGCCTGCCACGCTGATCCATTGCGAACAAAGGCTGAGCCATTAGGAGCTCTTTTAATGAACCTGGGGATTTTTTTTTTAACTTGCCTCTCCTAGGAATCCAGACATCCCTTCCAATTGCTCTCCATCCCTGCCTGGTGTCGGCGGCCCCTGGGCTGGCATCAGCCGAGCAGAGGAGTAGGAATGAGGATGCAGAAAAGGAGGGTTTAATGAATATTTCATAAAGCCATTCCAGACCTTTTCATTAACACCAGCGCGAAGTGCTCCACGCCTTAGATGTTTGTTATTGTACACAGGGGCATCACAGGCAGCAAGCCTGGCGTGGGGGTGGGGTATTCTACTTATTGAAACAGGAAAACAGCCATCAGCGTAAATGTCAATATATTACAGACCAGTTGGCCTGAGAGGACTTTGACATTCACATACTTTCATGTAGTGTGGACTGGATGGAGTTAGGGGCTTGAAATGGCTTCTCCCAGGGGAGGGAAGAGAGGAGAGAAGGTGTCCAATTTCTAGATTTGTTTTACTGCAGGGATCTGAAAATAGATAGAGAAAAGATAAAATGTTCATTATAAAAAGAGTGCCGTAAAGGCTGACCTGGCCTTCCAATAAAGCCATGGCCACTATTAGTAAAAAGGTCACTGCAAATATTGTGGCTTTGTTCTTTACCTGCCAGTGATAGCTGCTACTCCCCAGGGTGGAGGAGACCAGGCACAGGTCAGTGAAATATGAACATCAGGTGCACAGGTAGCTACATGTCAACACTTAGCAAACAGAGCTGCTGCTGGGCCAGCGAGCGGAGGCTCGGGAATTGCTGGTCTGCGAGTGCTTTTCAAATAAGCCTCACGCCCAGAGAGTTACTCCCTGGGCTATCGAGGGATCAATTCTGGGCTGAGAACTTCTCCCTTCAAAGAGCCCTGCTGCCAACGTGCTCTTCCATCCTACTCCAAGTGAGATTTAACAGAATCCAGCATTGTTCTGCGCCAGCCCTGCAAATCCCCAAGTGGCATGTCAGAGCTTGTGGGACAGGGGAGGGGGACTCCCTGACACCTATGCTAGCGCAGGCCGCCTGATGAACTCCATTGATTTTTTATACTTGCTCTGGAGTGAGTTTAATGAATCTGTTCCTGGCTGCTTCCTGCTTAAACCTTTCCTTGGTGCTGGAGCTGCAGAGACAGCTTCTAATAAAACAGAAAATCATTGTGAGGCCGTACCCCTTGCTTCCACACTTGCGTCCCCGTGAGTAGCTCTCTGCTGCGTCCCTTGGCATCAGTTCCTCACTGCAGGGAGGAGATGGGCAAATGGGGGCTGCAAATCGCTTTGAGAAACCTGGTAACTCTCTTGGATGGAAACTGCTGCTCTATAATAACATGACCTGCTTGCATCTCTCTCTTTTCCTAGGCTGATGTCTGCAGACTGGAAGGGTGGCCCACCTTGGGCCTTGTGAAAACATGGCTCACAGCCCGGCCAATTCTGAGATCAGTTCAAAGCTCATGAGATTCCAGAAACAATCAGAGTGGGGTCCTCTATTTGCCTCCCAGTTTTGGAGCCACCAGAATTCCTGGGGTAGGCCACCCTCTCGACGACCCAGGCATTGTGCATACATAACACCTGGATGTGGGGGAACTGATGGGTCATGGCTGTGGGAAGCCCAGCAAGTCCTGCCCACTGCAGCACAGAGGCCTGTCTGTGCATGGGGCTGAGCTGGGGGCAGATGAGCAGCCAAAGGGACCAAATCCTGCTAGACCAGGGCAGAGGGAGGATGCAGCAGAGAAAATAGAGCACAGCCGGTGGGGAGGGTGTATAAGTGCCCATGCTCCTCTTCCCCCAGCACAACTTCTGTACAGGCCCTGTGAATATAGCTCTGTGATAGGTGCAGCAGCTAGGTACTCAAACCTGGAGAGCATTGGGGCTCTTCCCAGCCCTTGGTAAATGACCGGCCACAGCCGGTCAAGGGGATAAAATTCAAATGACTGTGCAGGCTGTGCCTTGGTACCCCTGGCTGCACATCACTTGTTGCCTGGGTCCAACCAGCCGTGTGGCCCATGCTCACAAGGGTTGGTGTTTTTCCTAAGGCCCCAGCTCCTGAACCGATGTGGATATGAGGGGCATTTCAGAAGCATGCCAATAGGAGATGGTGCAGCAGCAATGTGCCTGGGAAAGGCAGAGCTGACCCGGGACAAGTGGGCCAGGTACTTGCAGCAGGTTGGGGTGAGAGGGAAAATGTAGATCCCCGCATCTCATAAAGTACAACCCAAGCTCTGCTGGCATGGCTTTGGGAGGCAGCTAGCCAACATCCTGGGTGAGGCGTGGCCTTCCAAACCTTGCAGAGGAACCACAAATGTCCCCAAGCACCTTGGCATTCTGCATCAGGAAATTTAAACGTTTCCCAGTTGGCACTTGAGAGAGTCACAGGAAACTTCCTCCCTGATCTTGGTGGTGCAGGGCCAGAGAGAACCTCAACAGGCCCAAAAGTCAGGTCAAGTCAGGTGGCCACTTTCTCCAGCCGGTTCTACCCTCCTGAGGCTTTGCAGCTGAGTGTGTGCAAATTTAAAAACCTGGCTCCCTGTTCACATCGTGCTCTCAGTGAGAGGGTGCTGCCCTGCCCACGGCATTCCTGTATGAGTCTGGGCCAGGAAGCAGTTCTGTGGTAGCAAGAGATGACACAATCACTGGCAGTTTATAGCGCTGTGCACAGCTGTTGAACTAGTGTCTTCCTTCAGAGTGGCAGCTGGGAGCTGACCCTATCCATCAGGAAGGACCAGAAAACCCAGTGAGTCTGCTCACAGCCTGGTAGGTGACACAAATAGTTTCCAACATGCAAGCAGCTATCAGACCGGGGGTTTCCCTAGAGTACAGTGCTCTGGGGCCCCGATGCACACACACGGCAAGCTGGATTTTGCCAATAAATGTTGCTGCTGCAGAGTCGACAGTTTAACCCTTAAAGCACATCCCGTACGCTCACCAAACGCAATGCACGGGAGTCTGGGTCTCTTGAACGTCCAGCACGGACAGCTGAGCTCTGTTACACTCCGCCTGCGGATTGGGTATTTCATTTTTAAGTCAACTGGGAATTGAGGTGGGGTTCGCTATAGGGGTGCCATGTAAAGGAGGGTAAACATGCCCTGAGGGATAGGAAGTATGGGGTAACAGATGCAGGAGGCCCAGACGTTGCATAAGATCAAACTAATGGGAAAGAAATTTTTTAAAAGTGTTTTGTTGACTTGTGGCAAGAGGGAATTAATATTGATGAAAGGGACATAAATGACACTGAGCATTAGCCAAGCCAAGAAATCACTTAGCTCCCGAACAGGGTATGCCTGCAGTTGTGAGTGCCTGAGGTGAGGTGGAGGGGATGGAAAGGGTGCATCTATGTTGCACTCTTAGCTCGAAATAAGCTCTGCAATTTGAGCTATGCAGATTGTGCAGCTTATTTTGAGTGTATTTCAAAATAGCTTATTGTCTACACAGCACCAAATTTCGAAATAAAGCGCCATTCTGAAATGTCCCTTACTCCTTGTGGAATGAGGTTTACAGGGACTTTGGAATAACATGCCCATTATTGTGAAAAATATTTAGAAATAACAGGTGTGCTGTCAGGACACAAAATACTTATTTGGGGATACTGAAAGTATCTCGAAATAGCGCCGCACTGTAGACATGCTCAGAGAGAGCAAGCGAACACAAGTCCTCAGCTCCACTCCATGTGGTCAGGTCTCTCCTATCTACACAACAACATTACTTTGGAATAACTGACATTATTCTAAAATAACATCGTTTACACAAGCAGTTATTTCCACATAATGTCAAATACTGTCAAGTTGGAAGACGTCTTACTCCGAAGCCTGTAACCCTCATTGTACGAGAGGGAGGGAAGTTGGGGGAAGCGTGCTCTTTCTCGAAATAACTGCTGTGTAGACAGGGGCAAAAGTCAAAATAAGCTTTTTCAACTTAAGCTATGCAATTAGCATAGCTCAAGTAGCATAGCTTATTTCGAGTTTAGCCCTGCTGTGTAGCCCAGGAACGACTGAGCTATGCTCACACTGTACTGAGCCAATTCACCAAAGGCAGAACTGAGATCAGGTTATTTTTCCCATAAAACCCCTGCTATCCTGTGCCGCCTTCTCTCCCAGGTGCCCTCCTAGCTCTCTGGGCCAGTCTGCCTGGTTCCTTCAGTCTCACTGAGAGTCCTGATACTTCTGTGGATTGTGGGAAGTGGAATCTTCTTCTCCCCATTCAGGCTCCAGCAAAATAAGCTGCGCCTGGCTCTCCACTTTGGAAGTGCTGCCAAACCAAAGCAGACAGACCTCACCTGAAAATTTCCTGGGATTTCCGCATTCAAGTTTGCTCACTGTGCTCCATGAAATGCTGCACTGGCTGCTGGAAGTGGCAGTCCTTTGCCTCCGCTCAGCTCCCCCGGAGGAGTACTCTCTCAGGGAGAACCACTGGAGCACGAATTTTGAGAAGGAAGCTTCCATGCACCAGTCTCAGGGCACGCGGCTTCCCTGCACTCTCTCTGGGTGTGTCCACACAGCATCATAACTCGAAATACGATTCGCAATTTGGGCTGTGTCTAGACTGGCAAGTTTTTCCACAAAAGCAGCTGTTTTGCGGAAAAACTTGCCAGCTGTCTACACTGGCCGCTTGAATTTCTGCAAGAACACTGACTTCCTACTGTCTGAAATCAGTGCTTCTTGCGGAAATACTATGCTGCTCCCGTTCAGGCAAAAGTCCTTTTGCGCAAAAGGGCCAGTGTAGACAGCTCAGATTTGTTTTGCGCAAAAAAGCCCCGATTGCGAAAATGTCGATCGGGGCTTTTTTGCAGAAAAGCGCGTCTAGATTGGCACGGACACTTTTCTGCAAAAGCACTTTTTGCAGAAGAGTGTCCGTGCCAATCTAGACGCTCTTTTCCGCAAATGCTTTTAATGGAAAACATTTCCGTTAAAAGCATTTGCGGAAAATCATGCCAGTCTAGATGTAGCCATTGTGTATCTTATTTCAAAGCTATTTTGAAATAGTTTATTTTGTCATTTGGTGCCATCTACACAACGCCAAATTTAGAAACAAAGTGCTATTCCAAAACATCCCTTACTCCTCCTAGTATGAGGTTTACAGGAATGCCAGAATAGCGGGCCCGAAATACCGGGTTTGCTGTGAAGAGGCGGGATAGCTAAGGCGGGATACTCCGGTATCCCAAAATAGCGTTGCAGTGTAGACGTCACCTCTGATAGCATCCAGGGGCAGCCCAGCAGTAGGAGGCCTCCTGAAGAAATGCACTGCGAGGCTGCTGGCTCCCAAAGTCAGAAAATCAGCCGTGCTTCTGCACCTCACCAGTGGTGACTCTGGCAGCTTGCCCCCTGGCCGGGGCCCAAGAGCACGTGTGGCAGAGCTAACGAGAACTTGCAGCAGATGGTACCATCTGTGCCCATCTGGTTCCTTTCCCAACAAGCTGCCACCTCCCCAGTTGTTGAGGAAGGTGGAAGAACTGAGGAGTGACTCTGAATTAGCATTACGAGGAGGCGGACTGTGAGAGCTGGTGCTGGCTGAGCACAGAACCTGTCAGCAAGGAGGGCCCGTGCCAGAGAATTGGGACACAATCGCTCATCCTGTGTGAAGCAGAGGTGATAGCACCCCATACCCTCCACCTGACTGCCGGCTCACAAGCCTGCAAGAACCAGAAGCATGTGGTGGGGAGGAGGTGTGGAGGTGAGATGATGTATTCCCCTGGCCGGCTTCCTGCGCTCCAGTCACAGCTGGATTTGCCCAGTTCTTGGCCCGTCTTTTGACTTCTGGCAAAGGCTGGTTCTGAAACCAGCGCTCCAGATAGGGAGCTGCTGGCTCCATGCCAAGCCCACAGGATTTCCTTGGAGAAGGGACCATGGAGAGGCCCTTTGGCCACATCAGATCTTGCTTCCTGCATCTCAGCTGTAGCCTTCCTGCTCCTGCACAGGCAGACCCACGCTGGGGGGAGGCGGGTTCTAGTGTGGCTCTGCATTGGGCAAGAGAATTGTCCATGGAGTTGCAGTGGCAGGCTCTGCTCTGCTCTGCTTTGTGCCTCTGCAGCACAGTTGCCCGCCGAGGGGTGTCTGGGGGGAGGGATGTTCCCAGGCACTGCGAGGGGGCTAATTTCAACAGAGGGGACTTCGTGACGGTGCCCAGCTCCTTTGTGGTGTCTCGCCCACCCGCTCCAGGGGAAGCACAAGTCATTTTCATTCTCAAATAATCTTGACAGACGGTGTCAGCCTCTGTCTCAGGCGATCAGCATCACTGACTAAGCTGCGGCCCTCGGTGTCATCCCGCTGAGCTTTGCACCAGGGAGGCTGTTTCTCCCTCCTTGCCTGGCAGGCTAGAGCGTGCTTCGGGAACCTACGGGCTGTGGGAATGCAGCTGGCCACAGCCAGTCAAGCTGGCCTGAACTCAGCTTGTCGGAAGTAGAGGGAGAGTTTGAAAATGTGGCCAGGGTATAGTCCTGCTCAGAGATTCAACTCTCTCTTTACGGGGCCCCAGCCTGCATCCTCTGATGGGGAGCATCCATTGACTGCAGGCAGACATGGATTGGGCCCAATACCCAATATTAATGCTGGCTTAGTTTGACATCCCCATAGCTAATGACCCTGAGTCTTGAGCCAAGGCCAGACCTGGGCAAAATGTAGCCTGCAGGTTGGATCTGGCCCATCAAGACACAGCATCTGGCCCGCAAATGCCATGGGGAGCCTTAGGCAGATTCCCTACATGTGCCCACTCCCCATTGCCACTGAGAAAAGTGGCTGCCGGGCAGTTTGTGATTCACAGCTGTGAGGGAGGAAGGGCAAGAGACTTCATGCACTATCCCCACCCCAGCATGATCCCATTGGCTGGTTATTGGCCAATGGGAGCTGCCTGTGTCAAGAACAGGCAGTGCACTAAGCACCCTCCCCAGCCAGGCTCTTATCCATAGAGCACATGGCCCTGCAGCCTGAGCGGAGGCTGGGCAGACTCCTGCCTGGGAAACGTGCTGGGCTGCTGGCGGGAATCTCCTGGTAAGTCTCCAGGCCAGAGCCTGCCTCTGGCACCCCAGCCCCTCCCTGCCCCCAATTCTCTACCCCCCTTTCTCCCCTCATAACCCAAACCCTCTATCCCCATCCTGAACCCACACTCCCTCCCAGAACCTGCACTCCACTGCCTTGTCCCAGGTCACAATGGCCTCTTTCATCTAAACTCCCTCCCAGACCCCACACCCCCTCCTGCACCCCAATCCCTTTCCCCAAGCTCCCTTCTGCACCCAAACTCCACCCCAGACCCCGCACCTCCTGTATTAATAGCATGGAAGAGTGCGGCCCACGACTGCTTTCCAAATTCTTGGAGTGGCCCCCACCAACAAAAATTATTGCCCACCCCAGGCCAAGGCTCATTGCCCTCACGTTTGCTACTCAGTGGCTTGCTCTTTGGTGTCTCTGCCTTCAGAAAGTCGTTACTAGGTGCAAGCGGGGGAGGAGGGTAAGGATGCATCTTGGAGCATCCTTGTTAATTTGAACAACTATTTATTTAAGCCTCCAAAGCACATTTCATATGCAGCAGCCAGCCTGTGCTCTGGGCTTTAACTGCAGTATTGATCGGTGCTGCTTCAACATCCTCATTTAGATTCTGAACACTGGCTCAGAGACTCCGTCTCAGTGTCCAGTCAATAACTTGGATTTGTAATTTGCCAATAATCAGCCAGGCCCTCGGTCGGACCCCTGCCCAGGTCATGTGCTCAATGGGGAAGGTGAAACCATTCAAACGGGGTCATGTGTGTGGCCTAAGCTAAACCATGGGCTCTGGAGCTCTTAATCAAGCTTGCAAAAAAATAGCCTCCCTCTTATTCTCATAGGCCTGTTTACGTAAAGACAATGAGAAGGTGCCCAGCCTGCGGTGCTGCCTTGCCCTTGCCATCCTGTTGTGTCACACCAGCCAAGTTCCCGCAGCCTGGAACCGTGTGCAGGTCTGGGAAGGCTGCGGGGGCAGGAGGGGCTGTGCCCAGGGAGGGATATCGTAGGGCATATGGGGGGCTCCCTTGGCTTAGTGTGGGGGTGCGGCTTGCTTGTTTTAGCCACAGCATGTCTCCATGTTCTAAACATAGTTCTGTATAAGGCCTCCCTCAGCTGCGGCGTCCCCAAGGGCTAGAGCTCGGGGTGCTACTGTGCGCGGAGTGGGAACTTTCTCCAAGGCACTGCCAGCCTGAGGAAGCAGCACCAGCTCCCCATTCCCATCTGAGTCCAACCAAACCTGCCTTCCACCTGCCAGCTCCAGCCAATCCTTTCCATCCCCCAGGGTATGTCTACACTACCACCCTAGTTCGAACTAGGGTGGTAATGTAGGCAACCGGAGTTGCAAATGAAGCCCGGGATTTGATTTCCCAGGCTTCATTTGCAACTCCGGTTGCCTACATTACCACCCTAGTTCGAACTAGGGTGGTAGTGTAGACATACCCCTACAGATTTCCTCCTGTCTTACCCTGAGGGTGTGTTGCCGGGCAAGCATGCCTGCCCCCCAGGGTGGGTGCCAGGCTTGTAAGGTCTCTCATGAGGTGCTCCACCTCGCTTGGGTACCAATTTGGGTAAGTGCAGGGTGCTGTCTGCAACTTGTCCCAGGCCAGCATCTGCGGCTTCAGTCAATAACCCTCCTTCTGCAGGGCAATGAGGCCTAGCAATCTGATTCACTAGCGAGGCTCCCTTCCTGCAGGGCCATGTGCTCTAGCTGCCAGAGTCACTAGCAATGCCCTCATCTCAAAGGGCAGTGGAGCCTACCAGCCACACCCCTTCTCCACGGGACAGTCAGGTCTAGTGGACAGAGTCAATAACTATGCCCTACTTCCATAAGGCCATGTGACCCAATGGCCAGAGTCAATAACCTTGCCCTCTCCTTGCGCGGCAGTGCGGCTGAGTGAAAAGAGTCAATGGAGGGAGTGTGACCCGGCCAGCCCTCTCCATGGGTCCCAGCCCAGAGCCCTGTCAGCGGACCACCACAACACACTGAGCACCCAGATTACAACTCTCGGCCCTGGGCTATTCCCACCCATCTCTCCAGGGTTGTCTTCCCCAGGCCTTCCCTTCAGCCTGTGGGCTTCTCCTGCCATTCCCTGCTGACTGGCCTCTGCAGTTTGGTCCATCAGCAGCTCCTCCTCAGGATCACCAGCAGCCTCTTTCCCCAGTGGCTGTTAGCACCGACTGAGCTGCTCCACTGGCCTTTATACCTGACCTCAGGCTGGAGCATGTCCAGCAGCGCTGTGGGGGCGGGGTAACCAGATTCAACCTTCGTGGCCCCAGGGCGGGGTGGGTATGTCCCATCACAGGGTGCATGAGCCTTCTGCTCTGCCGCTCAAGTGGCCTGGAGCTGCCTTCCTGCGTCGTTGACTCCTCACCTCTCGGTCTCATTTCAAATGGCTGCTGAAAGCCAACCACCCTCTCTGGCCTGTGCACTCATCTGAGTGAGCAGTCACAGGCTGAGAATGGAATTACCGGTTCATCCGTGGGACTGGATGCGGTGCACGTTCCTGCAGACGGCACACAGCAGGGGAGTGAGAGTCTGTCCTGTGGGAGGCGGCATTGCAGAAAGAGGGAAGGTCCCGTAGGCTTTTTCGCTATGTGGAGACAGGGCTGATTTGTGTTCAGAGGTCTCTGAGCTGTTAGAAGAGGCAAATTTGACAGGAGAGTTAATGCCTGGACATCACTCAGGGTCTGGAACTTGTGAAGGTTCCCCCCAAGTCAAGGCACTGATGATATTGACTGTGCCATAAATGCCCTTAGTAGATTTGGAGGGGGATGTGTAAAAGGAGAAAAACCCACCACAAGCACCGCCCAGGCAGAAGCTTAGCAGGTGGTCACTTCCCGTCAGGTAGGGTCTGGCCCTTTAGCTTCCCCAAGGACTCCAAGGGCTTCACCCTGCTTGGGGAGTTTGGGTTTGGAACAGTGGGTGTCTTCCCCAGCAGGGCTCCCTACGGAGTCAAGGCATCCATTGAAATCCTGTCTTTAGGAGTGGGCAGAGGTCACCCTTCTCTACCTGGCTCTGATCTGGCTATGTCCTGTACCTTGGGGTGTTGCACAGCTGCCCCTCCCCCCAGATCACCTCCTACCCATGATTCCCTACTCCATCCAAGTAAATGCATAGAATCAAACCCCGAGTCATCCACCAGTCTCTCCTGGGCAGGACCTGTCAGGGCTGTTTGTCCAGGTCTCGGGCCACAAGATCTCTAGAGCAGTGGTTCTCAACAGGGAGGGCACATGTACCTCAGGGAGCTCTTGCAGGGGGCCTGTCAACTCCTCAGGATCTTTGCCTCATTTTGCAAGAGGCTACAGAAAAAGCACTCACAGTCAGTGCAAACTAACAGTTTGCAGGGACAACGTGAGAATGCCAGTAGTTTTTTAGTGCAAATGTTCAGGGACACATCTGTATTATGATGTCTGATTTTGTGAGCAAGCACTTTTTAAGTGTAGTCAGGCTTTGGGGTACACAACACAAACCAACACCTGTCTGGAAAGAGTGGGAGCCACTGCTCTCGGGCAGCACTTCCCCAGAGCTCAGAGCAGAGGTTTGCTTCTGCCCACTGTCCTCTTAGCCACCACGCCTGCAGGTTGTGCAGGTTTGCAGGTATGTCCTGGTGAGGCTTTCTGGGTCCAAAGCTTTCCTTTACCTCCTGGTACCCTCCTTCACAAGGGGAAATATCTGAAGCTACTCTCTTGGCCCGTATGTGAATTATATTGCGTCAGCTGGTTTCACACTCCATGTATGTGTTTGTGGAAAGGCAGAGCAAGGCCTCCGAGTACTGATTGTAAAAGGAAAAGTCAGCATCAAAACTACAAAGGCAAGTACTTTCACAACAAACAGCTCCTGTGTTAACCTGGAAGCCCGAGCATGGTTCCTATTCCCATTGGGTATTGGGGTAGTTTTGGAGAAGAGGTATTTGTATGTACTAGAAAGGAGGAGTTTTGCTGGGGTTTGACCCCAATAATAGACTTCCTGACCTGCAAAGTGGGCTAGTTATTCTGCCTAGCGAGTATGTGTCAGGCAGGCGCATCACTGTTTCTGTAGGAAAAAGACCTCATTGTAACAGCCGTGAAATAAGTTTTGAAGATCTTGTTACTTGGAGACACATCTTTTGGTGCACAATTTGGCTGCAATCATACAGATATTGTGCATTCAGTTATATTTGAAAAGGCTAGAAAAAGAGCAGAATAAACTATTACAAAGCACCAAGACAAGATGAGTCGACAAGTCAGAAAATGCTTATGTGCATTGGGAGAAGCTGCAAACAGAAAAAAAAAATAATAATTAAAAAAAGCTGAAACATTGATCAGGAAGATTTCAATTACCTTGACGTTGACAGGACGAAAATTGCAGAGAGACTATGAAAAAGCACAAGCTTGCACGGCGAACACGGGGCTGTTTCCTTACGCTGGTGTTTTCTGGCACCAGCACGATTGGAAGCAATTTGAGTCATATTCCCAGGCAATGAAGTGGGGCTGACAAATGGGACAGACAAATGGGATCTCCGAAGCATCGGATTTGAGCTGAAGCTGCGTTTCTGAGTGGGGCTTATCTCCACAGAGTGAGAGCAGGGCAGAAATGGGGTGTCGTAGGGATGGGGAGAGTTTTTCAACTTGGGAAGTAGCTGGGGTACTAAAATGGATGGTACATCTTAGGTAAAGGGAGTACTCTGTCGCCATATCTATGAGCATGCTGGCCAGGAAATACCTTGCAGGAGCACATAACAGGCTTCCTTCTGTTACCACTGCCTGTGGTCCTTAACTGCCTCCCATTACTTGTCATGTGGGCACCTCCCAGTCATCAGCCTCACACACACGGGCCAGGGCAGGGCTATTAGCCCCAGGTACACGTGCAAACTAAGACCCAGCGAGGCCATTGGCCATCCAGGGACTCAGTGGGGAATTGAACCGGGGCCTCCTGCCCTAATCCCAGGACACCTTCTCCTCCAAGGAGGGAGGGAGACATTGCCTTTGCTGCTTCATGGCCCTAGGGTCTGGGGTGACAGAGCGCCCTTGTCTGAATCTCCCATGCCGCTTGCACGGTGCCCCGAGCACCAGGCTGGGAGGCTGTGAATAGAGCCACCCAGGTTGCTTCTTGCAGCTGGGAACCACGCTGGGCCCTGGGGCCAGGCCTGAGGCCAAGGCAAAAACCCTCCCCGGCTTGTAGGCCAGCATGCAGCCTGCAGCTTTCAGCTGGCAGGGTGCGTCTGAATCCAGCGGCCTGGCTACTCACTTTCTGTCGTTTTCACTTTAAGCTGGCCTTTTCCCAGCATCAGACCCTCTGTTTCCGCTTCCAGTCCCAGGATATGCCTGCTGCTGTGCAGTTCTGTGAGTGTTGACTTTTCAATAGGGCTTAGTCTACATTGCAGAGTTTTTGTGCAAAAAGCTTTGTGCGGAAGAGATCTTCCACAAAAACTTCTTGCACAAAAGTGTGTCCAGACCTCAAAGCACATCACAAAAGCAATGTGCTTTTGCGCAAGAAAGTGCCCACACTGCATGGACATGCTTGCACAAGAAAGCTCTGATGGTCATTCACAGAATGGACATCAGAGCATCTGCGTTTTTTCCCATGGGGGCTTGTTGCGCAAAAACCCCGCTGGAGTGTCCACACTTGCCTTTTTTGTGCAAGAGTTGTAGCACAAAAAGAAGTTATTGCTCGTGGGAAGAGGAATAACTCTACTGGCAAAAGCCATCTGTTCTGTCAATTTACTAGCACAAAAATGCGCGATGGACACTCCGACGTTTTTTGCGCAAAAACTTTGTAGTGTAGACATAGCCTAGCTGACTGCTCACAAGAGGCACTGGCGAGCGCACAGCCCTGCTTGGGAATCCATCCCCTGGAGCTGAGTCTCAGTCTGCCCACAGTGGTTGTTGCTCCTGCTCGTTGTGGAGAGGTGAAATGAGGCACTGGGTTCAGGGCTAATGGTCCCCTTTTGAAAGTGGGTCCCTGATTCTCCTCTCACCCACACTCTGGCACACTCTGGCTTCCTTGACCTCCGTCAAGTTACACATCTCCTGGGTACGTGAGAGCAGGGTCAGGCCCTTCCTGTGGAATCCACATAGCTAGTGAATTCTGTGCCAGCAAGCCCTGCTCTGGGGAATGTGACCTCATCCCCAGCCTGTCAGCACTGCAGAGTGGGCTGTTTGGGAGAGGCTCACTGGAGGGGGCACTGGTCCTACACGCTGTCATTCACGGTGCTGGGATGGCCCTGGCTCTAGGTGTCAGAGCCAAAGTTCATGGGCACCAATGGGAAGACTTCTCTCCACTCCACCTAGGCTCTGGACTGGATCCTGGCCCGACTAAGTCAGTGGGACTGGATCAGACCCTGGTGCCAAACGTGCCAGCTTCGTAGCGATGTGTGACACTGATGGCCGCAGACGTCCCACTCTTAACCGTGGGCTGGGCTGAGCATGACAAAGCCACTGCAAAGCCTACGTTACACTCCATTTGCAGCTCCCCTTTGCAGCCTGGCCAAAATGTTACTCCAACACAGCCTCAAAGTCCATTTGTTGCCATCATGTGTGGGGCTCAGCAGCTTTGGAATGTTGTTGGATTTACAAAGGAATATACAGGCAAAAGCAAAAGCCCTAAAACCCACTGCCTTTGCAGCTGACCAGTTCTGAGAATGTATTTAATCCTCTCTACTCCTGCACGTTCACACCTGTGCAGTAAATCACCCATCAGCGGCAAGCCGCAGGCAGTGTTTGCTGGTGGAATGCATTGCACGTTTGCCAGCCAGCTGCCTCTGAGCAATACAGTTGGAGTTCTCGGCTGTGTTCCTGCCTGCCTAGGGACTGTGTCCCAGTATCTCACTCTTGTCTCCTTCGATTTCACTGACAGCCCATTTGAGGAAGTTGGAAGGGGCACCATTAGCTCGCAGTACATTATGGAAGTGTCACCGGTGTGATCTATGGCGGTGCACACAGGCTCCTAAATAACAGGGGAACAGACTGGCATTAGGAGAGATTTTTTTGATGGGTTCTTCCATGAGGAGGATGCTGCAGAGAGCTCCTTTCATACAGCAGATGGGATCCTATGGCTTCTGCCTCCCGGCCCCCCGGGTCTTGTGCAGTGAGGCCAGATAAACTGTCTGGGGGCCAGCATCACGCCTGGCTGTAAACAAAAGGGAAGGGGGGCTGGGCAGGTTGGGCCAGTGCAGAAGCGTCTGCTCCTGCCTGCCTCTGGGAATGAGAAAGACCAGGGCAGAGGGATACAGGAGCGAGGAGGAGGAGGGGAGCAAGAAGAGAACGGGAAGGACTGATACAAGAACAAAGAAAAAGAGAAGAGGAAGAGAGAGAGCATCAGTGTGTGTGATTAGCGATTTGCTAACACTGCTTGGTAGAGACGTATCTACCTAGATCCTAGCGTATCTCGGGGGAGAGGGTAAGACTTTCGTGTCTGCTGAAAGAGGCTTTGTGCTCCAGTGACAGAAAGTCAGGAGCTAATGCAGTTGCCTTTGCAGCTTCCTTGATTGACTCCTGTGTCTTCTTCTGTAAACCTGCATTTCTGGGACCAGGGCCTGTAGCCTCAGGATTTCCAAATCCATGCTGAAGCATCCACACCTGGGCTTACAATTACTGGATCTCATGTCCATGCACATATGTCCACACTGAGAGACCTTCTGACTTGGGTCTGTGGCATGGCTGCATCTACACTGCAAAATGGCCAGCTTGGCCCTAAGTCCTAGCAAACCTTTGGCTCAGACCCAGCCTTGAATGAGTCCTGAGCCCTTGCTGACCCACGTCCAACAGATTTGTATGCAGACAGCAAAGCAGTTTGAGCTCAAAGCTGAGTCTGAGACTGGGTGTAGACATACCTTCAGTGCCAGGGAGGCAAACTGAGGCAACCACATTTTCAAAGGTGTTCATAACTTTGGGTGCTTCTGTTTTGGGACACCTGATTTGAAGGACCTTGGGTCTGATTTTTGGAGGTGCAGCTTCCCTGCAGCTCACACATGTGTGCACATACACAAACACACACTCTCCCTCTCTTGTGGTTGCCTCTGGGCAGCTTTGCTTCTGTGCTTCCACACTTTAGTGTAAAGACTAATCAGATGCTGTTCCACAGGATATTTAATGCTGCTGGAAAAGCATCAAGACTTATTGACCATGCAATCTTCCATGTCCGTGCATTTTACAGGCTTGCAGAAGTAAATATCAATAACGCATGTGCAGTTACTGCACACACATTTCATCATTATTCTCCAAATCTTTCTCAGTAGGGGTGCGTCTACACAGTCACACATAGCTCGAAATAAACTACATAATTTGAGCTATGCAAATTGTGTAGCTTATTTCAAGATAGCCTGTTTTGAAATTTGGCACTGTCTATACAGCACTCATTTTGAAATAGAATGCTATTCCAGCAGTGTGACACTGTTGTTTATAAGAAAGGCAGAATTCACCTTCGGTGAGGGTATTGGCGATAACATTGTTTTTGCTGGGAAGGTATGATGCGGTCAGGTGATAACTCTGCCGAATCGCCCAGTTCCACAAATGTATGACCTCTGTGCAGAGGAGGCGTGAACATGCGCCTCCTTGCCAGGTGATATAATACACTGTGTATAATGTCTTAGTGAGAATCTGGGTTGTAAGGCCTTGGATGATGTGGAGAAAATGCTTGCAAGTGTTGAATACTGCTCGTAACTCGAGGAAGTTTATGTGTTGCAGGGATTCTTGGGGCGTCCAGAGACCCTGAGCTCGATGCTCCTGAAAATGGGTGCCCTAGCTGAGCAGGGAAGCATCCGTTGTGATCTGCAGTGAGGGCTTCTGGCTGTGAAAGGGGACCCCTGTTAACATATTCCTGGGGTTGTCCCACCATGCCAGTGATGTCCTGATGTGTTTGGGAATAAAAACTGTCCTGTTTGTGCCGTATGCACTAGGGGTATGTCTAAACTACATGGCTCCGTTGACGGAGCCGTGTAGATTTGTTTTTTTGGCAAAGGCAAATGAAGCCGCGATTTAAATGATCATGGCTTCATTTAAATTTACATGGCTGCTGCGCTGAGCCGACAAACAGCTGATCAGCTGTTTGTCCGCTCAGCGCGCTAGTCTGGACGCTCCCCTGCCGACATCAAAGCCCTTTGTCGGCAGCCCCGATAAACCTCATCCCACGAGGAATAACGGGGCTGCCGACAAAGGGCTTTGATGTCGGCGCGGGAGCATCCAGACTAGCGCGCGCACCGACAAACAGCTGATCAGCTGTTTGTCAGCTCAGTGCGGCAGCCATGTAAATTTAAATGAAGCCGCGATCATTTAAATCGCGGCTTCATTTGCCTTTGCCTATCTGTCTAATCTACATGGCTCCATCGATGGAGCCATGTAGACTAGACACAGCCTAGGTGAGTAAACAGTGAATAGCCAATGCTGAAGGCTGCACAGGTGAAGTCTCGCATGTGGTACCACTTATGTGGTAGCCGCCATATGGCCCAGCAGCTGTAGACAGGTAAGTATGTGGGATTTGGGAGAAATTGATACAGTCTGTACCAAATCCCAGATTAGTAGGAACCTCTTCGTGGGTAAGTACGCCTTTGAGGTCAAGGAATCAAGTCTTGCACCGATGAATTCTAGGTTGCGATTCGGTGTCAGGGAGGACTTCTCAAAATTGATTATGAGCCCAAGAGCTTTGAACACCATCATGGTAGTGGTAACTGCCCATGTAGCTTCGTCGAGTGTGGTGGCCTTTAATAGACAATAATCCACATACAGGAAGATCATGATGTCGAGGCGACGAAGGTAAGCTGCCACCACCACCAGGGTCTTGGAAAAAACTCGTGGTGCTGCTGAAAGTCTGAATGGTAACACCCGGTATTGGTAATGGTCAGCTCCCACTATGAACTGAAGGAACCGCCTGTGGGCCGAGTGTATCATTATATGAAAATAGGCGTCCTGTAGATGGAGCGATGCGAACCAATCACCTTTGTCAAGAGCCGGAATGATAAAAGCTAACGTGACCATCTTGAATTTTTGTTTCTGCAGGTGACGGGTGAGCCAGCGTAGGTCCAGGATAGGCCTCCAACCCCCTGATTTTTTCTGAGTGAGGAAGTATCGAGAGTAAAAATCTTTCCCTCAAAACTGAGTTGGCACCCGCTCCACTTCTCCTATGGTAAGCAGACGAGATACCTCTTGTTGTAGAAGAGTCTCATGAGAGGGGTCCCTGAAAAGGAATGGAGATGGAGGGGAGGAGGGAGAGATAGAGTTGAAAGAGATGATGTATCCTGAAGTGACTATGTCATGGACCCAACGGTCAGTGGATATAAGAGACCAACGCTGTTGATAAGGCCTCAACTGATGATGGAATAAACCTTGCACATTGTTTGGAGCTTCCATCAAAGAGGTGGTACACAGTCCCTTGATCAACACGTCAAACCTGCTGCTGACCCTACTGGTGGACAAGCGCTTTGCTAGGTTGTTGCAGTCGTTTTTGTGGGCGTTTTCTTGGCGTCTGCTGATCATATGGTCTAGCCCAGGGTGTCGCATAAGAGAAGGGCCTCTATTTGTTATAGGGCATGTATCTCTTGTGTCTGTACGGAGGCGTGTACATCCCAGAGTTCTCAATGTTATGCATGAGTCTTTACCCAAGTGAAATACCTGATCAGTGGATTGAGCAAAGAGTGACTGGTGATCGAAGGGCAAGTCTTCGATCTTAGTTTGTAGCTTTCGGGACAGCAGCTTGATGTAACCAAGACGCACGACGCATGACTACAGCTGTAGCTGTGGTTCAAGCTGCTGCGTCGGCCATGTCAAGTGCGATCTGCAACGCTGTTCTGGCAACTGTGTAGCCCTCCTGTATTACCATCTTTAGAATTTGACTTTTAGAGTCCGACAAATGTTCCAATAGAGGAACAAGTTTTGGATAGTTGTCGAAATCATGATTCACTAGTTGTGCAAACAGTGTTGTTTCTGCTGCACATACATCGTTAGAATCTCCTGGGATTGAGCAACTCTCTTGAAGAGCTCCTGAAACTGCTTATGATCTTCCATGGGAGACAAATCACCGGGAACTACTGCATTGTCTGGCGTAATTAGACATTCTTAGAGATGAAGTGGTGAAAGAATACACTTTCCTGACTAAAATGTCGAGACGCTTAGCCTCCTTGTCATTCGAGGTGTTTTTGGCCTGTATTATTTTCACCCTCTCTTGTGAGGCGTCCATAACAAGGGAGTTGGGCTGGGGATGGGTAAACAAGAACTCCATACCCTTCTGGCTTATGAAATATTTCTTATCCAACCGTTTGTTGGTTGGTAACGATGTAGCTGGAGTCTGCCAGATGTCATTGGCAACCTCCAAGATGGCCTCATCAAAGGGAAATGCCAACTTTGATTTCTGGGAAGGTTGCAAATTCTTCAGCAAACAGTGTTGTTTCTGCTGCACATACATCGTTAGAATCTCCTGGGATTGAGCAACTCTCTTGAAGAGCTCCTGAAACTGCTTATGATCTTCCATGGGAGACAAATCACCGGGAACTACTGCATTGTCTGGCGATG
Source organism: Pelodiscus sinensis (assembly GCF_052426305.1). Taxonomy (NCBI): domain Eukaryota; kingdom Metazoa; phylum Chordata; order Testudines; family Trionychidae; genus Pelodiscus; species Pelodiscus sinensis. The sequence goes on along the minus strand of NC_143085.1, from coordinate 37,518,638 downwards.
AAGAAGAGTAATTGGCAGGAGAATCAGGGCTCTGTTGGTCTTGGCATGGAGTGTTGTTGTCCTGCTGTTCCTCATAGGTATGGACTGAGGTAGCGTCCTCTGCACGAGTTGGTAGAGCTGCAGAAGGGGGGGATTCTAACGGTGCATGACGTGGAGACACTGGTTGACCGGAATGCGGGGATCGTGAACGGGGGTACCTCCTGCCGAGTGAGGAAGGGTGGTCATCATAGTAATGGTCATAATGGTGCAGCATAATAGCAGCTCTAGGCCCTGCCCTCAGGCATATATGTCACCGTCCCACCCTCCTTCCCCTTCCACCGTGATGCTCGGCTGACTTCTGAGCCACTCAGCCAGGCCGCCACGGTGGAGCAAGCAGCACAAGTGGCTGCTTGGGCCTTGCACTCCCCATGCAGCACGGGCCACCCAGAGGGAACAGCCAGCATTTCAGCGTTACAGACTCACAGACACTGGGCTACTATATATATGACTAGCCAATTAGCCCGTCATAAGATGGGATTTTCAGGTCTTCTCTCCTGAGCTCTCTCTCTCTCTCTTTCTCCTACTGCCTACCCCCCTCTCTCTCAGCTCTCCTCCGCCTCCTGCCTCTCTCTCAGTCTCTTTCTTTCTCTTCTCCTCCTCCTGCCTCTCTCCTCCATCTCTCCCCTTCCCCTTCCCCTTCCCTTTTCCCTTCCCTCCCACCGTGGCTCTTGGCTGAGTGCTGCCTGCTCAGCTGGGCTGCCGCAAGGGAGGGGGGCGGGGTGGTGATGTACATGGCCAGGGAGCAGGGCCATGTACGTCACCGCCCTTCCTTCTCCTCCCACTGCAGGGGAGCCCAAACAGCCCCTTGTGCTGCTGGCTCCCCCGGCGGCCTGGCTGAGGGGCGCAGCACTCAGCTGTGTGCCACAGCGGGAGGGGAAGAGGGGCGGTGACATACATGGCCCCATCCCCTGGCCGTGTACGTCACTGCTCCGCCCCCTTCCCCTCCCTCCATGGTGGCTTGGTTGAGTGTTGCACACTCAGCCAGGCCGCCGCGGGGGAGGAGGGGCGGGGTGATGACGTACACGGCCAGGGGGCAGGGATGTCTACATCACCGCCCCTCCCTCTCCTCTCCTGTGGTGGCCCATCTGAGGGGCGCACCACTCCGTGCCATGGTGGGAGGAGAAAGGGGGCGTGGTGACATACCTGGCCCCACCCCCTGGCCGTGTACACCACCATCCCGCCCCCCCTTCCTGTCCCACTGGGCCCACCTGAACAGTGCTCAGCTGGGCCCCGGCGGGGGAGCAAGCGGCGGCAAGCGGCCCTTTCGGGTGCAGCTGCGGCCAGTGGCTGCACCCCCCGCCAGGTCTGCTTCCTGCCCCCCTCCTCCTGTCCAGTCCCATGGGCCCCGATTCCCCTCCAGCTCTGCTTCCCACCTCCTCTTCCTGCCGGCCAGCCCCACGGCCCTCCAGGACAACCCCCCACCAGCGCTGCTTCCCTCCCCCCTTCCTCCGGCACCCCCATCCTCCCCTATAGCCCCCGATCCCCCACAGCTCTGCTTCCCACCCCCCCTTCAGGCCAGTTCTGCCCCCTACATGGTGCCCCACCCCTTCCTCTCCCTCACCCACCTGTGGCGCGCTGCGCCACTCCCAGCTGAGCTGTGCTCCCGCCGGGCCCACCTGAGCAGCCCCACCCCCCTTCCCCTCCCTCCGTGGCAGTTCGGCCAGCGCCACGGCCCCCCAATCAATACTGGAACTTGATTTTGGTTGTCTGAGGGGGTTTTGTTAATCCTCCTTGCCATTATTAGTCCTGAATGATGTTGCATGATTTCATGGTCCTGAAGTTTCTTTAACTTTACTAGCCATTGGATTTCTGGATCGAGTTGCTGAAGTTGTAGTATGTCCTTTGATTCCGAAGGTTCAGGAATCTTGATCACACACACGCTGGATGCGTTTCTCCACATACACTCTGTACCCAGTAAAGAAGCTTTTTTAGCCAATTGGTAGATGTGATTGTGCAAGGTGGAAATTTTGGCTTGATTCCATCAGTGGGCGCATACTTTGAATAAGTAGGTTTTGCCAGACTGCTTATGGGCCAACTCCCATATATATTCTAGGTAGTCTGAATGGGTGACAGGTTTACCTTGAGTTGTCTCCATCTCCCTTTCTTTCCAAGTGCTGATCCAGTCCACCAGTGCTCTGAGAACCCAATCTGAGTCTGTGCAAATTACTGTATCTTCGGCACTGGGTATATTTTCTGAAGCTAATGCAATGACCATTATTTCAGTGGCTTGTGCGAAATGGATTTCTACCGACTTTAAAATTTCTTTTTCTGAAGGAACATGCAAAGCAGCGCTCCCTGTCTTGATTTTTTCCTTTTCGTAATAGTTACTTCTGTCCATGACCCATATGTTGTTGTTAGTCTCTGTCTTAATTTGTTCATAATTCTGTGCTAATTTAAATGGTGATTGGTAATGTGGAGTTTGTACAAGAGGTACAGGACATTCATGATTGTCATTTCCAGGACTGCATAAGAGTGATGGAATGATACTTGGGGATTTGATCTTTTCTATTTTTATATCCTTGTGGAGGAGAGCCAAAGTCCATTAGGTAATCTAAGATTGTTGATTTGGCCTTTCTTGATTCTTCCAGATATTACATATTTTACTGGCATATGGGTAGTTCTTAATACCATGGAAGCCATGCCGATCAAGTACTCCCAATGTTGCATTGCCCAGATGAGACCTAATACTTCACATTCACACAGAGTAAACTGTTGTTCACCCGGGGCGAGTAGATTTTAAGCCGGCACGGTGCTGCAGTGTAATCAGTGCATGCGCAGTGCAGTCTGTACATGCGCAGCATGCCAAACCGCATGGCTGGTGAGCGAGGCTCACTGCCACTTGTCAAGCCCTGCTCATGAAGGTGTATTGACTTTCATCATACGTGAATGCGAACTTATAGTAGGAATTGGGGTGCAACGGAATGGAGAAGAAGGTGTTGGAAATGTCTAGCACCGTGAACCAGCATGCTCCTTCAGCAATGTGTGCTATGATTTTGGGTATTTTGCAACCACCAGAGTCATCCTGGGAGTAGCATGATTTAGATGCTGATAGTCCACGGTAAGTCTCCATGAGGTGCCATCTGCCTTCTTTACAGGCCAAATTGGTTAGTTGCACGTACTTTCACGAGGGATCAGCACACCTTGATCTTCAAGTGCCTTGATAGTGCTTCTGATTCCTTCCTTTGCTTCTTCTGGGAACCTATAGTGGCATTGTGGAGGAGGATCCGATCCCACAACTCTGATGTTAGCATCCACTTTCCCACAGCTTAGCTTGTGTGGAGTGAATACCAAAAGATGTCTGTTGGTAATTTCTTCTACATCAGGATCCCATCGAGGAAATTCTGTTTGTTCACTGGCCTTGATTGCACCAATTCGATGGCTGGCAGAAATCACAAATCTGTACTTATTCTTTATATTCCCTGATCGAATGACTTGGTTGGGTATATCCACGATTAATTGGAACTGCTTCAGAAGATCAATTCCTAATATCCCGACTCCGTCCAATGCTTGCAATCCAATGACAATATTCCTTGTGGTTGATCCAATTGTACATCCTTGATTAATGATGTTGCTGTTGTCTTTCCATTATATGACTGTAAAGTTTTGATGTGATCAATTCACAGCTTATCCATGTTAGGTATTGTTGATATGCACATTAAACTGGTAGGAGCCCCCGTATCTACCAGCATCTGTTGACGGATAGTACTGAACCTCCCTTTCAGAGTCACATATATACATGGTCTTCCCCATTGGTCTTGCTGTATGGGTAAACCCTCTTGCAGGTGCTGGGAAGCACAGCATCTTCATTGCTGTTCATTGGTATTATGGCTTCCAAGTTCTGTACAATATGGCGCACGGCTATGGCTTCCGAGTTCCGTATGGATCCAACTTCTGGAGTCTGTACAATATGGCGGCTCATAGTTCCGATTTCTGGGTTCCATACAGCATGGTGTCAAGTATCAGAGGGGTCGCCGTGTTAGTCTGAATCTGCAAAAGCGGCAAGCAGTCCGGTGGCACCTTATAGACTAACTGCAGTGTAGGAGCATAAGCTTTCATGGGCAAAGACCCACTTCGTCATGGTCTTTGCCCACGAAAGCTTATGCTCCTACACTGCAGTTAGTCTATAAGGTGCCACAGGACTCCTCGCCGCTTTTACAGCATAGTGGTCTACTTGCTTCAAAATGGCCAATGGACTCCATGTTGCCTGATGACACTGGTGCTACCTCATGTTGCGCAAGTCTCTTAAATAATTCATTGGTATTCAAATTTTTAAAACGTTCCCAAGGCTCGTGTTTACTTAATCTCTGCGATAGTAATCTTCTCATGGTGCTGACATCCTCCAGTTTACCATTAAAAAGTCTGGGCTGATAACCTGGCCTTTTACCTTGATAATGCTGTTTATTTTCAGGGTTATTAAATACTGACATTTTCTTGTTCTGCGTTTTATAACTAGGGTGAGCTAACTGATGGAGATCAAAAATCTCCCTCACCTTCTTTTCCAGCACATACAAAGGTGTGCTACCAAGGTCAATTGTACCTAACGCCATTTTAATTCCAAGCAGCAAACCCTGGAAATACATTTCTTTCAGTTCAGGGGTGTCATAACACATTGCATGTCCCCTCAACTCTCCAAGACCATTAAGCCTAAACAAAAGCTTTTTCCTCATGACATAGGTCTCAGGACATTCACCCTCATGCTGTTTATCAGTGTCCATTCTCCCCATTAGATTTTCATGGGGAAAATAAACCTGATATACATTTTTGTACACTTCTGCAAGACCAATGCCTTGATCATTCACAATAGCATAGGGTAACATATTAAAATCCTCTCCAGACATACATTCTCTTAATAATAAACCCAAATCTTCCTGAGTGACATTAGGGGTCATAGAGAACTTAGCAAGCCAATTGAGAACTGTGTCCCAGTTGCAGGGGCCCAAAGATTTACCCATTGCTCTAGCCTGCTCTGGTGACAATGGTTTGGTTTCCCGCTTAATTACAGGCTAGGCATTACCTTCAGTGGAGGTATAGGTGGTGGTAATAGGAGCCATGCCTGCATCTCCGACATAAGCAGGGGGAGTTGGGGTACACCTGGGACTCACTGGCGTCTACTTCGCAATAACACTCAGGTCTTGCAGCTGCCACCAAACCTCGAGTGGTCTGTATTTGTGACCTTAGGGCTTGATCTCAGCTTTACAAACTGCATGATCCACTTCTATCCCAGAAACCTTGGCATCCTTTAAAAGCTGCCGTACAGCTGCCTGTGACTCATGTAGCTGAATGTCGGTTGCTGAAGCCACCCTTTCAGCTTCTATGGTTTTTAAACTCATCTCCCTTAACTACTGTTCTAACTGGGAAACCTGGTTATTCAAGTTAGTATTTGAGATGGAGATATTTTTACTGTCATTATTCTGCTACTGGAGCTGTTTCTCCAGCAATTCATTTTTGCTTAAGGCTTGTTTTAAATGTGCCTTTTGCGGTTTCACACATGCAGCCAACTCTCTAGATGACATAGCGAGCCTGTATATTAATGCCCGCTTATGATATTTATGGTTGGGAGAAGGCTTAGACTGAATGTTCTGTTCCCATGGGGCTGCAAACTTTTGTAGAACTTCCTCCCCCTTAAAATCCTCTGAGTTCCAGGGATTAGAACCTTTCCCAACGACTGAGACAGCGGACTCCAAATTACATTTATTTAACTGGTTTGTCCAGCTACTTGTGTCCTGCTTCTGAACCATCTTCAAATCTTCGATATTGACTTACCGCAATATCAGTAAGGGGTGGAAATAAACAAAGGAACAGTGGTGTGTTAACACAAAGCCACTAAGAACCCGGGAAGTTAAACCTCTACCCCCAAACCTGTAAAAAAAATCCCTGGTGTATATTCACAACCAGTTCCAGTACCCTGCGTCAGAAAACTGCTTCCAGGCCTAGGCCAAGCAGTGGCAAGGAGGGGTAAAATGCTTGTGGGTGGGACTCCCCTTTTAGAGTGTGGCCGGTCCAGCCGGTGCTCCACCTCTGGGAATACCCAACTCAAAACTACACGAGAGCCTAGTGCCGGACAGTGGGAACACTGCCCATACCGCGTGGGTGTCACAGTGATCAGGCGTCCCCAACTCACTGAACAGATCACCAGGTTTAATAGGGAATACAGCTAAATCAAAACAAAAATCCTCCCCGAGTCAATAGACCATGACAAGTGTTAATCCACTATGTCTTATCTGTTGTATTATATGGTCTGTCCTATATAAGTTTAGGAAAGCCAATTTAGAAACAGGGCCCAGTCGAGAAATCCCTTCCAGGTCCTGTCACAGTTGCCAATTTGTCACTAGCAAAGGCACACTAGTAAGCTAAATTTAATTATCCTGATCTTAAATGATATTAAATGCCTTTGTCCCAGAAGGTGGTCCTCCCTGGAAACTACCGTATCTAATCACCGGCAGATTTCTCAGCTCCGAAATGAAGCACAGACAAGAATGTCACATTTAAGAATACAGGCAGTCCCCGGGTTACGTACAAGATAGGGACTGTAGGTTTGTTCTTAAGTTGAATCTGTATGTAAGTCGGAACTTGCGTCAGCCGCTGCTGAAACTGATCAGTTTCAACCGCGGCTGAATCTGGACGCCAGTTCTGACTTACATACAGATTCAACTTAAGAAACCCAGGTGTCCCCAAGTCAGCTGCTGCTGAAACTGATCAGCGGCTGATTCCAGGAAGCGTGGGGCAGAGCAACTCTGCCTTGGGCTTCCTGTAGTCAGCCGCTGGTCAGTTTCAGCAGCGGCTGACTTGGGGATGCCTGGGGCAGAGCAGCTGGGGTGCTGCTGGGTTGCTCCAGTAGCGCGGCTCCTCGGCGCTACTGGAGCAACCCAGCAGCACCCCAGCTGCTCTGCCCCAGGCATCCTGATTCAGCTGCTGCTGAAACTGACCAGCAGCGGCTGAATCAGGACGCCTGGGGCAGAGCAGCTGGGGTGCTGCCGGGTTGGTCCGGAGCGGCGCTGCGGGACCAACCCAGCAGCTCCCAGCTGCTCTACCCCAGGGGTAGGCAAGAAAAGCCTGGTCTGCTGGTCGGGGGGCACTAGCTGCACTCCCCTCCCAGCAGACCAGGGAGACGGGAGTGGCAGGACCGCCCAAGTCCTCCACGGCTTTGCTCCGTCTCCCCGGTCTGCTGACCTGGGAGACGCGGAGCAAAGCCGCAGAGCACGTGGGCAGCGGGACTGTCCAGGCGCGCCACGGCTGACCCACTGCTGGCGTGCTCCGAGGCTTTGCTCCCCATCTCCCTGGTCTGCTGGTCAGACCAGGGAGACGGGGAACAAATCCTTGGAGCACGCCCGCAGCGGGACAGCCCAGGCGCGCTTGAGCTGTCCCCCTGCGGGCGTGCTCCACGGCTTTGCTCCCTGTTTCCCTGGTATGGCAGAACACTTCAGTACTTAGTCCCTGCTTTTGCAATGAGCTTTGCCACACCTGTCTTGCCACTGGCTGGGGCTCTGTGTCCAGGGGTGAGTATTTCTGGGAGCCAGAAGACCCAGACTCCTGTTAACATGCTCCCTGTGTGGATCAGTCTCTGGGTTTCAACAGGAAGGGCTCTGTGTGTAAGAGCATATAAGGCACTGGACTGGCATCCGGGAGATTTTGGGAAAGTCACTTACTTCCTCTGTGCTTCCATTTCCCAGGTGTAAAGTTGGGATATGTTCCTTCCTTTCCTCTGCTCTTTGCCGTCACTGTTTACATTGCTCGCTTCTCAGGGCTAGACCCGTCTCTCATGTTCGTCCAGTGACCGGCATGAGCCCTGATTGCAATGAAGGCCTCTTGGCATTACTGTAAATTGCCCATCACCGTGATGATAATGGCAGAGAAGGTAGAAAGGCTACTTTTGGCTACGCTCAGAAGGCCCATCGGTTCCAGCTGGAGACTTTTCTCAGAATAAACCCAGCAGGACCTAGCTTGAGCATGGGTTGGAACACTCTCATGTTGGAGAGCATTGTCAATGAGCCATAGCATGCCAATACCATTGGCTTTAATAATCACTCACAGCATTTGTACACAGAACTACATGGATTCAATGGAAAATTAGGCCCACTCCTAGCTGTTGGGTCCAGGACAATGGTGGGCAGGCAATGAGAGGAGCAGGGCACAGCTTGGGCAGCCAGACATGGACATACTGAAAACAATGGGGGGAGCTAAGAAAGTCTTGGCCTGTCTCATTCCAGAGTCACTTCATGTTCCCAGGCAACAGATGACTGTAGAGACTGAATAGTGATAGAAATGTAGCCGTGTTAGTCTGGTGTAGCTGAAACAAAAAACAGGACTATGCAGCACTTTAAAGACTAACAAGATGGTTTATTAGGTGATGAGCTTTCGTGGGCCAGACCCACTTCCTCAGATCAAATAGTGGAAGAAAATTGTCACAACCATATATACCAAAGGATACAATTAAAAAAAAATGAACACATATGAAAAGGACAAATCACATTTCAGAACAGAAGAGGGATGGGGGAGGGGAGAAGGTAAATGTCTGTGAGCTAATGATATTAGAGGTGATAATTCGGGACTCTATCTTTGTAATGGGTAAGATAATTAATATGTGTTCTTGATCTTATAACTCACTTGGTTAGGTCCAATAATGGTATCAGCAGAGTGAATATGTGGACAAAGCTGGCAACGGGGTTTGTTGCAAGGGAAGGTACCAGGGTTGGTATTAGTGTGGTATGTCCTGTGGTGGTTGGTAAGAATCATCTTGAGGTTAGGTGGTTGTCTATAGGAGATGGAAAATTAGACACCACTCTCTACAGAAAACCCACCGACTCATACAGTTACCTACATGCATCCAGCTCCCATCCAGAACACACCACACGATCCATCGTCTATAGCCAAGCCCTTCGATACAACCGCATCTGCTCTAATCCCACTGACAGAGACCAGAAGCTTCAGGATCTCTACCAAGCATTTATAAATCTCAACTACCCACCCAGAGAAATAAAAAAGCAAATTGAATGAGCCAGACGAATACCTAGAAACCATCTACTTCAAGACAGACCCAAGGAAACCAACAATAGAACACCACTTGTCATCACCTACAGCCCCCAACTTAAACCTGTCCAACACATTATCAATAAACTACAGCCTATATTGGAACAGGATACCATACTCAAAGAGGCTCTGGGAGACAGACCCATAGTCTCCTATAGACAACCACCTAACCTCAAGATGATTCTTACCAACCACCACAGGACATACCACACTAATACCAACCCTGGTACCTTCCCTTGCAACAAACCCCGTTGCCAGCTTTGTCCACATATTCATTCTGCTGATACCATTATTGGACCTAACCAAGTGAGTTATAAGATCAAGAACACATATTCCTGCGCATCCAGAAATATAATCTATGCTATCATGTGCCGAAAGTATCCATCTGCTATGTACATTGGACAAACATCTCAGACACTTCGCCAAAGGATTAATGCCCACAAAACAGATATCAGACAAGATCACAAAGAGAAAACAGTTTCTTGCCACTTTAACCAGAAAGGACACTCTCTAAATGACTTAACCATCTGCATTCTGCTACAAAGACCTTTTACATCTGCACTTGAAAGGGAATGCTCTGAACTGTCATTCATGTTAAAATTCGACACTTGCCAACAAGGACTTAACAAGAATTTGAACTATCTCACCCATTACCAAGACAGTTTCCCCAATTATCACCTGTAATACCATTAACTCACAAACATCCCACTCTCCCTACCTCTAATATCATCAATTCACAGACACTTACCTTCCTTCCTCCCCCTTCCCCCCCCACCCCCCGCATCCCCCTTCTGTTCTGCAATGTGATTTGTCCTTTTCATATTTGTTCATTTTTTTAATTGTATCCTTTGGTATATATGGTTGTGACTACTTTCTTCCACGATTTGATCTGAGGAAGTGGGTCTGGCCCACGAAAGCTCATCATCTAATAAACCATCTTGTTAGTCTTTAAAGTGCTACATTGTCCTGCATTTTGCTTCAACAATTCTGTGAGGCATTCACAGGAGTGTTGTGAGAAAGACACGAGAAATTATTCTAACTCTATTCTGTGCTGATTAGGCCTCAGTTGGAGCATTGTGTCCAGTTCTGGGCACCACATTTCAAGAAAGATGTGGAGAAATGGGAGAGGGTCCAGAGAAGAACAACAAAAATGATTAAAGGTCTAGAAAACATGAGCTATAAGGGAAGAGTGAAAGAACTGGGCTTGTTTAGTTTGAAGACTGAGAGGGGACATGAGAGCGGTTTTCAAATACCTAATAAAGGTGTTAGAAGGAGGCAGGAGAAAAATTGTTTTCCTTGGCCTCTGAGGATAGGACAAGAAGCAATGGGCTTACATTGCAGCAAGGGAGGTTTAGGCTGGACACTAGGAAAAGCTTCTTAACTGTCCAGGTGGTTAAACACTGGAATAAATTGCCTAGGGAGGTTGTGGAATCTCCATCACTGGGGATATTTAAGAGCAGGTTAAACAGACGCCTGTCAGGGATGGTCTAGAGGGTGTTTGGTGCTGCCATATCAGCAGAGGACTGGACTTGATGACCTCTCGAGTTCCCTGCCAGTCCTAATATGTTCTCTGATTCTATGGTTCTACATCTACTGTCCCCTTTGTGTCCCTCTTCTACCATAGCCTGCCACAACAGCTTTACTAGCATCCACCACTTCAGGCAGCTGAGGCACAGCCAGAAGGTGAACTCAGCAAGGAGTGTTTCCCTTTTTAGAAAGTGGAAGCTGAGCATGGGGACACCCAGGGTGGATTTTCAGCTCAGCTCCTACTGAAGCCCCTTCAAGACATTGCCAGGTTCTCCAAAGCTCGCAGCAACTCCCATTGTTCTCCTGGGGCTCCTCTGAAGTGTGTCTGGAAGTGACTGTCTGACAGCTCACCCAGCACACCTGCAACAGAGCCAGAGATGGAACCCAGTCCACTGTGCCCCCACCTAAGACCTTCTCTCCTAGCCTGGGGGATCCACTCCCTTTGTCCCAGTTTGGGAAGTGAGCTGCTCTTCGTTGGGAAGGAGTTTCCCAGAGGAGAGGTTGGTTTTCCCATTGGCTGACGGCAGGGAGAAACAATCTGTACTCCCTCCCCCGCCATGCAAGAATCCAAATGGACCGAAAACTTTCTGCTCAACTCCCTGGCTGAGTGAGGGCAGAGCCTGTGCACCCACTGAGCCTGGCCGTCCACACAGACTTTCAAACAAGTTGTCAGAGTATTTTATTGGAGGGTTGCTCCTGCCCCACTACACTCTCCCTCTTTATTTTAGCAGGGTTGTTGTGTCCCCTCCCCCTTCACTTGATCTCAGTCTCCAACAGCTGAGAGTGACCAGCCTACATTGGGAGTCTGGGGCAGTTGTGAAATCAAGAACTGTTTGCTCGCTAACTCCCAAAGCTCCGCTCTGGCTACAGAAGAAGACAACCACCTGCCAGGAAATCAGATTCCAGCACCGTGGAATCGACTCTGTCAATTTGAATATTCCAGCTGTAGTTTTGCCTGTGTCCTGTTCTCTTTGCAGAATGGAGCTGTAGGGAGTTCCTTCTTCTTGCCAATCATCATGCAGATGCAGAATGGAGGCAATTCAGTCCAGGCTTACACTTCCAGGAAGACACCCTCAGATGAGTTTCTGTTACAAAACTCATTCCCAAAAGTGATGTTGGGAATGGTTCTTATGTGACTGGCTAGAGATGAGTAATAGGGTGATCTACCAACACTAGAAAGGAACGAGGAGAGAAGGGAAGGTATTTTCTTGATTCATGCTAATACGGGCGCAAACAAAGGGCCATACACATGGGAAAGATTTTTTATTTCAATATAGATTGGAGAAAATTCCTGTTGCGGTGGCCGGGCAGCGCATGCGACATGTGCCTGCCTGCCCTAGGGGTGGGCTTGTGTACGTACTATGCGCCCGGTGGCGGGCCCTCACGCATGCGCTGTGTGCCCGGAAGCAGGCCCACGCCCGTGCATGCACCGTGTGCCTGGGGTGGCGCTGCCTCCCTGAGGTCCTGGCTTCCAAAATGGCTTGGGCTGGCCCTGATTATTCCCCTTTATTCAGCTCAGGTGAAGCCACATCTGGAGTACTGCATCTAATTCTGGGCTCCCCAGTACAGAAAGGATGTGGACACATTGGAGAGGGTCCAGTGGAGGGTGACCAAAATGATTAGGGGACTGGAACACATGACCTATGAGGTGAGGCTGAGGGAGTTGGTTCTGTTTAGTCTGCAGAAGCGAAGAGTAAGGGGGGATTTGAGAGCAGCCTTCAACTTATGGAAGGGAGGTTCCAAAGAGGATGGAGAGAGGCTATTCTCAGTGGGGGCAGATGCAAAACAAGGAGCAATGGTCTCAGGTTACAGTGGGGGGAGGTCTAGGTTGGAGATTAGGAAAAACTATTTCCCTAGGCAGGTGGTGAAGCACTGGGATGGGTTCCCTAGGGAGGTGGTGGAATCTCCATCCGTAGAAGTTTTTAAGTCTCAGCTTAGCAAAGCCATGGCTAGGATGATTTAGTTGGGATTGGTCCTACTTTGGGCAGGGGGCTGGACTTGATGCCTCCTGAGGTCTCTTCCAGGCCTAGGAGTCTGTGATTCTATGCTCTGCAGCTATGGCTTTCATCTTCCCTTTTCTCACTGCACGAGCTCAAGCTGACCTCATCAACACTGGTGTAAATCAGGAATGACTTCACAGCTGTCTGCGGTGTTACTCCAGTTGGGAGCAGAGGCTGAGAATTCCCAGGATCATCCCTCTCCTTCGCTGTGATAGGGGAGAGTTTTTTCAGCCAGGTCAGACTGGCCCAGGTGCGAGCTCTCCACATCCAATGACAGCTTTGTTTTCCTCACAGTAACGGTGACGGGTGTGCCTGGCCTATGTTTCCAGCCCCTGCGCTAGTGTGCTTGCAAAATCCTGCAGTTAACTGAGGACAATGCTGACCTGGCCATATTCTGCGACTCCTTGGCACCTCTGGCATTATTCTGGATTTACCCTATAATGAATCCAAGAACAGGATTTGGTCATTCTGCATATGTTCCATGAAAAGATGCCTGCTGAATCTAACTGCAAGCTAACCTTATGGCCCCCAGGAGCAGCAGTGGGCCAGTGAGGTAGAATGGGGAATAGGCGTAGCTTCCTTTATGCTGTCCAGGAAGGTTGTTTGTAATGCAGTGGGTGAAATGCCCGTCACTTGGGGCCCCTTCATGTGCAATCAGTCCCTGAGGAAACATTCAGCCACACGTGGGTTCTTCTTGTCAAATGCTGAATCACTTTCTGGAATGATCGTAATTATTATAGCAGTAAAATGAAGCACCAAAAGCTTATTACTTTGGAGAGATCACTAACTATCTTTGTCTAATTACTTGGCTCCAATTAACATTTTACCACAGATTTCTTTTTCAAGCAATTTTCTTGAGAGAATGCAATCTGACAGCTACAAAATTAAAACAACAACAACAAAATAATGCCTCCTCCCAGCAATACAGGGTCTGAACCCTGGATGGAAAACTTTACCAATGTGCAAGTGACCAGTGTTGTTACAGAAGAGAATACACTTTACATAAAGACATCGGCAGCCATCTGTACAAAAGAAAAGAACTAGACAATTTGGAAGCACACCAGAAATATGTATGTTACCTCTTACTATGTCCACATCTGAGAACTGTGTATTACCTGCCAGTCAAAGAGCGGTCAAGTGACGTTCATGACAGGCCTTTTTACGCCATGGGCTGTACCTGGGACTATTATGTATTGTTGGGGAGGAACATTCTTCTCTCCCGTCTCTGCACTTGGGCCTAGCACCCACTGGGAAAAGGGTCTTGTAGGTTCCCAGTATTCCTGCTTGCCTGGGCTATCTGCCATCAGCATGAGGCAGTGCTGGGGCAGATCAGCAAGGCAAAGGTTTGTTTTGTTGGGGAGAAGCTCTCCAGAAGGGAAGACAAGTGAAAGGTAAGTTGAATAAGGAGAAGGATGGGATGGAATGTTTGCACACTTCCCCTGAATTGGCTCATAATCGTAGAGCCACTCCTACAGTTTGACTGGCGGCTGGGTTTGTTCTAATGTTGCTGGATCACTCATCTTTTGTCTTCTTCCAGTAGGTTTTTGGTCAAGGGTCTAAAATATGTGAATAGCAAGGAGAAATGGGCAGGCTGCTTTCCTGAAATTCCACAGTTCACTTTCAAACCTTTTCCCAATTTCCCCCACGAACATTTTGTTGGAATTGTCATGTTCACACAAACCATTTTGACTTTGACAAAACCTCACTCTTTCCTAGAAAACTCACGCCTCAAATGGTGTTCTGCCTGCTGGAGCACAGTGTGACTGACAGCCCTGGCCATGTGATGCTAATATGTTTTAACCCACTCAGCAACAGGAGCATTTTTAGTAATAACTCGTATCGGATCTCCCAGTGCCACAAACCCCAGTTCTAACACAGCATCTCAGTCAGTTTTACTACACCTAACATGTCCCTGGCTCTGGAAGACAGCGTCCTGTTGTCCTCAGAGCAGAAGACTGGGAGTCGGCAAGCATCCTGTTCTTAGCTCTGCCACTGGCACACTGGGAGACGTTGGGCAAATCTCTTCTTCCTCTGACACATGGGTGTATTTAGACTCATCAGTCTGGTATTTGTGAGGCTTAGCAATATCTGCAGTGATCCGCCAATGAAGCAAGCTGTGTCATGTAAGAGCAAGGTGTCATTAGCATTCTAAGCCCTAAAGCCATATTTGGTTCTTATCTGATTATTCCCTGAAATCTCCTCGCCTTTACAACGCAAGACTGGCTAGTAACGGAACTGCCCTGGGGAGCGCCGGCAAGGAGAAGGCTAAGTTCTCAGCCCTGATCTGCACGGTCTGAGGTTTTGCTGCAGCCGTTTTAGATTCTGCAGCCATGCAGAACTGAGAACAATCCCTTTTCATCAGAGTAGGCGGCATATGACTCTGTACTGGCTAGTGCTTGGCCCAGCAGTGGGATTTGCCTCCTCTTTCCCCCAAGTTATGGAAGGAGAAGGCTGTGCCAGATGGGAAGTGTTTGTAATTGCAGATGGTCTCACTGGAGTCTCTGGGAAAGCAGAGACAGGTTTCCTGCGCACTCACGTGAGTCTTATGTTAACTCCGCATCTGGAATTTTTGCGGAGGTTTTAAGTAGCAAGATGACATCCCAGATCACAGGCACAGAGGGTGTGGCTACTGTGGGTCCTTCAGAGTTGTATTTACTGTGTCAGAGAATAACTTGTGTGCATCAGAACTGGGAAATGACAAACTGAGTGGGGGAACCAGGAAAAAGGAAACAGCATGTAACGACCGCAGCGTTTTTGCACACAGCAGTGAGAGCAAGTATGAGTGGAAGTATGCCTCGTCCACCGGGCAGTAGGACAGGACAGGAGGAGGGGAGAGTGAGTCAGATAAGTTAACACTTCTCCAGGGGCTGGTAGCTGGACCCCTCTCTGGCCTGCCTCAGCCCCACAGGACGGCTCTTTCACAGCTGGAGTGGGGAGCTGGCACTGTCCTGAAGGTTGCGCTCCCCACTTTTCTCTCCCCGCCCCCCAGCCTAGAGGCACCAAATCTGGGGCTCCTGGGACTGAGGAGAGAATGATGAACCCACCCACCATCGCTAAGAATAATTAAATTCTGTAGCTCCCACAGAGATAACTGGGTTGGGGCATGACTCACGCATGGCTCTGTCTGTAGGATGGTGCCAAAGCCGAGCACTATGGAATGAATTTCAGAAAGTTTCCACCGCAGGAAGTTCGAAGGCAGCTATTTCTGGCTATGAGAACCAGAAGCGTGCTTTAGACTGTACAGATGTAGCAGAAAACCCATCCAAGTTCTACTTCTTCTGTTGCCAAAGGGCTCTAGGAAGGGCCATACTAGGCAGCCCCTCCAATGCCTTAATTCAGCAGTGCATTTTGCTATGCTTCCTAGAGCTTGCATATTTACATACATTCTATAATTACCATCTGCACAGCCAGAGGCCTTAGCTGGAAATGGGCTGATTCCATCTGTTGATGCAATTTTCTCAGAGGAATTTGCATTGATCACTTTTTTATGCAAAGCTTTTGTATAGATCATTTTTTCCTATTTTTAAAAATAGATCTAAATATTTGAGGGGAAGGGAGAGGCTCTTCTACACAAGGTCTAAGAGCTAGGCAAATAATTCTTGGCCCTCAGAATAGCCAAACTATGTTATTTGCCCTCCCATCTATCTCAACAACAACTAACAACTGCTACTTAATAGTGGCTGCTCCAAGATGGCATAATTCACATATTTACTGTTTTATTTTATATTTGAGCTGGTAACTCATCCTTAACCCGATGACCCTAAATTAGAGGAAATGGGGTGTGGTAATTAGTCAGTCAACTGATTATTCTAGATCAGAGATTTCAGATTCAGTACCTGGTAGGACCAGATGGGGCTTTTTGCATATTTTTGACAGCTATAATGAACAGGGCAGCATTGTATTGATTAAATGTCTAGGAAATTAACACAACTCTCTGGAGCTTGGTTATTTACTGTAACTGTTCAAAGTCTGAGAAGTTTATACAGATGCAGATCTGTGGGGTGAAGGCTTGTATCTGAGGTGTTTGAGGAGGTGCCTGCATGCTCACAGGGCTGAGGCCATGGAGGTGTGGTTTCACACCACACTTCCAGACATGTCCTGAGTAAGGCATTTGGGGCAGGGTACCTACTGGAATCAATCTGTGTATCTGCACTGTAGGCAGGGGCAGCCCGTGGCTATAGGCCGACTTGGCCGTTGCCTAGGGCGCCGCCTTCAATGGCGCCCGATGATGACATCACAGGGCGCCCGGGGCACCCGATGATGAGGTCACCCCATTGATGGCCCATTGATGGCCATGCAGGTGGGGGCGCCGATTGCGCGTTCCGCCTGCGGCGCTAGTTGCCACATCCCACCTCTGGCCACTCCTGACTGTAGGACAGCCAAGGGCACCAGCTGTGCCAGACACGTCCAGTGTGAGGCATAGAGCCTTTGGCCTACTCTTTGGTCTTTGGCCAAACTCACCACTGAATTTGGATGCCCAACTTCAGCCATCATGACAAGGCCCAATTTTTGGAGGGCAGCTGCTCAGCACTTTCTGAACATCAGGCCTCTCTCAGGGTTTTCAGGTGGGCACCCAAAATCAAAAGCCACTCTTGCGAAGCTCAGCCGAATGTGGGACCATGAGCACTGGTCCCCAACCACCGAGCTCCCATGATGCAAAGTGGCATAAAGGCTCCTTTCATCTTTGCAGGCCCACGCCTAGACAGCCACTATCTCCAGGCCTGGAATGGGCTGGGAGAAAGTTGACTGGGTGCAGGAGCCCAGTTCTGGAGGCAGTGTCGGAAGAGGCAAGACAGTCATTCCATTTTCTTTTGAGTGGCTTACACACCCTCTTCAGGAGACTAATCTCTGCATCAAGAGGGGGTGAGAAGTGAAGGGAGGTGCATATCCTGGCACACTGCCACCCATGGCCAGGGATTCATCCACATGCAGATCTTTGTTCATGGTTTCTGCTTAATGGTGGATTACGACTACGCGATGCCGTTATTTATGGCACTCATTAGAAACACCTAATGCAACAACTGAATACATGCCTTTGTGGTACAAAAGATTAATGAACTGCTGGTGTAAGTGTAAGTGCGGTGTGTCAGTTGGAAGGAAGGTGGGATGCATGTCTGAATTTTCTTTTTGTTAAACAGGCTGGTGGGGTGACTCCTCCAACAGTTTGCTTTCACCTTTCCTCTTGGGGAGTCGCATGCACTTACACAAAATGTGAAGGGATTCTAGAGGCCTACAGAATCTGCAGTAGATTGTGTACCATAAGCTTACTTCCTGTGGCATATGCCAGGCTGAATGGACTACTTCCAGCAGGTCCACTCACGCTGCCACAGTAACAAATATGTACTCTGACAGATACCAGGCCTGGTGCATTGTGATTTCTGTTCCACCTCTCCAAGTGCTGTGCACAGGAGGCCCAGAAAGGTTCAGGGCATGGGGGTTCAAAAAGCAGTAGGTGATTCAGCAGCTTCTTGAAAGCCACTTTATTTTATTCCATCCAACTTTTTAAAGGTTGATAGGACATGTGCTGCCTAACTCATATAGGTGCCATTTCAAATCCCTCCTCCAGCATTTTACCTACGGCCACACTCTGTGCACGTGGTACATAAGAGAAACTTGCCCTGTGGTCTGGCCTATCCCCGCGTGGTGCTTTACAAGCACCAAAGGTCCCTACAGCAGCATAAAGATTCAGTGTGTGGAGTGTGAGACGGTGCAGAGATGACAGCAAGCTTTAGCTCGTGTCTCCATCCACAGAGTGGGTGGCATGGACGGGCTTGCAGAACAAGCAGGAGGAAGCCTGATGGGAAGCTGCTTAAATAAAAGCTAGGTGATGGGCTCTTGTAGGGCACACTCACTTTTTCTCTGGACTAGTACTCTGGAGAGGGACTTAGGGCACCTCTCAGGGCCATGAGACTTCCTGTGAGGCAGTCCGCAGCCAGATAGGGCTGTTTGCTCAGCTGCAGTGACTCACCTGTTCATCTGTACCTGCAGTGAGTCACCTGGGCCCAAGACAGGCTTCCATATCCCAGAGCAGGGCCAGGCTCAGATGAACCCAAGGCACAAATATTTCACTCTCACTTCTGGACCTGAAGTTGTGCAGCTTCGCTAGTCATCCAGTTACCCTCCTGCTCCCTTGTGGGGTTACAAATTCCCTAAGCCTACCATCCATCCTGTCCCTCTTCCTGCCACAGCCTCATTCCAGCCTTGTCTATAGCTTATTCCGACCTCTCTCCAGGTCTGTTCCAGGCCCGCTCCAGTCCTGCACCGGCCTCCGATCCCCCAGACTCACTTCAACCTTCAGCCAGTATCTGGATTCCACATTTGGCTTGTCTACAGATTCTGGCCCCAGGTTGGACCCCCAACCTGTCCCTGGGTCCTGGTTTCAGCCCAGCCCAGTCCCAACTGTACATCTGGCTGAGATCCTTGGCACCAGTCCTCAGCCACCACTCCAGCCTCCAAGCCAGGCTACTTAGAACCAGGAGCCAGCCATCTCTTGCGAAGGTCTGTGCCCACTGCCTGCAAAGCACAGTTTCCAGTGATGGAAAAGGAATTCTTAAAAAGCCTCTGAGGGATAGCTCAGCGGTTTGAGGATTGACCTGCTAAACCCAGGGCTGTGAGTTCAATCCTTGCAGAAGCTGTTTAGGGATTTGGGGCAAAAATTTGTCAGGGATGGTACTTGATCCTGCTGTGAAGGCAGGAGACTAGACTTGATGTCCCTTCAAGTTCTAGGAGACAGGCAATCTCTATTAATATAATTTAAACCCAAAATAATTTCCATGCTCTGCAATAAGAACAAAAAAGACAGTTCTGTGGAGGATTCTAGCCAGAGTTATTTTCATCAGTGAGAACACCAGACCTGATAATTGCAGGAGATTTGGCTGACTTGTTGGAACCTGTAAGTTCCCATTGCTGTGGGAGAGAAATAAATACTTTTAAAAAATCCCACTGCGCTGTAACCAGTTATCAGGAAAGAGCAGAGAAAATGAAGCAAACTCTTCCAATGCATCATAGAACGTTCCTGTATTTCATTTCCTGGCACACCAATTAGATGGGAGCCTGTTCTATTAACATGCACCCTTGCAGATCCATGCTAAATTAACTACTAGATCTTCACTACACCAGTAACACGATTGATTTCTCTCCTTAATCAGTTTATTTCATTAGTTATACATTTATTTTTACATGCATTTTGCCAAGCTGCAGTGAAATGACCTATCAAGGTATGTGACATCACAGAGTGATTTGAATATTAAGCAAATAGCTATTACAGCAGTGGCACTGCTTAAAGATCATATGTAAATCAAATGTCAGGGGATAAAATTACTGCAAGGGCTGTCAGAAAACAATTTAGCTGTGGTTAAAGGGACAGCTCACGGCAGTGTGAATTGTGAACTTTTTAAATGAAAAATCTCATTGGCTTTGCTTTGGCTTTTGTTTTCCAAAAGAAAAATGAAATAAAGTTTTCCATGTTCTGTACTTTTCTATTTGATTAAATTAATGGCATCATTCTGAAAGCTTCCCTATTGTATTTAGCATCTGGTTACTAAGCAGCAACTGGAACTTTAAAGTTGAGTTCGTTGCAGAATAATTTCCATACCTGACCTGGGAAGGTATGTTAAAAATAAATAGCTGTGAATAGTAAGTGGCAAAAATGACTTATCCAGTCCTGTAATTATGGGAAATGTACTCCCGGGGGAAGGAGAAGACGAATGATGTCTAATGACACATTCTTAATATTGTGTATTTTAGGCAGATGTATGAATTATTTTCTTTTTGCCTCTGTTACCATCACACCAGTGACGTTTGCAGAGATTCACTGTAGGGTATGGGAGCTGGAATCCAGAAAGCCCTACACACCATGTGAGCACCATGCTGCAGACTTCAGTTTGGCACAGAGCCGTGTGTAGGCTGTCTGCCTGGACATCTGCGCCTTTTACTTTGCACTAAATCCTTGGCTAGAGCAGGCCCAGAGGCTGGGAGGGGAAGCAGATGAGGATGCTTGTTTAAATTTGTGGAGTGAATGTGTAACCCAGGGCTACTCAACTTTGGAAGTGCCAGGGGCCATAATGATATTCACTGCACATGCCGAGGGCCACAACTTAAGTGTGGTTGCATAGACATGCAAATATATAGGCAAATATATGTAAATAGCTTCTTTCACACTGATGGGCATGAATACAAAGATGAAGGTAAGATTACACAACATGCAGGCCCCATTTAAGTCAGTTCTGCTGATATTAATAACATGCAGTATTTACCCGCTTTCCACCCATATGGCAGCACTTTTAATGAGCAATGACAGTCCAGGAATTAAATTACTAATATGCATAGCAACAGAAGACCATTATATGACTACTTTTTTGTTTTGGCTCCCACCCATGGGCTGAGCCCCACGTAAACCCAAACCACACTTTGGACCACATGTGTGTTGAGTAGCCCTAGTGTAACCCATGCACCTCATAGAACGCTGTCTCTTCAAGGGACCCCTGTGGGGGAGGTAGGAGAGAGTTGAGTGTTACTGTTGCTGGGCAGCTTCAGCCTCCACCCAGAAGCTTGTGGAGTTGGGTCCAATAGTTGGGGTCAGACTTCATGAGCCAGCAGGCAGGGCAGATCCTTTGCTAGGGCTTGTGTGAGCTGGAAGAAGCTAAGGCAGGAGCAGAGAACTGGCTGTTGTCCCTCACTTTGCTGAACTTTGCAGCAGGAAGTGATGTTGTTAACCCTCTACCAGGGATCAGGGCAATGCTACCTACAGCTAGGAGCATCTGGGAGGGGAAATATCTTCTTCTGTGTTAACTGCAATGCTTTAAACGCTGTTTGGATTTTAGACTGTTCTAGTCACTTTTTCAGTCCATGTGATTCTTCAGCTCCTCTGTAAATGTAGCAATGGGGAAGAGTCATTTCTGTTTTGTTAGTCTCAGTCTTTGTATTTTCTTGTAACAGGGCTTTTTAAGCCTGTTCACTTGTCAGTTAATTGACTGGCTAACCAGGGAGCTGGCTGCCTAGCAGTCATCCACAGCAAAGGAAGAGGCTGCCTGGACTCCAACTGAGGATTTCCTACAAGCAAGTGGAGAGATGGTTCAGACGCAGCATATGGTGCAGATTTGATGATCAGAGGCACAAACTGAGACTTTGGTGAACTAAATCTCAGCTTTTAGCATCTCTCAGTTCTTCTTACTGTGTTTTGTGTGGACTGAACCGTTCAAATCTTACTTTTGGTTTTCTCTTCACTTTAGTCTACTCTAGCCGTGGGTTATAAAATAGCCATGTTACGTTGTAAGAATTACAGTACTATTTGTTTCTTCATTAGATTCTATAAAGTAATTTATTTTCTTCCGTCTCCTTTGGAGCCTGAATGATAGGGAGGCTGACGCTGGGCAGTCCTTGCTGAAATTCCTCACAGTCTGAACTCTGGGTCTCCAGTACTGCTGTGAGGATGGAGGGAGGAGGGGACATTAAGTCACTGGAGAAGGGCAGTGAAGTCTAGCCCACCCCAAGTTACAAATGTGTCTGTGACCGACCCACCTTGTGCACTGAGCCTGTTCCTCACGTGAATCTTCCACCTCACTCCATTGCTGCAGGGATGCTGGTGACAGGACATGGGACCCTCAAGGGCAGGGTGGGCAGCGCAAGACAGGCAACGCCTGCACCACAGAAATCTGGGGAAGGCGGGTGCCTCTCATTTCTCCTCCGGATTCTGATTGTGGCCCATTTGGATGACAGCTAGTCCAGAGCACACGATACTCACACAGCTCTGGGTCTGTGTTCTCCTGTCCTCAGGGTGCCGCAGTCAGACACATTCCTCTCTTTGGCCCTGAGCAGTGTTTTCTGGGGAGGATGCTGGGGAATTTTGAGTGTGCTGGGACAAGGAAAGAGTGACCCCTGCACGGTGAATTCCCATGTCCCCAGAGGTGCGCTCACTCACCCAGGAGGAGCCATGCCCTTTAGGGAAATTCCACCAGGCGCCAGCCAACAGCCTTAATTCAGCCTGGCATAAGGCCCGAGAATGCATTCCCTCTGGGGATGGTATTAGTTCACATGCCCCAGAGCCTGCGAAAGGCAGACAGCAACGGAGGGAGCAGTTTGACCTGAGTGAAGAGCTTCAAAAAGATCTCATGAAGCTAGGTGACTGGGCAACTAAATGGCAAATGAAATGTAATGCTGATGAATGCAAAGTAATGCACATTGGAAAAAATAATCCCATACAATAGGATGGGGACTAATTGAGCAGTATCTACTCAAGAGAGAGATCTTGGAGTCACTGTGGATAGTTCCCTGAAAACATCCACTCACTTAAGTGTAGTCTAGACATAGCCTCAGTGTGCAGCAACAATCAAAGAAGCAAGTAGAATGTTAGGAATCATTAAAAAAAGGGACAGAGAACAAGACAGAAAACATCTTATTGCCTCTATATAAAACCATGGTATGATCACATTTTGAATACTGCGCACAGATGTGGACGCCTCATTTAAAAAAATATATCTTGGCATTGGAAAAGGTTCAGAAAAGGACAACAAAAATGATTAGGGGTTTAGATTGGGTCCCATATGAAGAGAGATTAAAAAGACTTGGACTTTTCAGATTAGAAAAGAGGAGACTAAGTGTGGATGTGATGGAGTCATGGCAGTTATGGAAAAAATCAATAAGAAAAAGTTATTTACTGATATTTTTTGCACACTGCCTTTTCTTGTCGTCGTCCCCCCATCTTCTCCCCTATTTGTTTTGGTTCTGGACATCCAACACTCTGGTCATCTGAAGAAGTGGGCTATGCCCACGAAAGCTCATGATACCATCTACATGTTTTGTTAGTCTTTAAAGTGCTACCAGATTATTTGTTGTTTTTTTAAGTTTATCCTATAGGGTATATCTACACTACAAAGTTAATTCGAACTAACAGCCATTAGTTTGAATTAACTTTCATAGCATCTATATATGCAAATTGCTAGTTCGAACTTCATTCGAACTAGCAGAGCGCTTAATTCGAACTAGGTAAACCTCATTCTATGAGGACTAACGCCTAGTTCGAATTAAGGGCTATGTAGCCACTTAATTCGAACTAGTTGGAGGCTAGCCCTTCCCAGCTTGCCCTCTGGGCCAAACCAGGGAAACTTTTCTGCCCCTCTCCCAGCCCCGGAGCCTTTAAAGGGGGCACAGTCTGGCTACAGTGCCAGTTGCAAGCCTGCCAGCACTCAGCCAGCAGACCCTGAACCTGGCACGCCATGAGCCAGCCACCAGACTGGCAGCTTCCAGGAGCCTGCCCGGGGCCGCAAGAGGCGGGTGCCCGCCTGGTCTAGTGCGGAGATCTTGGACCTCATCGAGGGTTGGGGAGGGGCCTCCAATATCCACGACCTCCGCACTAGGCACAGGAAAGTGGCCGTCTAGGGCAGGAAAGCTGCCAACCTGGCCACCAAAGGCCACATGCGAACCCAGGAGCAGGTTTGTATGAAAATCAAGTTGGTCCAGTGAGACCCCCGACCCTGAGCTTGGAACATAAGAACATAAGAATGGCCGTACTGGGTCAGACCAAAGGTCCATCTAGCCCAGTAGCCTGTCTGCCGACAGCGGCCAATGCCAAGTACCCCGGAGGGGATGGACTGAAGACAATGACCAAGTGATTTCTCTCGTGCCATCCATCTCCAGCCTTCCACAAACAGAGGCCAGGGACACTACTCCTACCCCGTGGCTAATACCACTCCATGGACCCAACCTCCATGACTTTATCTAACTTCTCTTTAAACTCTGTTCTAGTTCTAGCCTTCACAGCCTCCTGTGGCAAGGAGTTCCACAGGTTGACTATGTGCTGTGTGAAGAAGAACTTTTGCTTATTAGTTTTAAACCTGCTGTCCATTAATTTTATTTGGTGTCCTCTAGTCCTTCTATTATGGGAACTAATGAAGAACTTTTCTTTATTCACCCTCTCCACTCCACTCATGATTTTATAGACCTCTATCATATCCCCCCTCAGTCTCCTCTTTTCTAAGCTGAAAAGTCCCAGTCTCTTTAGCCTCTCTTCATATGGGACCTGTTCCAAACCCCTGATCATTGTAGTTGCCCTTTTCTGAATCCTTTCCAAGGCCAAAATATCTTTTTTGAGGTGAGGAGACCACACATCTGTACACAGTACTGAAGATATGGCTTGCCATAGTTTTATACTTCCCCTCCTTCTTCCCCTGGCTTCCCCCATCCAGCTACCTTGTCCCAGGTTTCCCACTCCCCTCTTCCACCCTCTCTCTTCCCCTCTCCCACCTCCTTTTCCCAGTCTCCCCAGAGGTTAATCCTCCTCCTCCCCCCCATTTTGTTAAATAAAGAGAGTTTCTGTTTTTGAACACGTGTCCTTTATTTTTTACATCAGGAAGGGGGGCTAGGGAAGGGTAAGTGGAAGGAGGTGAGGGAGGAATGGGGCACGAGCCCCCGATGGGGAGGACTGGGGTGGCTCTGCGGGCTCCTTGGGGTGGAAGCTCTCTTGCAGGGCCTTCTGGATCCTGACAGCCCCTCGATTGACCCCCCAGATGGCAGCCTGCAGCAAGTGCAGCCGGGCTGATGGCCGAGTACTGTGATGTGCCGAGTGTGGGCACTCAGGGCACTCCAAGCCAGGACTGCTTTGCTGTCCCTCATTGAGGTAGACAAGCAAGCGGGGAACCCTGAGAACTGTCTGTCCGGGGTGGGGGTTGGGTCCCTTTAAGCACAGCCCTTTGCTAGCCTTGAGGCAGCAGCTCCACACTCTAAGTCCTAACCTGATGCCCTGCCGGCACTGCTTCCGGCCATCCTTAACTTGAGTGGTTCAGGGTCCACTCAATGTGGACATGCTATTTCGAATTAGCAAAACACTAATGTAGCGCCCCTTCTCCACCTGGTTACCTTCTTTTAAAGCCAATCTCCTTTCAGGTTCGGATGGATAGGTCTGGGTTCTTCTGGATCCCGCCACCTACTCAATTTTATTCTTTCTGATTGATGTACTTGGCGGTGCCTCCACCCCCCTCATTCCTTCCTAACAGGGTCGCCAGGGCAGCTTGGGAGGAAAATTCTAGCCCAGGATAATCCCCACGTATTTACCAGATAGTTGGAGACTCCCAGAAAATAGCACAAACACATACACTATAACAAACACAATTATATTAAACAGGAGACAATTATAACAGAACAGGGTAAAACACGGTATTTTTAGGGTCACCGGTGCCCAGCAACTGTGAGGTTAGTGTCCCGTTGGTACGCGTACTTTGTTGGGGCCCTTGATGACTGTTGACCACACAATCCTTCTCTGCAGTGGTTTAGCAGTGGAGCTGACTAGGTCCAGTACAGCCCAAAGGACTCACACATGGGAGAAGGCAGTAAATCCCTCCACAGTTTAATATGCTGCAGGTAATAAAATCCCCAAACAAATTCCCTGACTTACTAACTAAAAATTGGTGCACTCACACACTCCATGAATGAGCCTCAGGTTGAGAGATGACTCAGTCTCTGCAAAGGGGCTGCTCTGTTCTCACAGGAGTCCTCTTCAAGCAGGAACCAGGCTGCTTCAGTCCCAGAATTTCCCCTCACTGCAAAGGGGTGCAGGGCTCAAGATGCAGACCACACAACTGCACCAAAATTCAAAACTATAGCCTCCCGGCCCAGCATTCAGACCCACACAGCAGGCAGCAGCCCTGAACTTGCTGCTAGAGCCGAGCTGACCATGCTGTGACTTTTCTCACCCAGGGAGCTGGAGCCAACTCAGCCTGGCTGGGGAAGCCTCCCAGCAAACTCCACAACTGGGAATCAACAGTGGAGACATAAACCCAGCTGAGGGTCCCTAGAGGCTAGTTCTCAGGGGGATCCCTGCATGCAGGCCTGGGACTTACTAGCTCCCACACAGCCAGTCCTCCCCTTGCCCTGCTGGCTCCAGACTCCCCAAACCATGGCTCCTCCTTCCCCTCCCGAACTCCCTGGGAGGGGCCTCTCACTCCCCATGGGTTGCCGGGCAGACTCTGGCCCTGGTAGGGAGGGGGAGCCAAGGCAAACTCAGAGCCTCTCCCTGAGCTGCCAGCAGACAAGGCCCCGGGAATCCAAGTACAGGCAGTCCCCGGGTTACGTAAAAGATAGGGACTGTAGGTTTGTTCTTAAGTTGAATTTGTATGTAAGTCGGAACTAGTACATATTGTAGGGAAAACTCTAGCCAAACATTTCTCCAGAGCTCAGTTTTATTCTCCCACACCTCACTTCCCTCAGTCCTTTATTTTCAAGCTGAGGTGTCTGCTGAGAAAAGCCACTCTGCGTGTCTCTGGTCTGCTGGGGGGGGCGCTAGCTTCGTGTCTCCCTGGTCTGCTGGGGGGAAGCAGCTAGTGTGGGGTTGCCTCACCCCGTTTGTAAGTAGGGATCCGATGTAAGTCGGATCCATGTAACTCGGGGACTGCCTGTAATCTCCTTGGGGGTTACACTAATTTGAATTAGTTTGTAGATCTAGATGCACTAATTCAAATTAGCTTAGTTTGAATTAACCAATTTGAATTAAGTTAGTTCGAATTAGTGCTGTAGTGTAGACATACCCGTATAGACTAATTCGGCTACCCCCTGAAGTGTAAGAACTAGGATTCACCAAATGAAATTTATAGGTAGCAAGTTTAAAACCAACAAAAGGAAGTTTTTCTTCACTCAGTGCACAGTGAATCTGTGGAACTCCTTGCCAAAGGATGTTGTGAAGAACAGGATTTTAACAGGGTTCAAAAACAGAACTAGATACATTCATGGAAGGTAGGTCCATCAATGGCTATTAGCGAGGGTGGGTAGGAATGGTGTCCCTAGTCTGTTTGTCAGGGGCTGGGAATGGGTGACAGGAAAGGGATCACTTGAGGATTCCCTGTTCTGTTCATTCCCTCTAGGACACCTGGCATTGGAGGCATCTGGCAATGATGTAACATATCGCTTACGAGTGCTTTCTCATTTGTTAACAGTCTTTCATACCAAAATATGTTGAATGATCGAAAGTCTGCTGTTATTTTTGAGAAGTCATAAGTGCTTCTTTAGGATCAACTTTGCCTGACAGTTGAGAACCAAGAGAAGCAAAATTGCCAATTCCTTCACACTGTCACTTTTGAAAAACCCGTGGTTCACTTTCTGGTACGTTCCTTCTCCACCGCTGTTCTCCATGGCTGATCTCGGGCTATGTGGGGAAAGGAGCAGTGGGATTGATTTGTAGCCCAATCGCTAGGGTTCCCTGTAACGTACTGAAATGCTCTGGTCACCTCATGTGTCAGACACTAGACAAGGACAGACCAATGTCTGATTGTCCATGCAGCCTGCAAGCTCTTTAGAGTGTGCAGTGCTTGCTGGGAATATTAAAAACAGGAAGTAGGTCTCTCAATGGTTATTAGCTAGGATGGGTAGGGTTGATGTCCCTAGCTTCCGTTTGTCAGAAGTTGGGCATGGGTGATGAGATGGATTGATGATTCCCTGTTCTGCTCACTCCCTCTGGGGCACCTGGCATTGGCCACTGTCAGGAGAGAGGACGCTGGATGGACCTTTGGCTCTGAGTGGGAGTAGGGGGCGGGGTCAAGTGGCTATCTGAGAAGGCACGCCATGCAATCACGAAGCAGAACACAAAACTAGCCTCACCATGAGCCACACCTTCCTGGGTTGAGCAAGCGAGGGGATGTGGCAGGGGAAAAAGCTCCAACAGCCACTTCTCTAGGGAGAGGTCACTGGAGAGTCTGAGGCCTGAAGGGAGATGCATACTGGTCCTGGCTGGGTCCAGGCGTGTGTTGAGTGCCAGCAGGTTTCTGTTGGCAGAGGAGAAGGTGGTTGAGCTTGGCTAGCCCCTGGCACCCTCAAGAGCTGAGAGGCCACAGAGCACCTGGGCTCCGTCTGTCTCAGACGCAGCACACAGACAATAGGTGGCTTCAGAGGCTGAACAATGGAGATGTTAATGTTCAAGAAGGAAGAACCCAGCAGCAGCCGGCTAAGGGACCAGCCTTTCTTTCCTGGTCTAATTTCCATGTGTCTGTGTTTCATTATTCACCTCCCACCCATCTACCCTGTTACGGTTTCACAGTGTTTCTTGTTGCTAGTCAGTATGGCAAATAAATCTGGAACTATCAAGGGTGGGCCAGTTTTGATAAGCAGTCCACTGGTGAGCATGCACCTGTGTGAGGAGGCAGCTTCGCGGGGCTGGAGTCCGCTAGCAGGGAACATTGGCTTGCACGGACGCGGGTACAGGAAATCCCCGACTGCCTGAGTTCCGACCCCCTGCACTCACAACCATTTTTGTAAGTGCGGAAGAGGCTGAAACCCCCCGACTCACGTCCTTGGCCCACATTTACGATGGCGCATGGTGCCTGTCATAAACGAGGGTTCGAGTTACAACACACCCGACTTGTGAAGTTTCCCTGGGAACCAATCGCATTGCAAACCAATCGCATTGCAAAATATGTTGAATGATCGAAAGTCTGCTGTTATTTTTGAGAAGTCATAAGTGCTTCTTTAGGATCAACTTTGCCTGACAGGGGGGCCGCCTGTATTTGCCTTTGAAGAACCGACAAGAAAATGGATCACTGATGACCAATAATCAAATGCGGCAGAAGAAGAAGCCATAAATACCCAGGTAAAACAAATGAGCAAGTCCTGGGTTGTGCCACGAGTTGTGTCATGAAACTTTCCTAGTGTCTCTCTGCAGTGAGCGCTACCTTTATAGGATATAATTCCAGCTCTAATCTCCCTGGGTCACTGGCTGTATAGAGTAAACATTGAAATTATATAATTAGCCCCTCCGAGAAAAGGATTCTAAATTCATGGGAACTTAAAGTTAGGAGAGAGAAATATTGCAGCTCTCCCTCTGTGCCCATAGCATCCATAAACTCCAGGAGAGGTGGGCTTTGAGAAGAAGAAATGGCTCAGAGAGTTCAGTTTTGTTTGATCTGAATGGTCTTTCCAGGCACAATTTGATGTGGTGGCATGTTTCTCTGTGACCTGGGATCAGCAGAGATCCTTCCAGCTTCTGATGCCGACCCAATGAAAGGAGAGAGATGCCCTGCCAATGCTTTATGCCTTTATCTCTCTCACCATCCCCAGCCACTAACATCAAGATTCAAAATCCTGGCTGTTGCTGCAGAAGAAGGTGTCTCCCAGGTGTGACAGGAGCAGCATGGAGCCCATCACATGACTCTGCTTTTCTCAGAGGTGAGCTCAGGAACATTAAAACATTCCTCTTTTCATGCAGCTCTGCCCTTTCCAGCTGCAGCCAGGCTAGGCCTGGAGCATCATCAGGGAGCTACTTCCCAGGAGCCATCCTGCATAGTGCTGGCTGGCAGGGTCACCTACTCTGGGTGAGCATGCAGACTGCCTGAGGGTCACCTGCACTAACTCCAAAGCATCCAGCCAGTGGGAAGGACTTGGGGGCTCCTCCCCACTCGCTCGCTCATGAGCTGGAGCTACAGAATGGGGCACAACTTTGTTGCTCTTCATTGCCTTCATTGTGAGTCACATCTCCAGCAGCTTCTCGGGGGCTGAGGGCATGGGGTGGGACCAGGGCCAGCCTGAGCCATTTGCGCGCCCCGGGCTCTGGGAGTGCGGCACATGCGTGGCCCTGCCCCTGGGCTCGCGGAGCATGCACGGTGCCACCCCCGCCCGGCCCAGCAGCCCCGCGCAGCGCCCCCTACAATGTGGGGGCCCTGGGCGGTAGCCCGGTCAGCCCGTACCTTGCACCGGCTGTGGGTGGGACCCAGCCGTTTCTCTAAAGCAGGGGTCACCAACCAGTCGATCAGGATCTACTGGCAGATCTTAGACACTCTGACAGGTTTGGCCAAGAAGGTGTCAGGTGCCAGCATTTCAGCTGCCCCTTCTCTCACTACTGCGCCTCTCCTGCCCTTTGCCTTGGAGCTGCTCCCCTCTTCCGCCCTGTATTCTGTCTCCACAGAACAGGGGCAGGAGACTCAACAGGGCTTGGGATGGAGTTTGCTGGCTGCTTTTGGGAGCGGTGCAGGGCCAGGCAGGGGTGACTCTGCCTTAGCCCCACTGCACCCCCACCCAGGAGCCACCTGAGGTAACAGGGCCCAGCTGGAGCCCACGTCCTGAAACCCTGCCACAGTCATGAACCCCCTCTGGCTCTCCAAGCTCCTGCCTAGCCCTGAGTCCCCCTAGACCCAAAATCACTTACAGAGCCTGTACCCTGAACACCCTTCTGCAGCCCAAATTCTGTCGCAGGCTCAGCACAGAGCCCGTCTTGTACTCCAAATCCCTTAATCCAAGACCAGGGCCTGCACCCCAACCCTCTGCCCCACCTGATGAAAGTGAGGGAGGATGGTGGAGGGAGGGGGGGTGGAGTGAGCAGGGGTGGGGCCTCGGAGAAAGGGCACAAATGAGGGTATTTGGGTTTGAGGTAGACTCTGGATTGCATTTAAATTCAAAAAGTGATCTTGTCCTTTAAAAGGTTGGAAACCCCTGCTCTAAAGCTAGAACCAGCATCCCTCCACGTACCCCATGCCAGAGAGAGAGAGATGGGAGCTGTGCACAGGCAGGTGATTCTGCCTGTGAGCCTCGCACAGCCCCACCTGGCACAGTGCCCCTCAGGAAGCCCCACCCTCCAGCCTGGCCCTGTGGGTCGCAAACACCTCAGCTACGTCTAGACTGGCATGATTTTCCGGAAATGCTTTTAACGGAAAAGTTTTCCGTTAAAAGCATTTTTGGAACAGAGCATCTAGATTGGCAGGACGCTTTTCCATAAAAGCACTTTTTGCGGAAAAGCATCCGTGGCCAATCTAGACTCGCTTTTCCGCAAAAAAGCCCCGATCACCATTTTCCCGATCAGGGCTTTTTTGCGCAAAACAAATCTGAGCTGTCTACACTGGCTTTGCGCAAAAGGACTTTTGCCCGAATGGGAGCAGCATAGTATTTCCACAGGAAGCACTGATTTCAGACAACAGGAAGTCAGTGCTTTTGCGGAAATTCAAGTGGCCAGTGTAGACAGCTGGCAAGTTTTTCCAGAAAAGTATCTGATTTTCTGGAAAAACTGGCCAGTCTAAACACAGCCCTCGTGCCGACTGGCAGGGCACAGCGCTATGGGCTGTGGGTAAAGCGCGTAGGCAGCAACACACAAATGTGTTTCTCCAGGGGAGGGTGCAGGGAACGGGGCACTTCCAGGAGCTCCAAAGGAGCCCAGTGCCAGATGCAAAACAGCATCTCTGCCACTGGCTGACTCTCCTTGGGAAAGATTGTGATGGGGACATGGGGAAGGAGGTTTCCAAGCCAGATGCATGCTGGTGTCAGTGGCCATCCTTAGGGGCTCATTTAGCTGGGATCTAATCCAACCACAGATCCAGCTGGTCATTGGGATTTTACCCCACACTAAATTATTCCAGACTCACTTGAATATTGAGTAAAATTCAAACGTGGAGTGAACCTTCCTCTGCCTTCCCTAAAGTGCCCCAGCCTGCTAGCTGTCTGGCTCTAACATGGCACTATTTGACCTTTGGTTACTCCAGTAACCTTAAGTGCAGAGCAGTAGACTTCCAGGCACTGTTCAGTGCCCAGGGGAACATTTTAAGGCCCTCAGCTAGAGTTTTTATGCAAGCTATAATTTCTTTTAAGACCTTCTCAGGCAGCCCTCACAACGCCCTTTCCTCTTGTATCTGCTGGTGTACAGCAGCAGGATGGAGGTCTGGCTTCTAATGAGGGAAGGGGCGGGCTTCATGCAGTTCATCTGGAGAGGCCCCTCTCTGCAGTGAGAGAGCTCATGGCTGGCCAACGGCCAGCGCCAGGATGCAGAAGAGAACCACCCGGTGCTAACACCATGGGAAGGGAGCTGCCCTCGCCTCCTCTCTGCAGCAGCAGGAGGCTGTGCCTTGGCACTGAGCTGCTCCCTTGCAGGTGGCTCCCTGGCTGTTTGCCCTCTCTGCCAACCTCATGTTGCAGGTTTTTTAAATATTCCCCCCCCCCCCCAGGAAAATGAGTAAAGTGGATGTTGTGCTCCTGACACGAAGGCCAGGTACCCCCTCCCCCTTCCTCCAAACATTGCAATGTGCTTTCTACACAGACCTACCTTGCACCTGGCCAGAGCCTCACAGCCATCACAGCATGGCTTCCAAAAGTGCCAGGACAGCTCAGCCTCCTGTTTCCTTCTGCCTCTGCAATACCTGGCCCTTCCTGGTTTGAGAAAAAAACAGCAGGGAGAGGAGGAAAGGGGAGAAATTAGGAGAAACAGCAGCAAAGGCAGGAGGACCAAGGGCCTCACTTCATCTCCTGATCCATGGGATGAAAGCAGCTGGGCAAAGCATTGTCTTCTAGGAAAAACCTGTCCACATTCTAGGTTTCTGCCTCTCCCCAATGTACCATGTGCTGGGGAAAAGAGGCCAATTCTGTGCTCAAGAGCTGTCGCCAGACAGGGAGCAGAGCCCCTTTCTCACCGGCGATAGCAGAAGCTGGACATGCATCCAGATGGCATACTACTGGGCTTGGGAACTGCTACTTCTTTGCAGCAAAAATGCAATGTAGCTCGTGTCTGCAGGTCATCAGCGTGCCTTCTGTCAGCCCGTCCCAGCCACACTTGCACATGTCCCAGCAGACACAAAGAAACCAATTTTCATTAAAAGTCCCTCAGAGTCGTAGTTCCTAGCATCCCATTTCTGCTGCAGAGAGCCCAGCTTGTGGGTTGTGCAAAGCACCCTCCCTACCTCCCAGGAAGACGTTCCTTTCCAAGAAGGCCTCTTTCCTAGGATCTCTATAACCCCTCTGGACATCTCCCTGCACCAGGAGTCCTGGGAGATGTCTGCAACTTCTGGCCTGGCTCCCTCGCACTGGCAAGCTTGCCTTTCATGGGCTGCCTTCCCCTGGATAGTGGGCATGCTGGTTTTGGTGTGATGGCAAAGTGCCTGGCTCCCGTCACACTGGCTGCCAGCCCCTCCTGGTGGATTGGCTGGCTCCCTGTAGATTATGGCCCAGCTGCTGAGCTCTCTTGCCAGTCGGCCAGGCTGACTTCCCATGGGCATACCACTGGCACCAGTGAGAGAGACGGGCTGGCAGGCTGCGTGTCTCCCTGCAGGCGGCCAGCTGGCATCTGGCATCAAGGGGCTGACAAGTTGAGGTCCCTTGGATGTACAGCTGGCATTTGTGGCATCTAGGTCCCTTCCAGCTGCCAGCTGGCACCTCTGGGCTGGGCTGGCACCTCTCGGCACACTGGCTGCCTGCCGCAAACATTCACACTCTCCTAGGTTCCCAGGCCAGACAGGACCATTGTGATCCTCTCGGCTAGTCCCCAGAGACCTGCCCCCAAATTGTTCCTAGGGCAGAGCTTGGAGAAACACCGCCAGCCTTGAGTTCAGCATGCCAAGGAGAGAGACGCCATCACCACCCTGGATCAATTGCTCCAGGGCTTCGTTATTCTCACCATCAAGCACTTACACTTTACTTCCCATCTGAAGCTGCCCAGCTTCCACTTCCTGCCACTGGACCTCATTGCACCTTCCTGACTGGACTGAAGTTCCTGTGATTCGATACTTGTCCCCCACCTCCATGGGTGTGTGTAGAGTCACCCCTTCCACCTTCTCCTTATTGAGCTAACCAGGCAGAGCTCCTTGGTCCCTTGCTATAAGGTAGGTTTTTCTAACCTTTCACCACTCTCCGGGCCCTTCTCTGAGCCCTCCCAAGGTACCAACACTCCCCTGTGGGCCTTTGCATGGGGCTCATAAAGGCAAGGCCACGGAGCACTGGCTTTAGCCAACGTGTCTGTGGGCAGGCTCTGTGCACACTTCTTTGGCACTGCTCTGACAGTGAACCTCGTGTGACCCTATAGCGCCTCCTGCTGGTCCCATCCTGCCCCCTCCAGTCCCACAAACACAGGCAGGCCCCACGTATCACACTCCAGCCCTGACTCACTTGTCGCATACACACACACTCTGCTGCCACCAGGCATCTCAGCCTCGTTTTGCGCAGCTCTGACCCTGCCTCCCGGCCAGCACACCAAAGCCTTTTCAACCCCACTGCTTCCCCTCCCCCGGCAGCCAGTCTGTGACCTGCAGGACTCCCTGTGCGGGCTCTCCTGGGTCCCCTTCTTGTGGGACCTGGCTAAATTCCGTTAAGCTAGACAAATGGTCAGTAGGGAGTACAGGTTGAACCTTTCTAGTCTGGCACCCTCGGGACCTGACTGGAGCCAAACCAGAGAATTTGCCGGACCATGGGAGATAGGTATTGTCTAGCAGCTTTACCAACATTTGCACTGCTTACTGGGCTCTGAGAAGACATTGAGAGGTAAATTAGAACTAAGTAACATTACAGAACACTGAGAGCCAGGGCTGGAGGCTATAAACAAACTTTGTGGGACTGTGAAAAACTTGGCCACACTCATACGTGGGCATTCAGCTAACCAAAATCATGCTGGACCAGAGCAAAGAGTGCTGGGCTAACAAGGTTTAGCCTGTAGAATAAGAACTTCCCAAACTGGTGTGAGCCAAACAGAGTTTGGGTTCAGTTCTCTAAAGGAAAAAATGTGCATAGAGTCCCCACTCAGCTTTTATTTCGGTAAATCCTGTGAAAGTCTGTCTCAAGAAGATGCTAATTCCATGCTTCAGATCCCCGCACATTGTAGCTGGCAACATGTGTTCAGTTTTTATATAATAAAAAGCAGTGTTTCCTTGTGTTGCCATATGTTTTTGCATTTATCTGTGCACTTGCCATAACCCTGTCTGCTGGGTGTGTGTCTACAATGCTATCTGTGTCACTATTAAAATGTATTGAATGAGCATCATTCATGCAAAAAATGAGCCTAAAATCTCCCTGAAGAGCAGAATATAATAGAATACAATTGTATCATTTAAAAAACTTTGCATCATATTACTCAGTCAAAAAAGATAATGTATGCTACAGTGGCAGGAACGAATGTAATATTACATTAACCCTTTGGCTCCCACGCTCAGACTCTCCCCGACCTAGCTTGTAGTGAACCTACCTGAACAGTTAGTATTCAAAAACAGTATCTCCCCACCTCCTTGTTGCTGGCTCCACCAGCTCAGCTTGCCGATTAGGAGCATCCATGTTCTGTGTGCATTCAGTTGGTGAACCTCAGTTTTCTTCTTGGGGAACCCACATTTTCAGCCACACAGTTTACCCCCTCAGGGTGGGTACAGCTTTATTGGGTCATAGAAAACATTCCTCTAAACATGTGGGCTGTGTGGGCAGGAGTTCGTCTGGCTGCTGCCCATGCTGTACCTGCTCTGGGAACAAGGGAACATGGCAGTGACTAGAGGGGAGTGGGCCATGTGCCTGGAGTGGTGAGGCTCTGTGTATCCCCTGATTATGTTTCCCCATGTTGCTCTGCTAGGGTCCCTGAATGCTGGGCTGGCAGGACCTGCTCTGAGGGGCACAGACACAGTCTAGGGGAGCCAGTGCATTTTGGCCTGTCTGATGAGGCTGCCAACTAAGGAGCCAGATGGGGACAATTAAATTTTGGGATCTGGACATGTCCTCTCTAGGGCCAACAGGGTCATACTTGGTGCCTGATGTTCAGCACCAAGATTGGTCCAAATGTAAACACGAAGATAGAGAGTGAGAAATGCTCAGCATCAACAGGCGCGTTGCTGCCAGCACCATCTGGGAGCAGCTGTGGCATGTAGCAATCATGATCCCCTCATCTGACCTGCACATGGCCAGCCACACAACCACTCACCCCCTCCTGTAACGTCTGACTGAGCTGCTGATGTCCTGAACTCTCGATGTAAAGACTTCCATTTCCAGAGAATTTACCCTGTGCTCTGGTTCAAAGCAGCAAGGCATCCATGACCTACACTGCAGAAGGTGAATCTTCTCCCTCCAGGGTCTCTGCCAGTCTGCGCTGGGGGACAATTCCTTCTTGACTCCACCATGGTGCTCAGTGGGATCCTGCATAGGTGGGTGAGACCCACTAGCCAGAAACTTGGGAGAGGGTTTTCTGTAGTAGCTCAGAGCCCTCCCAGCTAGTGCCCCATTGCCGGCAGGTGGCGTTACCTACTAATCGCAGCTGTGAATGTGTCATATGCCATTGTCAGCAACCTCGTCATACCGTCCCCTCCATATGCTTACCAAACTCAGTCTTAAAAGAAATTTGCTTTTTGCCCCCACTGCTCCCTGTGCAGGGCTGTTCTAGAACTTCACTGCTCTGCTGGCTAGAAACTTTGTTTAATTTCAAGCCTAAACTTACTGATGGCCACTGTGCCAGCCCTGGCCCTTAATTTAAATAACACCTCTCCTGGCAAGATCCTTACTCCCCAAAAAAAGAGGTTAACCAATCCTGAGGAAAAAGGGGGGTTTGTGCAAAAACAAGCAGTGTGGACGTTTTCTTTTTGCACAAAAAAACCCTTTTTCCACAATTTTGGTAAATCTCCTTTTTTGGAGCGTAAGGCTCTTGCCAAAAAAGGGGGTTTTGCGCAAAAAGAAAATGTCCACACTGCTTGTTTTTGTGCAAA
Organism: Pelodiscus sinensis; assembly: GCF_052426305.1. Taxonomy (NCBI): domain Eukaryota; kingdom Metazoa; phylum Chordata; order Testudines; family Trionychidae; genus Pelodiscus; species Pelodiscus sinensis. The sequence goes on along the minus strand of NC_143085.1, from coordinate 37,481,653 downwards.
AACCCATAGTGCAAAAATGGATTGGCAGAAAATATGCAAATAAGATTGCAACTCATGCAAATAAGTTCCTCATTAGCATATTTTTGCTGAGAAAACTCCTAGTGTAGACGTAGCCTGTGAAAACAATCAGTGGTCCTGTGGCACCTTAGACTATGTTTACACAGCAGCATTATTTTGGAATAATGGATGTTATTCTGAAATAACTAAGAGTGCATCTACACTACAAGCCTTTATTTTGAAATAATGTTGAGCTGAAGGACTTCTCACTCTGAATCCTCTAATACTTATTTTACGAGAAGTAAGGGAAGTCGGAGGAAGAGAGCTCTACCTTCGACCTCCTGCTGTGTAGACAGCGCCAAAAGCCAAATTAATCTATTTTGACATCAGCTACACAACTGACATAGCTGAAGTTGTGTAGCTTAATTCGACTTTAGCCCTGCTGTGTAGACGTGCCCTTAGAGACTAACCAATATATACAGGATCAGGAGCTTCTTTCAGATGAAGTGGGCTGTGCCCACGAAAGCTCATGATATAATATATATATTAGTTTGATTAGTTTCTAAGATGCTACAGGGTTGCTCATTGTTTTTAAAGTTATAGTCTCACACAGCTCCCCCTCTGAGACTTTTAACCATTGTGGGATGATTCATGCTGGCTCAGGACCTTAGAAACCAAACTATGGACTCAAGTCTGACTTCAGACACCCAAGATTGAAAATATTGGCCTAGATCCTTTGAGACCCGCAACTCACGGCACACAGGCCAGTGAATGGCTTCAGTCCACGGCAGGTCAATTCTGCACTTAAGTTCCTAACCATCTGAAGAGATTGCCCTTGCCTTACCTCACTGCCTTTCATTCTTGCCTGGAGGAGACCTGCCAGATGACCTGAGCTCTGCCATGTTTCAGTCACGGCCGATACAAAAAGGAATATTTTTTTCTCTTTGAATAGTATCTGTTCCCAAATCATGTATAAAACATTTGCAGAAACCACTTATTCCTCATGTATTTTTTATGAGTCCAATCCTAAGTTAAAGTATATAAACATAAAAATATCAAGAAGTACTTTAGGAAAAAAGTTATTTCATAAAATATCAAGAGACCAATTTAAAACGTGGCTCTGGCTCTGTGCTGCCTGCACAGCCCACCCAAACGGTGAGACGAAGAGAAGGGTTTTCTCACCAGCAGCACACCCTTCCCCTCATTAATCCAGCCTCTGCCTCTGGTGCTCAAGCAAGGGGAGGCGTTCATATCTAAGAAATAAAGCTGCTAATGTTATTTAATCCAGGGGATAATCTTTTTATAAATGTGCCAAGATGGGAAGTTTTATTTCCCGGAGATCAGATTGAGACAGTTTTGTGCTGGCAGATCAGAGCTGAACACCAAAGTGGTTGCACATCGCAAATCAGCATGCTTTAAAAAATACATTCTCCAGGACTGTCCCCTACCAGTGAGGCAGGGAAGGAACTAACACTTGAAAGGCCAGTGTGAAAGAAGTCTGGAATGAGCCATGCTCACTGTGTTCCAAGAGGTTTCTAACACTGTTCATAGGGAAGAATTTACAGGCAATCTAGGGGCTTAAGATTTTTTTTCTTTCCAAAGACATGCCTCCTGAGAGCCTCTTTTCAGCTGGATCATTTTAAACTATTGCCCATGCTCACCAGGCAGCCCATGCTCTGGTAAGCATGCCAACGGGGCAGGTGTGGGGGAGATGGCAGGCGGGGTAGAGCAGCAAGTGTCCAGCTGGCTGAGGAGCTAAGTGAGCCTCAGACAGAGACTGGGTGGGGGAGATATAACTCCCTAAAGCTCAGCTGGCAATGGAGCTCACCGCTCACAACTGTGGCCCCAGTCCAGGACAGCACACATGCATTGCCTTAAACATTGATCTCAATGTGATTATTCTGATGTGCAAAGTCTGACACGCACTGACGTGGATTGGGGCCAGGACACTCAGCCCCTACTGGGCAAACTACCAGAATATTAAGGTTCTCAGCATTAATGGATACAGAGATTGCACTAAGAAACAACTCTTTGGGGGAAATGTAACACTTCTGTATTAAATGCCTGGTCCATTCATCCCTTTAGAGTCTCTAACTCAAATACAGAACTTCATTTGCTTGGTAAGGCTGATGCAGGAGAAACAGAAACTTGGTCTTATCAGCCAGTTCTGGGGTAACTGGAAACTTCCTTATCTCCCTTTTAGCTTTTCATCAGCAGCATATGTCAATTTCCATCAATGAGGACTGCATTTCCCCAGGAGACCCAAGGAAAAAGTTAGCATTTTGTAGTTAGTTCTGCTACAAAGAATGAAGCAAAGAAGTGACTGCACTTGGCATCTGTAGTGGCATGTGCTGGGAGTTTTGTGCTTGCTTGTTGCCTGCACAATTATAGCCCTCATTGTATTTTTCACTTTCTCCTGATTTCCTGGAAAAACTCTATAGCCTTCCCATTGAAATCACTGTGAAATGCACACTCCCCATCAGAATATGGGCTAATGTGGGCTGCAGACATTTTAGAACCATTTGGGAAACTCTTTACAATATTTCCATAAAACATTTTATTTAATAAAAAATTACAGCCTTGGTAATTTAAAAGGCCTTTCTTTTTGTATCCCCTCCATCATGCACACATTGGATCCTTCCCGGAAAAAGCAATGTACTGTTTTCCTGCTGGGGCTCTAAGAATCCCTGACATAAAACCCTTGGGGTTGGAGAGTGGGGGGTAAAAATGCTTCTTTAGTTAATTTTGCCTTTAAGCGTTATTAGTTAAATATTGTTTCTTTAAAAATGTATTTAATTTAGACTAAAACGTTGGAAATTTCCTTTTTGAGTGTGCTTTTTTCAAGCCTATGAATATTAATGCCTTTCTCAGAGAGATCTACTTGAAAAAAAAAACAAGAATAAATTAAATACCTACAGATTTTTCTAATTCCTCTTTTTGGTGACATGCCGTCATTACATCAAATTACTGAGATGTGCTCCCATTTTTGTGTGTATGTGAAAATTATGGAATATAAAGTATATGTAAATGCAGAAAAAGGCTGTGAAGAAAGAACAGGGACAGAAGAGGCATTAGGTATTCAGCCGGCGTTGTCGTGAGCCAATTAATCAAGCAGTGGCGAGGAAAGATGCAGAAACGATGAGTTCGCCCTTCATGTTGATGAGGCCGGTCCAGGGCAAATGCTGCTGCACCTGAGCTCATAGTTAGGCATGCAGAAAGGAATCATGGGAATATCTTCACGCCTTTGTCTTTCTTGTGAAGGATGGAAAATGTCAAGCTGTTGTTTGGCTGCATGTGGGAGACTTGCTGTGAATTCACAGTCTGGCGAAGCAGGGTTTTAACCCTTGATGGGCTCTCCTCCACACATCTGCACTGAACAGGAGGAGTAGCTGAATGTGGCATGCTCCAGTTGAGTGGAGTTGTTATTTATTATTGGGGGGTGCGGATTTTGTATTTTGTTCACAATAGAAAATATTTCTTATGCACCTCTCCCCTGCAGACACGTAGGGCAGGGCAGGAATGCACAAGTGGAATGAAAAGAGAAATCCTCCCACTGAAAACAGAGCCATTTCTCTGTAAATCCCTGTGCCCACTGACCTGCTGAAATTTCAGACAGGGGCCAGGACTGACCATTCCTTCCCTCTGCATTGGAGTTTGGCCAGAGGACCTTAGAGCAAAGGCCCTGGGTGATTTTTCCATGCAGTGTTTCCTTTTCTTCAACTTGCTGCAGTTGGGAATCCCCTATACAATGTCCCTAACTCACCACGGAACAATAAAGACAGGTTGGATTGGCTGGTTCCAAGTGGCCACTGTGTAGGGATGGATCTGAGGTGGCCAGTGACTATACTATCCTGAAGCTCCTGGTTCCTTAGCAAAAGTCTGGGTCTCTTCATCACACTTTCTCTCAGTGGGGCTTCCCTAGAGGCACCTGGAACCCACCTGGCGGCTTGGAGTGTGTGTGTGCCTGTAGAGCTTCATGGAGCATTTAGTGCCCTCATGAGGAATGTGCAGCATCTGTGTGTCCCTGACCTGTTAGCTCCTCTGCATTTAAAGTTGCTGGATTTGGGGAAATGATTTCAGCAGCAGAAAGGCCAGATTCCCCGTGGTGGAGCTGCTGATGCAGAGATGTCCAGCTTCCCGAGACTGCTGGGACTGGTGTGTATTGTGCTAGGGGCTCAGCAATGACACACCGCATGGCTTTGTGTGATTTCTGGGTGTACTGGTCCAGGTCTGAAGGGAGGCCAGGCTGCCTCACAACATAGAAGCAGACCAGTTAGCAGTCCAGCTCAGCCCTGCTTCAGGGCAGCCACACAACAGTTTGGGGTCTCCGGCCAATACTTGGCCTTAGGACCATCAATAAGCATAGGCCCCGGCGCAGGGCAGGGCAATAGAACTAGAGACTCAGGCCTAGGTTCAGGCTGATCAGAAGTCCATGTGACCTGGCCCTAGATCAGGGATGAGCATCAAGCAATAAGTGGACCTAGGCCTGCATCCAGGCTGAGCTGTGGTCAATAATCCCAGGCCCCCAGTCAAGGCAGGACAACAAACAGAGGCAGTTCAGGAAGCTTGGGGCCGGTGTCCAGGGCAGGGCAGCCAGCAGTTTAAGAAGGCTCAGGCCTGTTCCCAGGCTGAGCAGCAGTCGAGTCTCCTTGTTCTGGCAGAGCCGACAAGCACAGGACTTTGGTCCAAAACAGGGGCAACCTGCCACATGGGGAGTGGGGTGGCAGGAGGGATGCAGGCCCTCCTGCTCCACTGCATCCCAGCCCAAGGCCTCAGCAGTGACAGCTCTGGCTGCCTCTGGGTCAGCAGGGATCCTGGCCGCAACACGCCGACCTGTTCATCTCCATCTCCTCAGCCAGACATGGGTCGGCTACCCCTGGGCTGCTTCCACGTTCCTCCTGGGACCCTCCCTCACTTGTCCTCACTCCTCTGGGTCTGCAGGGAATAATGGTGCTGGCAGGGGGTCCATCAGCTCTGGGTCTGGGTCAATCAGTGGTCCCGACCAGCCTTTGGAGCCTGCCAGAGGCTCAGGCTAGTTCTTCTTTCCTCAGCAATGTGGCTGAGCCTTCCCCCTTGGGAGCTCGGGCAGCATTTCTGGCTTCCTCCATGGCTGGCCCCAGCTGAGCTCCTAGCTCCTGCCTTAATACTTCTGACCCGCCCCTCTGTTTCTTGGGAGTGAGGCTGGGTTGCTCTGGCCCCCTCACCGGGATGCTCAGCGAGTCTTTCCCCTTCTGGGTCAGAGGGAGGCCAAGCTGCCTCATTACAGTGTTGTTACATCACTGGCGAGAGTAATGCAGATACACAGGTGTATCCACAGAGCAACGATCCTTCCTCCCAAACAGCCGTCAGACTTGAGACACAGACTCTCCCTCTACTCATCTCATCTAGCTGTGAGCAACTCTTGGCATCTCCCTGTCCAGGGCCAGTTTCATTAATGGAACCAGGAGCTAATGAGGCCTCCTGGCTGGAAGGTGAAGCTAGACAAACACAGAGTGCACCTTTGGAAGAGTAACTAGCTACTGGAACACCTTACCCAGAGAGGTGCTGGGTTCTCCATCACCTGGTGCGTCTTTCCATGAAGGCTGGATGTCTTGTTACAGGGAACGTTCTCACTGAGCTAGAACTGAAGAAGTGGAGATGAGTAGAGGGAGAATCTGTGTCTCTGTCGACAGAGGGATGCAAATCAAGCACATCGGAATTGCTAATGAAGCCAGGATTTAAATATCCCATGCCTCATTAGCATAAACATGGCCGCTGCTTTTTTCTGAAATAGAGTTTTTTTAAAAAAAACCCAGCAGTCTAGATGCGGATGCGTTGAAAATAAACCCTTTTTCGACAGATCCTGTATTCCTCAAAAAATAAGGTTTACAGGATCTGTCGAAAAAGGATTTATTTTTGACAGATCCGGGTCTAGACTGCTGGGTTTTGGAGGGGGGGGGGGGGTTCCCAAAAAAAGCAGTGGCCTTGTTTATGCTAATGAGATGCAGGATAGTTAAATCCCAGCTTCATTAGCAATTTTGACATGCCTAATCTACATCTCTTTGTCGACAGAGAGGTATAGTCTAGATGTACCCTAAGGTGTTGTAGGACCACTCGTTGTTTAAGCTATTTTTAAGCCATGGACCAGATGCAGAGACACCTGAGTGATGTTCCACAGCTCAGTTATAGAGGATACCAGTCTGGATTATTATAATGTCCCCTTTGGCCTTCAGTTACTACTCTTGTGGCCTTGGAGTAGCTTCATCTCTGTCCCTAAATGGCAACAAAAGGCTCAATGGAATTTCTGAAGAGATTTTTTTTCTAATGTCCAAAATCACCCAGGTATTATACTTGATCTATTGCATTGAAGCAGTGTTCAGTGGCAGGTACTTGACCGTGGCCTCCAGGTCTCCTGTCACCTGTCATCTGTAAGTCAAAGTATCATGTATGTCCATTTTTTCTACTCCACTGGGCATTATTTTGCTTTTATTGCCTTTGAATGTCCTTTGCCATCATGTGACTCATTCACCTAGCTGGGTTAGCTCTCTCTGAATTCTTCAGGGTCCTCTCTAACGCTGACTAACCTAAGGCCAGGTTTACACTCATAGGGAACGCTGAAGCAAGATATACAAGTCCAGTTATGTTAATTATGTAGCTGGAGTTGATGTACCTTGTTTTGCGTTTCTCTGCCGTCCCCACAGTGGGAGACCGATGGGAACAAACACTCCCATCAGCTTCCCATACTCCTCGCAAAAGCAGGCAGCAGGCGGGGGCACACTCTGAGTTTGATTTAGTGAGTCTTATCTAGACTTGCTAAATCAAACTCCAGAAAATTTATCACAGCAGCATCGCTCTTGTGTCTAGTGAAGACATGGCCTTAGTAACTTTGTGGTATCTACAAATTTTACTATCTCGCTGGTCCCACTCCCCCTTCTTTTCCAAGTCACTATATACATTAATTGGGCACTGAAAGACTAGATCTGCCATTTGCTTTGGTCATGCTGAAACTCAAGAGGCTCATCTCTGTTTGCAAAGCTCCATTCTCCATGTTGGGAAGGAAGTGGAAATGCAAGAACTCCCAAAAATGGCAAAGGTTCCAAGTAGGGTAAAGTGACAGAGTCGGCAGAAAGGGCAAGCTGGCAGTCATGCAGAAGCCAAGCTACAAGTTCTTCAGATCATCTGATGCTTTGCACGAACAAGCTCAGCTCCTTTTGCTCACAGCGTCTGCTCCCCATGGCTGGCGGGTGGCTGTGAGGCTAGTCTGTGAAGGTTCTCTGCAATGGCCATGGGGCTATCTCTTTATGGCTATAGCTCCTCTTTAATCAGTTAGGAGGCTGTTGTGCTGACAGGAAAGAACTAGAAACACCAAAGCCAAGATAGTTCCCATGAACATTTTGTTTTCTTTCAACCCAGCTGTAAGCAGCTGCTGCACCTGCATTGGATAAACAAATTGCAAAATGGCAGTGGTTCTCCTTCAAAGATGTCTTCTCTCTTCTCTGCACCTCATCTTCCAGGGCAGGAGGTGCTCGATCATACAGGTGAAGTAGGTGGTCACCTAAGGCACTAGGCTTTGAGGTGTGCCAAACTAGATGGAAGTGAATGTTTTTCTCTATTTTAAAATACATTAATACGTTATCTCTTAAAAACAAAAGTATCAAATAATGTACTTGAAAACAGTGCATTGTGGCCATGTCACAAGCTGAGTTATATTATTTATTTCACGTTGAGGAACACCATGGTATATGTAAATACAGTTAAAATGTGTCAGGACATATCTTCAAAAGAGCACCACTTGGGGGCAGGGCCTGGCAGTTCAGTCATTCCTCATAGCCCAATGTTGGCCAGTCACAAAGTTGTGCCAATGTTGCTCGCCGCTTGGTGAAGACCGGTCAGCAATCTGTCACAGCTCTTCTGTCATGTGATGAGCTATGAACCTGACAATGCTGTGCCCACAAGGATTTTGTATTGTGTTGAACCTGAGAAATTTGGTAAGACGTTTTTAATAAGATCGTGAAAGGAGAATCACAAGTACTTGTAAGATTAAGATTGTGTATTTATTGTAGACTATTAGGCTACGTCTAGACTGGCCACAAATTCCGGAAAAGGGATGCAAATCAGGTAAGTCAGCATAGGGAAATCCGCGGGGGATTTAAATATCCCCCGCGGATTTAAATAAACATGTCCGCCGCTTTTTTTCCGGCTTGGGGAAAAGCCAGGAAAAAAGCATCTAGACTGGTGCAATCCTCCGGAATAAAGCCCTTTTCCGGAGGATCTCTTATTCCTACTTTCAAGCGGTATTCCTTTCAAGTAGGAATAAGAGATCGAGCAGGTATTCCTTTCAAGTAGGAATAAGAGATCCTCCGGAAAAGGGCTTTATTCCGGAGGATCGCACCAGTCTAGACACTTTTTTTCTGGCTTTTCCCCAAGCCGGAAAAAAAGCGGAGGACATGTTTATTTAAATCCGCGGGAGATATTTAAATCCCCCGCGGATTTCCCTATGCTGACTTACCTGATTTGCATCCCTTTTCCGGAATTTGTGGCCAGTCTAGACGTAGCCTTAAAGTCTATTGTATCTATTAAGTGTCAGCTACTGGGTGGGTTACCTTATGCAATATAATTGTGTTAGGCTTAATGAAAAGTATCTATTCTGTAGTCCCTGTGCATCATGTGGATCTTCTCTGCCTTACTCAGAGCTGAAGAAACTGCTTTCAGGTCTGCCAAATAATTGACATCTTTAGGCTTTGCCTTTGCCTTCAGGTTCAACAATAACAGCAAAAGAGTTCACAAAGTTTCCTTAGGTAAGGCATGATGTGGTCTTTCTGCCCAAGGGCTCTAATATGTCAGCTGTTGCACAGTGAGGTAGGAAGAGTGATCAGTGGGCACCAGGTTTTGTAACCCAGCATAGCCATTCACTTCCTGTTCTCAAGAAGGCACTGTGAGGAAATACCCGGGGGCGTATGGAGCAGCCAATGAATGCAGCACAGTGGCCTGGAGTTTTCCTTTGGGGTTATTATTATACATGGTCTCCAAACAGCCTGCACCAATGTGGAAGGAAATGGGAGGGGCACCCAAGTGTCACTTGGTGGAGGAGAGAACACAGAGGGGAGTGCCTGAGGCTTCTCATTAAATGGAGAAGCATGTCCCTGGTTTTAATGAGATAGACTGTCATGCAGTTAGAATTCCCTCCAAGCTAGCCCCCATGCTGTGTCCTACCCCCAGGATGCTGACTCAGGAAGCTGCATGCAGCTGAGACCCCAGCTGGGCAAAAGGAGTCAGGCAGTTCAGGACAGGCAACCACTGGGTGCAGAGGTGTCTTTCCACACAGCACTGGCCCCACTTTCACATCTTTGCCAGTGTAAGCTGTCTCTCCATTGACCACCTGGGCCACCGGTGTTCTAATGCCCAGCCTCCCTTCCTGCCCCTTCTCGCTATATTTTGGTTGGCCACTGTGTGGGAACGTGTAATGGACCCTCCTGGCCTCCAGGTAATGCTGTCCGCTTGTCTGGAACAAGACACGCAGGGAGGTGGTCAATAAAGCTGGAGCCATGTGAGCCCTGGGCTGAGCAGTGCTGAAAACCAGAGACCCCTGGAGAACCAAAGCCAAAGGCCGGACAGAAAAGTAGCCAAGTGCTGTGTGCGAAGGGGCGACCGAGCCTGGATGCTGTCGAGCCCCATTAGGGATCCTGGAGACAGATGTTAAGACAGCTAGATGAACTTTGAGTGTAATTATCTGATTGGGGGTTGGGGTGGGACTTGATTTATGTCTGAGATCCCTAAAGCTCATGCTTCAGGATTGGCCACCTGGCAGGGTCAGGAAGGAATTAGTTTCCTCCGGAAGGGATTTGTTTTCCGGGAGGTGTTTTAAAGTTCTCCCTCTGACCCATCAGGAATAGCGACAGCTTGAAATGGGGCATTGGGAGGGTGGGCCAGGGCTCTGAAGTGGCACTGAGTGTTCTTTCTTGCGTGCTGGGCTGGCTGGTTCTCGCTCACGTGCTCAGGGTCTAACTGGTTGCCATATGTGGGTTGGGATGGAATTTTGGTTGGGACCTTGAGGCGGGGGTGGGAGGGAGGGTAGGTGTCATTTTCTCTGCAGCCTGTGGGTGGAGGTCAGTTACCAGGAACTGCTGGGTAGGTCTCATGTAATCATTTCCCTGTTGTTGCAGGGGCCTTGGGCACTGGTGTGACTGGCAGGGTTTCCTGTATGCAGTGCACTCGTGTGGCTGTTCCGGAGAGATGCAAATGCTACCTGGCTGCTTAGCAGTGTGCCTGCACTTAAGTTTGTGTTTCTCCTTGTGGTTCACATTTGCGCATCCACTGGTGCACATAAAATGTATTCCACACATAGATGTCAGCCGACGGTCAGGGCAGTGTGTGTGTGTATGCTTCCCAGAAAAGGTTTAACGTCCGTGTCTTTACTGCTAGGACCGGGGTCCCGTCGCAGAGGGTGGCCAGCAGGCCAACAGACGCCCCGTTATATAGGAAGAGCTTATTACACCTTAGATTTTAACTGCTAGAACACAGGGGTTCCTTCGCAGCGGGCAGCCTGGGAAAGGCTGGAAAGGTGCCCCAACGGATCTTGTCACCTGGGAGTGACACAGATCCAAACGCCCAAGCTCTCCCTATGTCTGTCCTTTTATGACCGGCTGAAGTTCTTTTAAATTGTGCTTGGTTCTGTTACAGCAACTGAAGGAGTCAGGTTAAAGCTTAAACAGTTACAGGTTTATTAAAAGACTTATAAAAAGCATATGGTTACAATGGCTATTGCTCTATTTCTTAAATGCTAACAAATACAGATTTTAAAAATGGTTACAAAGAAAATAAAGATAGAAAATAGAAACAATGGTACCAAGTGACAGCTTAATCTTTAAAGAGCTCTAAGTCTATGTATATATATACTTCAACAAAGGACCACATCCAGGTACAATTTTTACCCCTTTCTGTGCCTCTCGACTCCAGCGTGTCAGGCCAGGGCCGGTCTCTCAATTCCTAGGAAAGACGAATACGAGGTGGGCGTCCCCTTGGAACCTCGGGAGATCAAACACCTAACCCGACCAGCAGATAGATGGTAGATTGACACTCAAAGAGAATGCGCTGCTGGACCTATCTTTATACCCCTGGGGGCCCGTATTCTCTTTCTTATTTAAGATGCCGAATTCTACTGGTCCGTTTTGTGGCGCCAGTTCTTACAAGCAAGTTTCAAGTTAATTTACACTTGCAAGAGAGATAACTAAATTGTGAGCACTAGACATTTTTTTACTGGGCGAGAGATTCCTCCCCCCGCGGATGGATGTGTGTTCGTATCAATATGGGTTAAGTCAAGGGCACTCCTTGGCAGCCTCTTGGTCAGCAATTGGCATATCTCTGTCCACAGCCATTCACGGTCACACAGCCTGGGCCCTCCGCTCCGTGTGCCCTGCATGCTCCAGGCAAGCAAAAATGGATGTTACAAGGGGATTCCTGTCTGGCTACAATAGATGGAAAAAATCTGTGCATGGATGGAAAAGATTAGAGGGAATGTTGGTGCTTGAGGGTGCTCATGGCTTGTGATGCTCAAAAGTTCAGTCTTAGTGAGCTAATGGTCCTTCTGACTCCTCCTCTATGATGCTGAACCTTTGACATTCAGCAGAAATGCCAGAGACCTGCTGGGAAGATGCTGCCTCTTTCAAAAAGAGGCAACAGAGCCATGTCCTGACTCTTCTGCCTTGTCTCAGTGAGGCTTAAAACCCTGAGAAGTCCCAGTGCTACTTCTGCTCCAGTGCAACCCAGCTGGAGTCAACCAATTCTGGGCCTCCATTACAGAAAGGATGTGGATGCATTGGAGAGGGTCCAGCGGAGAGCGACCAAAATGATTAGGGGGCTGGAGCACATGACCAATGAGGAGAGGCTGAGGGAGTTGGGTCTGTTTAGTCTGGAGAAGCAAAGAGTGAGGGGGGATTTGATAGCAGCCTTCAACTTCCTGAAGGGAGGTTCCAAAGAGGATGGAGAGAGGCTGTTCTCAGTAGTGACAGATGGCAGAACAAGGAGCAATGGTCTCAAAGTACAGTTGGGGAGGTTATTAATATCCCAATAGGTTGGATATTAGGAAAAACTATTTCCCTAGGAGGGTGGGGAAGCACTGGGATGGGCACCCTAGAGAGGGTGTGGAATCTCCATCCCTAGAGGTTTAAGTACCAGCTTGACAAAGCCCTGGCTGGGATGATTGAGTTGGGGATGGTCCTACTTGGGGGAGGGGGCTGGATTTGATGACTCCTGTGGTCTCTTCCAGCCCTGGGATTCTATGATTCTAACCAGAAACAAGTCACTCCCCAAAGAACCCTGGGATTCTCTGAACAGCCTCACCTTTCCCAGGTAAGTGACGGAAAATAACCACCTGCCTCCACCCCCAGTGTTCCTCCCTGAGACCATTTCAATCCCTGCTCATTCCATCCTCTGTGCTAGGCGTCACCAGATCTGCCAGCCAGTGAGCAGGGTGGGAACAAGCAGCAAGGGCCAGGTGGAAAAGCCTCCAGCCTGGCTGGGAATTCAGGTAAGTGCAGGAGAGATGGGTCAGAGCGTGGATGGCTGTGAAATCTGCAGTCCAGAGAGATGGGCTGACTCTGCCATGAGCAGCCTGAAACACTCCTTTGGCCCCTCACACTGCAGACAGGAGGGAAACAACTCTCAAGGTCAGTAAAGAACCTGGTTTTTACAAGATTGTATTTAAAACATGGGGATGTTTTCGGTACTGGACCAAATCCTTCTCTCTCTCCATCCTCTATGGCCCCTTTCTCAAGCATCCTAGTGTCTAGGGCCAAACTTTTCCTAAGTGTCTAGTGCTTTAGGCGCTTCTGTTTTGGGGGATCTGACTGGGGATGCCTCCTGGTTGTTGAGGGTGGGTGCTCAGCATGTTGTGAAAGCCCAGGGCCTTTGAAGGCTTCTCCCAGAATCCTGGGTACTGTGGCCTGCATGCTGGCTCCACACCTCTCCCCAGGCCAGGCTGGGAGGCAAATAACAAAGGACAAAGCCAGTGTGAGAGCTCGTGGTGCCCAATCCCTGCACTGTTTCCCTCCACCTTTTGTTCTGTTTCACATCCCATTTGGTTTGCTCGGCACAGACCCTGCCTGGCCCCAGCAGCGCTGCAGAAAGCTGACAAATCCGTCTCCCCCCCCATGATGGATTGAGCTGCCTGCTCACCGGCGGAACTGATTACTGAGCAGAGCCTTGTGTCGGCTGCTCCTGGGAGCGCTCTGGAGTCTGCTGCAGCTGAGGGAGGGGGGCTGGTGCCAGCGTGGGGAAGGTGTCCGTGCCCTGCGCACCACCCGGTGCCAGGTAGGTGCAATACCAGTTCTATGGCAGAAGACAATCCCCAGGGAGTGACAGACAAATGCACAACAAGCCCTGACACAAATAGTGCTTTTAAAATATTGTCCCTGCCTTGCCCGGAGCCAAAAGGGACACAACCAGTTGTCATAGAACAGAACAGCTTTTTTACTCCAAACCACAGTAACAGCCAGCAATTGCTGCTGGACTCACTGGGCAGACAGTTCAGCAGCTGCTGCTGAGGCCCCAAAGTTGCAAGGAGATGCAATTTCAGTCCATTGCAAGCCCTGCACCAAGGACACTTGTATCATACGGATGATTCAAGGAAATCATGCAGTGCATGGAGTTTGGCCGGGCCAACAGGCTGTCCCCATGTATCAGTGTGAATCATGCCTCTAGTGAGCTATGTAGGAAAATAGCGGCACTTGTGGCTACTCCTCTGTCTTTAGATAAAGACTCTTCTGTCTTTAGCTTTCAGAAGAGACACAATGCCAGGACAGGGAGCATTCTGTGTGTTAGCAATCGCATTGCTGCCTTGCACTGACCAGTGTCCTCCCCAAATTCCAGTCCATACAGCTCCATTCTGCCTCACTACCCTCCCTATCCAGTGCTGAAATATTCACAGTGTTTACCCATCTCTGTTCATAAAGATGGGGAGAGGAAAAGCAAGAAAGACACGCAACCCGAAAGAACCCCCAGCCACCTGGGAGTCACGTCGTCAGGAGCAGCCTGTGCTCCGATTGCAACATAATTCATTTCACAATGTATAAGAAAAGTTGAGTTATTGGGACATGTGACATTTATTTAGTTACATATCTCCTGTGGGAGGTTTCTGGGGCCATTAATGTAGTGTATTTGCATGGCTAGTTTACATGCCTTTGCTTGTTATTGCTGTCTATATTCCATGCACCTCACACTCAATTTCAATTCAAAGTTTGGCAGTCGAGGTGTCATGGCTAAAAAATGGAATGGCCTCCCTCAGAAATGAAATAATTTTGTTGTTCAGTTCCGAGCGATTTTGTAATTTCATGCTTGTGTATGATAATTTTATGCTGTCCTGCTCCACGTAACTCAGCTCTGCCAAACCCTGACAGGTGATAAATACAATCTTTTCCACCCGGCGTGCGACAGGCCAGAGTGAGGGAGAGAAAAACAAGTGGCGATTTCACATCTGAGGTCTTAGCGCAACTGGAGCTAAGGCAGGGCCCATTCTTTCATAATTTCACGCCTCGATTCAGGCAGGCGCGCCCCTCTGTTGTGGCTGAAGGACCCAAGGGTCAAGGAAGTTGTCCTGGAAATAGAATGCTGCTGGATATGAGCCAAGTAATACTATGTGTGAAGGGAGAAAGTTATGACTTTGGTGTGTCCCTTGCCAGAGTCTCATGCACGTGAGGGGTGATTTAGAGCACAGCCTCTCTCTAATGGAGTTCAGTAGAATGGTAACCTTTTGGAGAAATTATTTTTACAAATCTGTTAAACATTTGAAAGACAGCAATTTCCAATAAAAGAATATGAGTCCTTAACATTTATCACCGGGCTACAGATTTTATAACTGTTACTTCATATTGTTCTTGTAAAAAATGTTTCTCCTCCTGAGAGCAGATGAGTCAAAAGACTATTAAGGAAATGCCAGAGGTACAAAAGAGGAGATAATGGGTGCCAATAAAATGAAAGCAGAAGCAAACCATTTAAATTAAATTCAAGTGGTGACGAGAAACATCATTCCAACTCCAGACATGGGAAGCTAAGCTTAGTGGCTTGCCATCTTGGTGGGTCTCAATAGATGCTGTGTCATAGTACAACCAGAGCTAGGCTCCTAGCTGAGATGCCAGCCTTGCAAGGGGAACACCTGGGCAGAGACTGCTGGGATGTTTTTTGCAAGATGGCATGACGGAGCTCTGGCCTTCTGACCTGGGTGGTGAAAATGATTATGCGTTTCTCTGGGAAATTGCTGAACTATATACAGGTTGAAGAACAAAAGGATCACAGAGGAACATGGAACATTTTGCCTGCACTGGAAGCAGGAAGGGTTTGCAACAAGAAATGGTCAAGAGAAATATCAAAATTGAGTCTGGGTAAAACCTGCAATTTACGTGTGCTCCTGACATGCTGGAATTACACTGAGAGGTAGCCCTGCTCAAGAGGCCATATTTATTTCCCCTTCCCTAATGCATACTGCAGAGTGGACATCTAGCAAATATTGTTCTGAAGACAATGGCAGTACCACCTTCTGGAGTGTGACAGAGAAGCAGCACCCTCTGTAGAGGCAGGAGTACAGTTCTTAGCAGTCGCAGCAACAGGAGATTTAAGGCTAGTGTTGTTGCAGGAAAATTAGCAAAAGTCAATGTCCAGTGAGTATGTGTAGCCAAAAGCAAATGGCATTGCTCACCTGCCACGGGGCTTCAGGAGTGAAAAATAATTTTAATGAGGATCGGAGGCCTCAGATAAACAGCTGTGGTGCAGCTGTGTCCCATCAAGCCTCAGCCTCTCATGAGTCCTCAATCTCTCTGACTCCAGACTGCCATAACTCTGGAGCTCAGCAAACAGTGCAAAGAGATCTCAGCGCAGAGTGCATCACACTGCATTAAATTAAGCTGCACTAGCCACGGGATAAGGTGTAGAGGGGATGGGTGGCCCCCTACATCAACCCTGCCACATCCCGCCCCCTAGGGCCAGACACTGCAAAGCCAGATTGTGGGATGGGCCTTTTAGGGTTAAATTTCAACTGAGAGTGGGTGGGGGGAGATGAGTCCCAGCTGTGAGCTGCCTTGAGCTGAGGCACTGAGCAGGTCAGGGCTGGCCTGCTGAGATACTAAGAGGAAGATGATGAGTGGAAGCTGAGTCAGGGGGTGCTGGAGACAGAAGAGCTGCCCTGTGCATGTTTGGTATTTTCTGGCTGTTAAGTTATAGGCAGGAAATGTGGTTAAGGGCTTTGCTGGTTTGGGGTAATTGGGGTAACCCCAGAGGGAGCGCTCTCTAGTTTAATGCAGGGGTAGGTAATAATTTTTGAAGGCGGGCCACTTCACAAATTTCAGAAGTGTCCAAGGGCCTACCTGGGAGGGGCTAGGCCTTGGGTGGAAGGAGCAGTCCATGTGCTGTAAAAAGTCGCCAATATGTTTTTTACACCACAAAGTAATTACATTTTAATCATAGTTAACTGTATACAATATTATCCAAGGATTATCATAGAAGGCAAAGCTTGTAAAATTTGTAATAACATTAACATTTTGAGCACACTTGTAACATTTATAATAACAACACTAACACTAACCTTTTAGTTACATCAGTGGTGGGCAGTATCCAACCTGCGGAGCGAACCTGGTTTACCAGGGTTAGCCCCCGCAGGCACCTCCATTGGTACAGCCGCTTGAACCTCCCATTCACCATGGAGCACCATCTCCAACCAATGGACGCTGCAAAAATTGAAACACCACCTCCTACAGCTCACATGGGCTAGGAATGGTGATCCACAGTCAACAGGAGCTTTAAATGGCCACATCTGCAGAGGCACAGAATAATAAGCACTGGCAGAAGCCACATCCGACTTATTGCCCACCTGAGTTTAATGCAACTTCTGTGCATTAAATTTAAATGTAAAAGAAAAAATGCAACTCAGTGTGAAGAAGAAATTCTGTGCTGGGCATTCACAAGGAACATGAAGTCAGCAATGCGGAGCACTACTGCCAAGTGGTCATCAGTGATAGAAGTTCTGTTCTTAGATTTATTGAATTTCTCACAAAAAATGTCTGCTGGTAGATATAAGTTGCTCCGAACAATACAAGCGTCTTTTGGACATGAGCCTTGCCCTTCGGAAAGCTTTCTTCACTGAGAGATGCATAACATTCCAGAAGCGGCGTTGATGTGTATTGCTCCGCAAGCAAGGCATCACTCTGCAAGTCAATAAGCTCCATTTGGAGGTCACTTGGAGCACTGTCCACCACATATGTGAAAGGAGAGGAGAACAAAGCCATGCCCCCCACTTCTAAACCTGTTGCCTGGCAGCTGCCCAGCAGGCACAAGCCCTTTGAACAGAAGCAGTTGAAAGGGCTCTCGCCTCCCAGCAGCTCCCAGGCAACTGACCAGTGGGACTGAGAGCTGCGAGCTCTTCTCAATTGCTTCTGTTTAAAGGGCTTGGCCTGCTGGGTGGCTGCCAGGCAACACAGCTGCCCAGCAGGCGCGGAGCCCTTTCCATAGAAACAGTTGAACAGGCTCATGCATCTCCAGCTCCCTAGCAACACTCTAGAGGCGCAGGGAGCTGCGAGCCCTTTTAAATGCTTTTTTATGTAAAGGGCTGGGGCCTTCCCTGTGCCTAGCAGTTGGGGAACACAAGAGCCCTTTAAATAGACACAGCTGAGAGGGCTCGCAGCTCCTCCTCTCCCCCTCTAGCCTGTTGCTAGGGCGCCAGAGACGCCAGCTACACAAATTGGGCTACGTCAATTGCGTAGCTTATTTCAAAACATCTTATTTTGAAATTGGGAGCGTCTACACAGCACTTATTTTGAAGTAGAGCACTCTTCCCCCAACTTCCCTTATTCCTCATACAATGGGGGTTACAGGAGTCAGAGTAAGAAGTCCTCCAGCTGGACAGTATTTTGAGACTATTTGGAATAACTGCCGTCTGTGTAGATGCGGACTAAGTTATTTTAAAACAATGCTGCTTTGTAGACGTACCCTGGGAGTGGAAAGGGCCAGGGATTCTGTGATGGTCCTTTCTGGTCTGGTCAAAAACCCAAGCGACCCCGTTGCTCACTACTAAATCTAGTTGAAATGAAAGCTCCTATGTCCCATCTCTCTCATGGTACATGGCTAATAGAGATGGCTGGGAAAATTGCCACCTCTGCATCTGTTAACCAGTCACTCTGAAGAAGTGAAGCTTTGCATATTCAGAGCATTTTTCAAGTTCCTGTGGAATCAGTTTGGGTAAAACATGAACCCACCCAACTCTGCCTAACACTTACACCTTGCAAGGTCTGTAAAGACTATTTATTCAACTTTTCCCCTCTCCCTGTCCTTCTCTCTGCCACATGTCTCTGCATTCTTGACTGTGGAGGGAATATGTGAAAATGAGTAAGAGACAGGCAGAGAGAGGAACTGGCACTGTATTTAATCCAGAGTGGAAGCAGTAGTCATAAGGGAGTTTCTGACAGTGATATTTTCAGTGGTATTTTTTCTATGGTCAGCCTAGACAATGGTGCAAACTTGGGACTCTGTCCAGCCACAATGCTTAGGGGACATTTGGAATTCAAACCTGGGCATGGAGACAAATCCCATCTTCACTGGATCTATCCCTCCTAGTTCTTATTGACCCTCCCAAACTGGATGCTCTGACCCCTGTGAGATGGGGAGTCTAAGTTTAAAAATCTAGCCCTGTTACTCTTCACTTAGGGTTTCCATCTCCATCGTTACTATGGCTGTCTTAGAGTAGTGCGCTCTTTGGTCTAGGTCAGCCCAAGTTTGTGTTTGCTGCACTTCCATGTCTAGTGCTCACAAGAGCTGTGTGTGTTTGTCACAGAGGCACATTAAGTAGTTGGGAGGCCCCTGAAGCTCTGACTGTGATGATTTTGCATAGTAAATACATAAAGGACACACCTGAAAGATATTCTGAATTGACATGACTCCAGCTCTGTTAACAGAGGTTACCCACAGCCAGAAGGTCATGTCACATCATTGTGCTCACAAGACAAAAAATAATACATGCAAAGTAAGCTACTCAAAAAGGTTGCTCTGTGCAAAGGGCCATGCCACAAACCATTCTTCAGCCTCTGAGAGAGAGAGAGAGAGAGAGAGAGAGAGAGAGAGGCTGATGCCTCAGCCCTGCTCTGGCAGCAACAATCCTATTGTGAATTGCACCTGTCTTCTCATTTCAGTTGGGATTTAAAACAATAATAAAGTAGCAGCCATAGTGTGGCTGTAAAAGTCCCTCTGGTCCATTGGGGGACTCCAGGAAGATGCTTATTGTATAGCCAGGAGCATGGACCCATCATGTGCAATTAGTGCTTTATTAATAAGCATTTGTAGGCTTAGCATGTGTTGCCTTGGCACTTAGGAACCTCTGACACCTCCTGATGAAGCCCAAGTAACTTGGCTTTCTCATCCCCAATGTGTTTTATCTCTGATGTGATTTGCATGGTGATAAGATCCTGGGTCCTGTCAGTCTCACCTATCGCTTTCCAGCCCATGTCAAAATCCTCTTTGTGACATACCAGCTGATTGCTGTGGAATTTTGATGTCACAGGCAGGATTCTGACTTCCGGTGGACAAGAAACATGCTGGCAGGCTTTGAAGAGACCTGTCTCCCATTGTTAGGGCAATAAATGGGCAGAGTGGAATTCATCTCTTGGCAGAGAGCCCCTATCCACTCATCAGCCTTCTGCCAGGAGCTGCAGCAGAGAGCTAAGTGCCATAAATGTTCAGGGAAAAGGGGTAAAGTAGGCAAGTGATACAAAATGACTTAAGAAAGCTTAGGCCCCAGCAGCCTGTGAAGAGTTCCAAGGGGATCATATACTACAAGAAATAGGGGTCATCTGTGAAATGACTAGGCAGCAGGTTTACAACAAAGGCAAGGAGGTACTTCGTCACACAGCCCAGCCAATTTCTGGAACTTGTTTCCAGGGGATGTTGTGCCAGTCAAAAGTATAACGGAGTTCCAAAAGAATTAGCTAAGTCCCTGGAAGATTAGTCCATCCACAGCTATTAGCCCAGATGCCCACACTTGGGTGCTCTGACTGCCAGAAGATGGGACTGGATGACAGGGGAGGGATCATTCAGTGATTGCCTTTTCTGTTCATGCCCTCTGGGGCACCTAGCACCAGCCACTAGGCTAGATGGACTTTCGGTGTGACCCAGTGTGGCTGTTCTTATGTCCTTACAGTTCCCACCAGCACATGGGCCCCAAAGCCATTTGCTAAATGAGCAATGCTACAGGATCCGTGCAAGAATCTCAGGTACTATTCTCCTGGTACTTACACGTGTGCTAAAAGTGTCTCTTCGTTGACTCCCACGGCGTTATTCCTGCTTTACACTGGGTGAGTGAGAGGGGGAGCCCCACTTTTCTAAGGGCATGAAGTCTCCACAGGCTCCTAAATACAGGTGCAGCACTAGGATAATGCCTCTGTGTGCTACTGGCTTTTGTTGTGGCAGCCTCACACCCTGCTAGGGAAGCACAGATGAAGAGGGATTGTGGAATACAAAAATGAGTTACCTCCCCATTTCTTCCCAGCTCCCACCAAAAAGCTTCCATCTCTGGGGAGATCCCTGCGCCAAGTTTCGGAAGATTAAAAGTTCTTTTGAATGCATGGCCAGGCCGTGGCACATTCATGCATTTCAATTAATATTGAAAATTAGGCTGGTGCAAACACCCACCCCTGGCTATACTGGCTGCAGGCTCTGCCTGCCTTCCCTAGGGCTGGAATTAACGCCATAACGTAATGTGGTTTTGTACATAGTAATAAATTAGAGTTGATTTTTTTTGCATATTTTTACACATCACATATTTAATGTCTCTCTGAAAATATAAATAAAACATGTGTAACCATCAGAAATCCTTAGAATCTGGGAAATGTATAAGAATTTATTTGTTTTCAGGAGGATTATACATATTGTATTAAAACTATATAAAGGGTTTAATAAAATGGCAAAAATAAAGCAAGAGCGAAGGCTCTCAATCTGCACCGAGTGGAGAGAAGTGATCTTTCTTTGATGCCTATTAAATGTTCCAGCAGATGAAACCCTATATTCTGCCAGGAAATGAGTTTGCCACAATCCGATTGGGTGCTGTCGTGTGTGCTCGACTTTACCACTGTCATTCCTCTTCTTCGAGCGGCAATACATTACGCCGCCTCCATTTTTCATTCCTCACTGCCCGAAATGCAAATTCCCTCTCTGTTGTTTATATTAGGTTTTCAAATATATGGAAATCCAGATATCTGGAAGAAAATGTCAGGGCCAGAAATACTCATGATCTGCCTTTCCCCAGCCTGACTTTTCTCCATTACCTATGCTATAACGTGTGAGGTGGGTTAGCAGTTGGACAGGGGACCATATAGGGACAAAGGCAGGAACAGCTGGTCTGGGAACATGTGGCAGCCGCAAGAGTAACAGGCCTGGGAGAGGAGCTTGCAGGGATTCTGGATGTTGTACAGACTTCCCCCCCCCCCCCCCCCCTGCAGGCAGGAGCAATGAGCCATCCTGAGAAGTCAAAGTGCCCAAATTCAGGGAAGCTGGGTGGGACATTCAATAGAAGTGATGGGCAGATAAGAGGGTGTGTCCTGCCTCTCCAAGAGCTCTTCAGCTGAGCCATGTGAAGGGGGGTCCTTCCCCAGTGGGTACCCCACAGGCCATTGAGAAAGGAGTAAATGGAAGTTAACTTGCAGATAACAGCCAGTTGCATAGGAGCTTCTCTTGCTCAAATGTTTATAGCTGGAAAACCAAAGAAATGAGGTAAGTGTGACAAGCGAGTGGTCAGGCTGGTTGAATTGTTTCTTAGGAGCAACTTTCCTTCTTATGCAATTTTGACACCATCTCTCCTGGCCTCAGCAAAGACATGACCTGAATGGGTGGTAATAGTCAACAGCCAATTGACATCAAAAGCTAAGTATGGGACACTTCCAGCCCTCTCAATTAGCCTCATAAATACATGTGTATTTGTGCTAGCAGAACCCAGCTACTTGAAGGCAGATGCAATGCAAATGGAAAAGGGTTACAAACACACTGAAACCTGTGTTTGGGCTGAGAAAACATGTACACAACTTTTTTTTCTTCTGCTGTTTGCTCACCACCTTACTCAAACTTTTGGGAATATACAACAGCAGGCAGTGAGGAAAATACACATCCCTAACACCACAACCCACATGATTACACTTTTTAATACACAACATGGAATAATATTTCTTACATCATAGAAAGAAAAACTCTGCAATGAAAAGCAGCATCTGTTCCTCTTTACGTACATGGAATGAGCTAACACGGAGCTTGAATCCACGGGGACACATCTGCTAAAGTTTCCCTGCCCGGAGCGTGATTAGACTATCTTTTCCTGTTTTCACAGCTTTCAGTGTCTGCAAAATGAGCTTTCTTTTAATACACCCACTTCCTCAGACGCAAATTTTCATCCTTGTTGTGGAGATATTGGAGCCAATACACACCCATTCTGTGTCATTCATGAAATTCCTAGTCTAGCAAAACACTTAAGCGCATGCTTAATTTTAAGCACCTGCTCTGTTGAAGTCATTTGGTACTTCGCCGGATTGGGGCTAAACACTGAGAACTCTCAGCTTGCACAACTTACCTGGCAGCTGCAAACCAAGTAAGCATCTTTGTGATACTGGAATGATTTTATCAGAATTGAATTTCATCAGTGCCTAAAATGAGCATTGCTCACACTTATGCTCAGTCTTAATTAAAGCCTGGTTTCTGTCATGGTCCATATGCTGGTACCTGCCATAGCAAATATATCTGCAGCAATCAGTCCATTGAATGGCTCCATGGAAGAAGGGTAAGTGTCTCATGAATACTTTGTTGAGATGATTGAGTTGGGGATGGTCCTGCTTTTAGCAGGGAGTTGGACTCAGTGACATCCTGAGGTCTCTTCCCACTCTGCGATTCTATGATTCTGTGATTCTAAAGGATGTGAGTATGGCAAAGGCATTAACCCAGCTCCTTTCACTCACAAAAATGCCATCATACTCTAAAGCAGTGACCCAAAACAGTGCCTCACTAGTGGTTCTGCCATCGTGTCCCCACTGTACAGACTAATGGGAACTAAATTAGGGCTTTTGGTATGGGATACTGTACATTTGAGATAAGTTTACAACTCACCTTCTCTTAATGAATGAGTGAGAACCCCAGTTATTAAAATACAGAACACACTGTAGAATTAATAGCACCAAGGAAGACGGGCAGGTTTACATTATCTGGGATTATCTAGAGTCATGCCAGCTTCCAAAGACCCGCTTTCACACATTTGCAACATCTGGATTTTGTAGTTTGAAGCAGCTCATGCCTTTCCAATGGGCTTCTGAGGGCTAACTCAATAGAAGAACAGAGGTACCACATTGCAGAAACCTTTATTTAGCATCATTGGCTTTAGTGATGGGGCGATTCACACAGTGCACTTTCTATCCATTTCCCAATCAGAGACAATGGCTGGCAAAGGACTACAAGGCACTGGGAAATGTTTTGGTTTATAGTTTACATGCCCCATCACTGGCGCTGGAGATTTCCAGTCATTGCTACTGAATAATGTCAGGATTTTTTGCACTGACAGTAATGGCACCAAACAATTTTGACTTCTCTGTTATTTGGGTCTTCCTTCCAACTCTTTACTTTTTTGGCAGACTTCTTGTTCTAAGCCACTGGACCTTGTTCTACATCTGAATGCCTAATCCAAACCTTCCCTCCTCGAGGAGACAGAAGTTGAGATCAAGCATTACATCCCTTTTGCTCCTTTAGGCTATGTCTACACTGCTGTTTTTTTTCTGTAAACCTCATTTTCTGAGGAATAAGGGATCTTGCGAAAAAGGGATTTTTTCTGACAAATGGTGTTACACGGGACTTTTTAGCAGCAAAACCTCTTTCCCAGAAAAGGATCGGCAGAAAATATGCAAATGAGAGCATGATTTGCATATCTTCTGCAAAAAAAAACTGGCAGTGTAGACATAGCCTTAAATATCAGATCTAACACAGCAGTTTTATTCACAGTTCATGTTTCCTTCTTTCTTTGTTTGTCTTCCCCTCCACAACAGCCATGCTTATGTTTGAATTCTTCTCCCAGCATCTCTCAAGCATTGTGATTAGAGAAGCCACAAAAATCTGGCATTCAGATGAATGTTCAGCTTCTGGCATCTGAGAGTTTGGGCTAGAAACGCAGTGAACACAAGACATGGGGAATGGTTCTAGAAATGAGCCGAGGTGGGGAGTGAGGAATGGCAACTGGAGTCTTTCCAAACAGCTCTTGCATCAGTTATCATGAAGCCTTCCGTTTGCAACGCCCCTGAAACGGCTGGTAGCTTTCCTGCATTTGTGTGTCTGAATCTAACAAAATGGATAAACAATCCCGAATATGTCCTTCTTTGTCCTACAGCATCACTGTGGCTTTTGCTTGCTCACTTTCCTTCTATCGGTAATGAATTCAAATAATAATTGTCACCGTAAAATATATTTCTGAGCAAACATCTCTGAGATCCCCAGATGGAACGCACCAGGTAAGTACAAAATATTATTGTATTCTATTTTATTTTTTATATATGAGGAGCTACTGCATATTGTCACCAGGAGTAGGGAAAGCACTGTCTACAAGAAATATCCCAACAACATAACTTACTTATAGCCAGGCGGCTGGATTGGGTAGTTTTATTGCATCTGAATGATTTATTCTAAAAAACATGCGTTTGCAAATCAAGAAAATGCCTTTAGCCACATCTGACTTGGAAGCAGAGAAGCATCTGAGACTGCCAGCTAAATTATATGCTGTGTGGCTCATCTCTTGGGCAAGGTGCTGTTGCAGAATGAACTGTGAGAGACATGGTGAGGGTCAATTGGGGCACTTGGACATGAAAGACAAATCAGTTGCACCGAAGGCATCTTTTGCACGTCCTGATTCTGAGTTTCAACTGAAATTTATATTATGCAGACAAATTTCATTATCCAGCTCATTGGGAAGTGGAAGGCTCCTTGACACAAAATGCTCAGCCCCCGAAGGTGCGTGGAAGGGCTTTTTATTTTTTCTGACTCATTGCAGCTGCAGATGATGCATTAGGAGGAAGGCTTTCTGCAGATGATCTTTAGGAGCACGCTATCCATCATTACTGAAGGTCAAGTCACAGGTGATTTCCATCACCTCCCAGTTATCTGCTACCCAAATGCTCGGCCTATGAAATAAAGTGTGGGCCCTGGGATGGGCGTTTGCGTATGTTCTGATAGGATATGGGGAGAATGAATGCCTGGGTGACAGTGTGGATCCAACCCTGTGGCATCGCACGTGGCCTTTTCCCCTCCTGTGATGGAGAAGGTGGACACTGGTGCCCCTTGGGTGCAGAATCCAGCGCTGCAACCGGGACGGAGACCCAGCGATTAGAACACCGTTGCTCAGAAAGGGGGAAAGTTCATTTGCCCGCTTGGAGGAAAGTGTCAACAAGAAATGTCCAGTGAGACCAGGTGCTATTGCTTGTCTACTTATGGGGTCCCTTCCACATCACACTCCTCTCAGTCCCCACACATTGTTTCCCCTGGGCCAGACAGGCTCTCTGGCTCCAGCAACCTCTTTAGAAGGTGTGGGTGGCTGCTTCAGGCCAGTGTCACTTGTGCCAGCCCTCCCCCAAGTCACAAGTGTGTTGCTTCCCTTGGATCCACTAGCAAAATGGAATGGCAGATGCCGAGTAGGTGGTCAGATGTGCCAAGCCAGGAAAAGCAGGAGGACTAGGGAATCTAGGGGCCTGGAGAGGGCCCAGGAAGAGGTTTGGGGTGAAGTTCAGGATGATTCTTTGCACTGTTCCTTGCCCAGGCTCTGTTCTCAGGAGGCAAAATTCACCCCCCTGCAGCTGGTCCTCACAAGGTGCCAGGTCACAAACAGAGCTTTCAGAAAATGGGGCCTCTGGACTTCATGGGGTGGTACCTTCTTTCTAATTGCTTAAAACTGCATCCCCGAGGCCCCGCCCCTGTTCCACCTCTTTCCCCGAGGCCCCGCCCCAATTACTTGCTCCTCTTCCCTTCCTCTTCCTGTTGCTGGCTGAGTTGCCACCACCTCCCTTGCTCCCTCAACCTGCATTCTCTCCGCTCCGGGGCTGGGCTGGGAACTGCTGCAGCCTGACGGCCCTGGCTGAACAGGGCACGGATGGGTAATTATCCTGTGGCATTCCTGGGTTAAAATATGACTCTATAGATCACTGTTGCACACTCTGTGTTATATTTGCAACATCTCTTGTACAACATGTGCCACGTGAGGTGACTATGTTAAGCATATGGTTTGCTGGTTCTGATGATGGCATTTGTACACATGTATCATTTTTGTATTTGAAGTTAGGAGGGCTGTTTCAGAACTTGAATTTCAAATGTTTGCGTCTGGGAGACACTGACAGGAGGTTTGACTAATGTCTCGTGAAGGGGCTATTCAAGCCGAGTAGAAGTACTTGACTGACAATGGGCACCGGGAGGTGCCAGCCCACATCCCATGGGCTCCCCTGTGAACGTTCAGGACAGCACGAGTGCAATAGTTTCTACTTGTGAAGACTGACTCCTGCATGCAATGGTGACTTGCTCATGTGACTCCAAACACCGTCTTCTTGATGTACATTGCCACAGCGGGACAATGGGATTCTTTCCACAGGGCAGAAGATACCCCCTCCATTTTGTCTTCAGTCCTACTTCTTACCTCTGGAGGATCTTTGCTACAAACTGAAACTCTAAACAAAGGACTGAATGGCCCAGCTAAGCTGTGGATGTACTCCTGAGATTTGGCTTAAGCCAGCAGTTTATTCCATCTCTGCTACAAGCCTGCACCAAGAACTTTGCAGTTGGGGTGCGTATTTGATGCCTTTAAGTGGTTATATCCTCATTTTTAATTATTTTTCTTTTTTTCTTTTCTTTCTTTTTTGGAATACACCTTTAGATTTTAGATTGTCAAGGATTCTCACAGCATGATTTCTAGTCCTGATCTCAGTTATAAACTAACCTGGGCTGTTCCACTGAGATGGGAATAACCTTTTATTTGATCAGATTGGTTTTCGTAGCCTCTCATCTGTAAGGGGACTGTTACTGGTGGTGATGCAGGGGAACCAGAGTGTCTGAGGGGTTGCTTGTGTGACTTAGAGTCAGCCAGTGAGGTGAAGCAGAAGTGCTCGTTGTGACTAGTTTGGTGCCTGTAAGCAGAGGAACCCAGACTTGGGCTGAGCAGCCTGGTTCACTAAGCTATCCACCCTCAGTAGTGTCCCTCCAGAGCACCCCTTTGTTACAGACCTGGTACCTCCCCGTCACTATGCAGCAACCAACCCTTTAGTGTCCAGGCAATATATCTGCCTGGATCCTGCCAGACCCTCTTTTCAACTGGATTTCCGAATAAAAACCGGACACCTGGCAACCAGGGTTCCCTCTAAGCTGAGTGCTTGGGCAGCTGCTCAGGAGAGATTCCAGTGCTGCACAGCTGATTGGAGCACCCACACCCTCCCACGGGCAGCAGCATGTGTTTCTATTGGTGGTGCACATCTGCACATGCCTCAGTGCACAGAACAAAATTTATTCTGCACACAGATGGAAAAATATAGCAGGGACATTTCTGGCAACCTATAGCACATCCTGCCAAACACCCACAGGGATGAAGTGTTGCACGCACTGAGGTTGGAGACTTAGAGTTAAACGTTTTCCCAGCCTTGGTCTCCAGCACATCAGCTGTCCTCTTTGCTATCAGACACACTAGAAAGTAGAACTAATGCAAGCTCTCCTGCCTAGTGAAAGCACAGTGCCTGTAGTTCATGCAGGCAGTAAAAATGTGTCGTATCTGCCTCATTTAAATTAATGTTGCTAAAACAACAATGCTATTTTTAATATTTAATGGGGCCCTTTGAAGACTCGGAAAATCTGTCAGTGATGCTGGTGCATTTGAGGCATGTGTTCTGCGGGCTTTTCTCCTTTGATGAAAGGCAGTAGCAGCGTTAGGCAGAGCCACACACTGTGGAGCAGTGGGGGCTCAGATGTACCCAGGGATCAACTTCCCTTTGGGGGTACATCCAAATCTTCACAAAGGACTGGGAGCTGTGGAGTCCCTGAGCTGCCTGTCCTTTCCGTGCCAGTGCCGGGGTTATAATTTCTGAAAGAAGGAACCACAAACCAAGCTAGTTCAAGGAGCTGTTTCCCTCTCATCGAAACCCTTTGGGATAGATCGACCTCTCCACGCCAGTCACCACTTCCCTGCCCATCCTTGCTCCATTCCATACTTTTGTCTTTTGGGAGTGGGGTTGGGCCAGGCTGGGGGGGCCCACTCCTGGCCTGCGAGCCCTGCAGGAGATGCTGTGCATACTCCCTGAGCCCTGTGCCTCCCCAGAGAAAAGGACAGAGGGATCCCTGCCATCGAGGCAGCTAAGACACACACACACCTCCACAGGGAGGGAAGTTTGCCCCCTGTTGCTGGGGTTCTGGTGTGTAATTTTCCCAAGACAATTTGGCCTGTGTTAGAGAGGGCAGTCCTGCCCCACTTCTGCAGATGCAACTGGGGCTCAGGCAAGCCTCTGTTGTTTGTTCACTCTTTGTTCACTAGGATGTTCTGCGCCGACCCCCTCCTCCTTCACTCAACTTCTTGTCTCACGCTGTCCTTGCTCTCCGGCCATTCCTCTGCAGTGGTTCCTACCCGAGTGCCTCCTTCTCTCCTTTCTCCTGGGCTTGCTTCTAAGCTGGATACAAACCCAGGAACTTCCCCGCCTGGCTTGCATTCTGACTTGCCCCGGTAAGCCCTCCAGTGGCTTCCCTGGCGCAGAAGCCCCAGAGCACGGTCAGGGAGACACGAGTGAAGGAGCAAAGCGGAGCAGGTGGAAAAGGGAAAGGGGAAAACTCACAGGTGGAAGAGACGTGGTTCAGGATCCCCTCTCCTCCAGCAGTGACACCTGGGTCTTTCTCCTGCTGCTGGTGAATCTCTTGCCTTGCCAGCCAGGGAAAGGGGCTGTGGTCAGAGCCTCTGGCAATGGGGTAGACCAGGAGTCTCCAACCTTCTTAACCACAAGATCACTTTTTCAATGTAAGTGCAATACCCTTGCCTGGCTTCCTTCCCCCTTTCTCTGAGGTCCTGCCCCTGCTCCAGCCTTTCTCTGAGACCTCACCGTGCTCACTCCATTCCCCTTCCTCCCCCATCCTCACTCACTTGCACCAGCCTGGGGTAGGAGGTTGGGGTGCAGGCTCTGGTCTTGGACCAAGGAGTTTGGAGTGTGGAGCAGCAATTACCATAGGCATAATTACTCTAGTTAAGCATTTTAGAACTCTCTACTTAAAGAATTAAATGTAAGTGTGAGAGAGAAATTGAAATTATGCAACGCAGAGACCAGTCAAAAACCAAAAATGTTTTACTTTGCAAGCAGTAGAAAAAAGGTAAATCAACCCTGCCTCCTCCTTCCCCCCCATATATACGTGTTGGGTCTGGAAATGAGAGTAAAGGACAGTGTGGCTATGTCTACACTGGCATGAATTTCCAAAAATGCTTTTAACGGAAAAGTTTTCCGTTAAAAGCATTTTCGGAAAAGTGCGTCTAGATTGGCAGGATGCTTTTCCGCAAAAGCACTTTTTGCGGAAAAGCGTCTGTGACCAATCTAGACACGGTTTTCCGCAAAAAAGCCCCGATCGCCTTTTCATGATTGGGGCTTTTTTGCGGAAAACAGTACTGTGCTGTCTACACTGGCTCTTTTGGGCAAAAGTCTTTCGGAAAAAGACTTTTGCCCAAATGGGAGCAGCATAGTTTTTCCGGAAAAGCACTGACAATCTTACATGAGATCGTCAGTGCTTTTGTGGAAATTCAAGCGGCCAGTGTAGACAGCTGGTAAGTTTTTCTGCAAAAGCGGCTGATTTTCTGGAAAAACTTGCCAGTCTAGACACAGCCTGTGTGTTTGTGAGAATGACAGAGACACACACAGTGTGTGAGAGTAACAGAGATTTGCATTGCCAAGCTCCCTCCATCCCCTTCTCCCTGTGAGGAGACAGGGTACGCAAGTTGGGGCAGGAAGGACACCCTGTGTGTGTCTAGACTACAGGGTTTTGTCGACAAAAGTGGACTTTTGTTGACAAAACTAAACCTGCGTCTACATTGCTGCTGAGTTCTGTCGACATAACGTTGACAGAACTCAGCAGTTTTGTCAACAGCTCTAAATCTCATTCTACAGAGTTCTGTCGACAGAAGGTGTTATTGCGTCTACACTGTCATGTCGCAAAGCGGCTTGCTTTGTCGACAGAACCGGATGCCGTCTAGACGCTCTTTGTTGACAGAAGCTTTGCCGACAGTATCTGTTGACAAAAGCCTGTAGTCTAGACGCTGACATCAGCACCCCCTCTTCTACTTCTCACACCCTGCACAGAAAGCAGGAAGCTGCCAGGGGGGCAACTCCAAGGCAGAGGGCAGGAGATGCACAGCAGTGGGTGGAGGGGCAATTGAAGTACTTGGTAGCCTCCTGGCCAAACCAGTCAGGATCCCCAGTCAGAGGTCTACGGATTGGTGACCACTATGGTAGACACTGAAGTTATTGAAAGGGAGGGACTGTCAGGGTTCTGGATCAGTCTAGGGTTGCCAGGTGTCCGGTATTCACCCGCACAGTTCTGTATTTTCGCCTCCTGCCTGGTAAAAAAAAATTCAGAGAATACCGGACTCCTGAGCTGTCCGGTATTTTCTGATTTTTTCCCAGCCAGGAGGCGAAAATGCCGGGCACCTGCCAACCCTACAAACACTCAGCTCCCGGCTGAACCCCAATGCCCTCAGCCCAGCCCCCATGCTTACCTGGTTCCGCAAGGCTGCTGGCACAAAATGGCTGCCGACCAAGGGGAAGCAATGGGTCTCAGTGCTCAACCGCTCCCCTGTTCCTATCCCGGTACTCACTCTTAAAGGGGACATGCTTTTAATGCTGTTTTATTTTATTGGCTTAAGTCCTTAGAGTCCTTTGGTTTCTGGTTTTGCTCCCCCCCTTTTTTTCCCCCTTCAACAACATTTTTTCCCAGTTTTTTTGGGGGGGGGAGTTCGGTATTTTTGTTTCAACCATCTGGCAATCCTAGGAAATGCATGTGTCTGCGATGGAACCTATGAGCTATTTACTGGTGCAGTTGCGTTGCACCCATGACCCTTCAGAGGATACAATCACAATCAGATTTCACCAGGGTTCCCGTGCCAGTGATCAGCAGAACCACATGCAAAGCCTCCCTCCCTGCACTGCTGACCTACTGCCCAGCATGGGCCCTCAGACCAGCTCTCCTGGGCTTTCTGCAGGTGCGGTTGGCCTCAGGGCAGCAATTTGTCCGTGTCTCAGTTGGCAAGTCTGGAAGTGAGTGGAAGAAACCTACCTTGTATGGGGCAGGTTTCAATAAACAGTGCACGGGGCTGGCTGGAAGCACATCTGTCCCATGCAACCTGAGTCTTCTCTCTGGTGGGCAGCTCCTGGGATGAGCTGTTCCAGCCCCTGGCTCCTCTGGGCCTGCAGGAGTATTCTCATGTGATGAGTGATCATGTCAGAGCCAGAATGGCACCACAGCGGGGCTGTGGTTAGACACGGGCTGCATCCCGTAAGTCAGCAGCTGGAGACGCTGGGGAGATGCTGGGAGGCCTTCCCTTCCTACAGGGTGATCCTCAGGAAAACAGATCAGGCACCAACCTATATGGGCATTGGGGGAAGGGTCACTGAGCTGACTGGCCTATCCATGCTCCCAAGGGCTAGCTTGCAGAACTGCCTCTCATGCTGTCTAGTCTGTCCCCTTTTATGGGGACCTTGTGACCAGGGTGCAGGGCTGGCCTTAGAACTGGGCAAACTGGGCCTGTGCCCAAGGCACTATAGCCAGTGTGGGAGGGGCAACTGTCCATGGGAGTTGCTGAGCAAAGGGGGAGGAGGGTATTGGGCAGGGGAGCACTGTGACAGAACATGCTTGCAGTGCTGGGCTGGAGTTGGCAGTCACACATAGGATGGGGGGGAAGGGTAACTTAGTGGTTTGTGCATTGCCTGCTAAAGCCAGGGTTGTGAGTTCAATACTTGAGGGGACCATTTAGGGCTCTGGGGCAAATCTGTCAGGGATGGTGCTTGGTCCTGCCACAGGGGAAAGGGCCTGGACTCAATGACCTCTCCAGGTCCCTTCTAGCTCTATGAGATAGATATATCTCCATTAATAGGTATAAGGGGGCACTGTGCAGAGGTTGAGGGCAGAGGGCACAGCATGGGGGTGCAGGGTTGGGAGCCCTTTAGTGCCAGGGGAAATGGTGGGTGCTGTGCCATGCCCACAGGAGTCAGAGGCACCAAGTTGGCCCAGGGCACCATCTCCCCTCAGGCCAGCCCTGCCAGGATGTGCTGGACATTGGCATGGGTGAGGGGGAAAGCAGCATCCCAGGACAGCTGCAGTTCTGTCAGTGCTCTGAGCAGAGAGCGGAGCAAGCCCACAAGGGTGAGTTCAATGCCGGGCCGGTGGTTAGGGGGTTTCCTTTTATCATGTCCATCCAGTCTGATAGCTGCAGTGCTCTCCTGAAATCAGTGACTGTGCCCCCAGCATCCCTCAGCTTAGATTTCTTAGCTCAGTGGGATAATCCCCTGCCTCACTGGCCAGGCCTGGCTTTTGTGATGCTCTTTGTGTGAAGCTCAGGCCAGCTTAATTCCCCTCTCTCTGTGGCTGGGAGCCACATGGGAGGCTAGCAGTGCATTTTGAGTGAGGTTGGTGTGGGCAGAGGCACCTGGCAGGCCCGGCTCTTCAGCAGGGGTGTTTGGGACAGGTGGGATGCCTGGGTCTCTGGAGTCAGTGGGGATGCTGACATGCCAGACCTTTTCACTCCCCCCTGACTCTCAGGGCCAGATTTTCAAGCACCCAGTGCCGGTATCCAGGACAGACTTTCACAAGAGCTCAGCTCTGATGCTGGTGCCAAAAAAAGGGCCAAACCCAGAGCAGTCAGTTCCCTGCCACAGTGCTTCTTACAGCCAGAACATCCAAAGCTCTGCTCTCCCCATGTACCGGCGGTGAGAGTTCCCTGGAGCAGCTGGCCTTAAGGCAAAGGGAAATCTAGATTGCAGGAGCCCATGACCCTTGCTGGGGATCTCAAGACAAAGGTTGGCAGAAACCGCCTATGCGGTGAGCCAGGCAGAAAGCGAGAAACAGAGGCCCCATCTCTCCCTTACAGAGGTTATCTGCTCTCATTCTCCATCAGTGCCCAGACCCCACCATGCCCCATGGAGAGCTCCTAGCCCAAAGAGGCGCCTGAGCCCCAAGGGAGTCTATCTATAGCTTGTTCTCTCTTTCATTCATCCCCAACAGTCCCGGAAATGCAGACACCTTCTTTAAAACATTGCCTACTACTGGCTAGGGAAACTACTCCCAGGTAGTAAGCAATGGTCCCTCTAATTTTTTCCATCCATGTGCAGAATAAATTTTGTTATGTGCACCAATATGTGCAGATGTGTACCACTACTAAAACACATGCTGCTGGCTAAGGGTGCTCTGCTAATCAGCTGGGCGGCACCTGAATTTCTCCTGGGTGGCCACCCAAGCACTCAGCTTACAAAAGCCATTTGCAAGAGGTTCTCAGCAGCCAACTCTTCTTCATGTTTGGTGTTCAAGTGAACTCAGACCACTTAGGGGCCTCCTTGCCCTGTTCCCCAAAAACCTGGGAAACCCCATGCTGGTGCCTGGTCGTCACTATCCTCTAACTTCCTGCATCTGGTGGGACTCTGAAGATGAGGGAAAGAGGGTGCTATTGGCTGATGGTTAGAAAGGGTGCCCAGGGCTTGTGGCAGGGAAAGAAGCTGTGCTGAGTGGGAGGAAGGTATATTCACAGAGACCATGTCGGATGTCCCTGCTGAGCCGATTGCAAAGGGTGTGAAAGATCTAACCCGTGATTCCCTGGAGCAGATTTGAAGAATCACAAAGAAACCTTACCCTAGGCTTTTGCTAATCCCAGCGGGCAGAGGGGAGGAGGGGTTCAGTACAGACCCGGATTCCGACTCTGGTTTCCAGACATCTCCTTCCTGGGAGGTTTTCAAAAGGAGGCTGGAGTAAGGATGTTAAGGACTAGTTGACTAGTCGACTATCTGATAAGCAAATGTTTAGTGGATAGTCAGTCACTTAGTCGATTCCTCCCCCCACCCCCCATCAGATAGGGCTCCATACCCAGGCTCCGTGAGGCGCTGCTGCTTTAAAGGGGTAGCACCGCACAGAGCCCAGGGTCAGCTGAGGACTCCCAGGCTCCCTGTAGCATTTCTGTGGAACCTGGAGTAAGCTGGGGACTCCCCAGCTGATCCTGGGCTCCAGCATGGAATTTCAAAGGAGGAATGTGGAAGTGCTTATCGACTAGTCGATGGAAATTCCATAGACTACTTGGCTAGTAAATTAGTCGTTAGTTAACATCCTTAAGCTGGAGAGCATCTGCCTTGGGTGGGTCAGACACCCCAGAGCCTGTTCTGTGGTTCTAGGTGAACTCTCTTGAGGCTCACAGAGATGTTGAGCAATGCTGTAGTTAGCAGCCAGCCTGCCCAGGTCTGATTTCCTGGGCTGGTGCCATAGTCACCTGCATCTCACACCCCTGCAGCCTGGATGGGAACCCGCGTTCCTGAGGCTATGTCTACACTGGCGCAATCTTGCACCAGAGCTATGCAAATGAGGCTAAGTGTGGAATATCGCTGAGCCTCATTTGCATATCTAATGAGCCTCCATTTTTGGTGAAGAGGCTCTTGCACCAGAAGGAGCGACTACACTGCCCCTTCTTGCACAAGAAAAACCCTCTTGCGCAATGCTGCTACGCTGATTATTTTCAGGGATAACGGCATTGCGCAAGAGGGTTTTTCTGGCGCAAGAAGGGGCAGTGTAGATGCTCCTTCTGGTGCAAGAGCCTCTTCCGCAAAAAATGGCGGCTCATTAGGTATGCAAATGAGGCTCGGCGATATTCCGCGCTTAGCCTCATTTGCATAGCTCTGGTGCAAGATCGCACCAGGATAGACATAGCCTGAGTGTTTTAGTCCCTTCTTGATATTGACTGGGCTGTTGAGTTGCCTGCGAGGAGAGTTGTCCTTATGCCAGGGGACTTACTGCAGGGGGGCTTGGCGAGAAAAAGAGCCTGCTGGTCCATCAGATGTGGGAAAGCAGAGGGGCAGTGTGTGCCGGGGAAGGGGCCTCAGTGGCCTGTCAGCCGGGCTTACTTCTCCTGAGGGTTGTTTTCTCTTTGTGTCGTGCCGCAGGCTGCTGGGAAGTGAAGCTGGACACTTGGCTGTTGTCTCGGTGCACCGGAGGGAAGGAAATGGCCTAGCACTGTGTTGGAGGGAAACAAGTGCCCACACTCCAGACAAATCCCACAGATCCAGTCCCTTCCTCTGCACACACAGGCACCCGCAGCAGCTGCGCCCAGCGGGAGTCTGTGGCAGCAGAAATTACCTGCTTCTCGCCCAGACCAAATGCACCCAAACCCATGGCCTTGGCACTGTGTGTCCAGGCAGTAGTTGTCTCTCCAGGCCCTCACTGGGCTTAGCAAACATGTCCCAGCAGCTGCTGCATTTTGCAGATGTGTCTGCATCCTGACTGGCAGGAGAACATGATCTCACCTGAAAGGAGTGCTGGCAGCTTGGCTGTGAACTCTGAATGTATCTGTACCTGGCCTCCCTTCCAGACTCCGGTCCCTCCCTCCCCCACCGTACTGTGCAGGACTTGGACTAACAGCGGTTTGTTAAGCGTTCACAGAGCATCAACTTTTAAGGAGTTGGAGAAAGCAGGGGGAAAGCAAGTCATGATCCCTGCCTCTGTTGTTCAGTCCTCCTGGAACCAGTGTACCTGCAGACCAATTTAAGCCTCCCGCCTGATTGATAGCTTTGTCATCAGTGCCCCTGGGCAACTGCTCCCTGGCCCAGCCCTTGCCCCACAAGTCTGTCTTTGAAGGCAAAGGCACAGCTGTGCAATTGCCCTGAAGGGTGCTCATTTCCTCTCCTGCAGACTTGCTGATTGCCCTCAATCAATAGTATGACTCACTCTCAGAGGCTTCCTGGCAGGTTTTGGTGTGGGGCTTGCTGGCAGACCATTTCTTAAGGGAGCCAGATCCATGTGGGTCCTTCCTTGTGATTAATATTATTGCTCTAGAAAGTGGTTTACAATGTTATGCAAAATGACAACTGACTTTTTCTTTGTAGCGATAGAAATGTAGCCGTGTTAGTCTGGTGTAGCTGAATCAAAAAACAGG
Source organism: Pelodiscus sinensis (assembly GCF_052426305.1). Classification (NCBI taxonomy): domain Eukaryota; kingdom Metazoa; phylum Chordata; order Testudines; family Trionychidae; genus Pelodiscus; species Pelodiscus sinensis. The sequence continues at coordinate 37,445,514 of NC_143085.1, read as the reverse complement.
ACTATGTAGCACTTTAAAGACTAACAAGATGGTTTATTAGGTGATGAGCTTTTGTGGGCCAGACCCACTTCCTCAGCTTCAAAGGCCTTTTAAGACTGCACTTGAAAGAGAATCCTCTGAACTAAGCATCTTGTTAGTCTTTAAAGTGCTACATAGTCCTGTATTTTGTTTCAATCCTCTGAACTGTCATTCATGCTTAAATTTGACACTTTACGCCTGAGTTTGAATAAAGAATCTAATTACCTTACCCATTACAAAGATAGCTTCCCCAATTATCACCTCTAATATCATTAGTTCACAGACATTTACCTCCTCCCCTTCCCCCCCCCTCCATCCCCCTTCTGTTCTGAAATTTGATTTGTCCTTTTCATATGTGTTCATTTTTTAAATTGTATCCTTTGGTATATATGGTTGTGACAATTTTCTTCCACAATTTGATCTGAGGAAGTGGGTCTGGCCCACGAAAGCTCATCACCTAATAAACCATCTTGTTAGTCTTTAAAGTGCTACATAGTCCTGTTTTTTGTTTATAGGTTTGTGATAGCTAATAATCAGAAATGTTGTGTGGAGAGAAGGCTAATGAAGGCTAACGAAAGGGAGAGCCCTTCCCGTCCCATAGCAGCCAACCATTTATGTGCAAAGCCAATACACTGCAAACTACAGAGCCCTCACAATCAGTGGAGTGCAGGTAGCATTTACCCCACAAGAAAGAATGGTGCAATACAAGAACAAATGCCCATAACAGACAGCCGGCTAGCAAAAGAGTGTGGTTCCACTGCCACTGTTTGAGGGTTCAGATCCTATGTGGCTGTGGGGGGCACAGTGAAAAGTGCCAAACCTTTGCACAACTTGTGGCAGATTGTCCAGGGCAAGCCTTTTTAAGACTGGAGGGTTTTCCAACAGTCATGTGCTAGTTCAAAGAGGAACAAATTCAGAGAACTCCTGCAGCCTGAGTAATGCAGGAGGCCAGGCTAGATCAGCTATGGGCAAATACCAGCCCATGGACTGGATCTGGTTCACTAGGGTTAGCCCCTGGCAGGCCCCTGCTGCTATATTTACTTGTCCCTCTGCATGTACCAGCCATCGCAGCTCCCATTGGCTGTGGATCACTGTTCCCGGCCAATGGGAGCTGCAGGAAGAGGTGTTTCAGTCCACAGTATTTCTTGCTGCTCCCATTGGCTGAAAACAGTGCTCTGCAGTCAACGGGAGTTGTGAGAAACTGTATCCGTAGACATGCAGACAAAAATTGTGCCAGCAACCCACCGGTGGCTAACCCTGGCGAACTGCATCTGGTTTCTCGCCTACCCCTGGGTTAGATGATCCTAGCAATCCCTTGTGGTTTCAGAATCTGTGAAATGTGCTGTCTGTCTGAAATCTGATTGCATTATTTGTTGCTCTTTTCATTACTTTCCTGTGGCCTACTTTCCTCACTACTTGCCAGACTGAGTTACAATGAGGTGCCCGCCAGCAGGGTATTGGTATGCTAGAAATCTCACAAGTTCCCACCTGGGGGGGAGTGAGTGATTAGCTCCAGCTCTTCGCTCCATGCTGAAAGCTTCTTTATTCAATATTTGCAGTCCAGATTGATTCTGAATATCCTCTCCATGCTCAGCCCCGTGCATCCTCAAGATGGTCCTGGCTAATCCTAATCCTTTCTTTTCACTTTTGAATAACCTGGTGATGAGGCTTTTACTGAGCAAGAGCTGTTTCTCCTTTGCGATTCTTTTACCTTTGTCAGGCCTCGTGGTGTTCTGAATAGGAGGGACGATAAGAGATCGGTTTTTTAAAACCTCAAAAACCCTTCACAGTCCGGATTTGCAAGCGGAACGAGCCTGCTGCTGTAAAGAGCATCGTCAGGCGAGGCCTTCTCGTGGCTCTTCCCACTAACTGATGGGCTCTGTGTGTCGAGCTCCCTTCCCTTGGGGTGCTTTGTATTCTGCTTCTGTGCAGGTGTGAAATCTCATTTACTTCTTCCTCTGACCACCTCTCCTCCGCTAATAACTTGGCTCAATAACATGGAGGGCGAAGGGAAGCAGCAGCTGAGGTTTGCAGCTTGCTCTTCTCTGCAGGAAACACCAGAGGGAGAGCCAGAGCCCTCATGTTGTTTGCAGAGGGTCCTGTCCTGGAGGGACTGTAAGGAAGAATGAATCTCATTATTATCCCCTGGGCTGCCAGGGTCCAGTTCCCCTTCCAAAGGCCTATTCTCAAATGTTAACCCTCATCAGAGCAGGCAATGCAGCGGGGTATCCCAGGCATTCCCCTTTCATTCCTACACCACTGGATTCCAACTGCGCCTGTTTGCCAGTGAAAATGCTTGAGTGACTCTCATAGCCCATAAGTGAGCATGAACTTGGAGCATAAAGCCACCCTAAAGGAGACACAATTGACCACCTGTGCTCTAGCAAGGCCCTAGGGTGTGTGAAAAGTTTGTGGTGACGTTCAAGGTGCACTTGCAGTAGTGCAGCTGTGTGTTTAGGGGAGGGATGGGGATTAATCTGCAGTGGCAATGGGGTGCAGAGGTATAAAATAGTGCATATGAGGACTCTGTGTTTTAGGGACACACGGCAGGATCTTGCATAACACCCTCCTGCAATATGTGTTGTGCCAGCTCATGTTTCCCCAGAGTACGGTGCTGAGTTTGAAAGCAATGAAAGCTCTGAGCACAGCAAATGGGTAGAGATGATCATGTAAAACATTTTTGCAAGACACACAACAAATCAGTATGAGTCATATACAATAATAATGGATGCAATACATTCAGACAACCTTGCACACTTCAGATCCTTCCTTCTGCCCCAAAATCATAGGCTACTGACACTGGATTGGAAGGAGAATCTCCTTTAGCTGTTAGCAGTATAGGGTATCTGACACACAGATGAGCAGATCTGAAGCTACTCGGCAAAGGGTCAGTGTTGAAAGCCAGCTAATTACAATGTCTTCTGTAAGATGCTAGAGCACTGTTAAAATGATGGGTTTGGTCCTGAAATCTTTATTCAGGCAAACATCTGGCTGAAGCTGAGGTGTTTTGCTTGAAGGAGAATCTCAGAAATGGGTCTGATTTACATGCAAGTATGAATCTATTTCAGGGTCCTCTGATCTAAGAGTGCGCAGAAGCTTGTTGCACAAACGCATACAGCACTGGGAGGGAAGAAGTAAAAAGGCCTTTACAACCAAAGCTGGCTGAAAATTTTCCTTTGGAAATGATGATTTCAGTGAAATCGAAACATTTGGCAGGAATCTAACCATTCTTCAAAATTTTCACTGGAAATTATCAAACCATTTAATTTCAATAATATGAAAATTTCCCCGGCTCGGGGAAGCCGGCAGCGGAGCAACCCAGGCGCGCCTGGAGTGCCTCGCTGCCCGAGCCCCCCCGCAGCTTTGCAAAGCCGCGGGGAAGCCGGCAGCGGAGCAACCCAGGCGCGCCTGGAGTGCCTCGCTGCCCGAGCCCCCCCGCAGCTTTGCAAAGCCGCGGGGGGGCTCGGGCAGCCCAGGCGCCCCTGGGCTGCCCGAGCCCCTCCGCGGCTTTGCTCTGTGTCTTCCTGGTCTGCAGACCAGGGAGACACAGAGAAAGCCCCAGAGTACACGGGCGGCAGGACCGCGAGGTCCCGCAGTCCGTGTACTCTGGGGCAGCCCCGTTCGTAACTGCGGATCCGACATAAGTCGGATCCGCGTAAGTCGGGGACTGCCTGTATTTCGGAATAGGTGTTATTCCTCATAGAATGAGATTTACCGATTTCAGAATGGCTGTGTAGACATTCACATTGTTATTTTGAAATAATGGTGTAGTGTAGACGTACCCTCAGTTTGGGGTGAAACCAAATTTTGAAATCTCAGAATTTCCCATTGAATGGAAATTCTGTTTTTCAGTGAGCTCTGTCTATAGCATAGGAAAAATCTTTGGAAGGAAACTTGGTAGAATGGGACCATATACTGACAAGGCCAAAACTAAGTATTTCTCCGAGTACTAGTTGCGTTACTCACTTCTGCTTCACTAGCCTTCAGGATTTGGCCCTGAGATGGGCTTTTATCACCAAGTTACATATAAATGTGGATGGAGATCCCTAATAGATGTATGCCTGGTTGGGAATTGTTTGAAATCAGATTACTTTCCTACATTAAATATGCACAATATTTGTGTGTATTTTAGTGTAGTGTGTATGGTTCCATGCATGCCACTGAACTTAGATCCTGGCACTGGCACTGTCGATCCTGGGAAGTCATCACAAATAGAAATACTGCCTGGTGCTATGCAATTTTAACCAACCCACAAGAAAAATTTCCCAAACCACATCATTAACTTTTAGAGTTTCTTCTGTAAAACGTCATTTGGAATGCAAATACTCTAGTCAGTTTTAATCTCCTCCTCCATTTACAGCTATTTGCATAATCCCCTAATACTGCCAGCCTGATATCTAAAGATGGTCACTGAAAATTTCTACTAAAATGTTTTAATTTTAGATGGTTTCATTTATTTAAAAAAAAAAACCCTGAAAAATGAAAAATTTCTGTCAAAAAATTCTTGGAAACAGAAAACTTTTCAGCTTTGAAGAAAAAAATGTTTTTTCCATTTTTTCAATGAAAAATCAAAAGTTTCCAGGCAAGCAGACACTTTTTAACCAGCCTTGTTTCTATTTGTGCCAGTTTTGGCACTGATACACTTCTTCTTCTGCCAGAAATCTCTAGTCCAGCCACAGACTGAAGGACCCAAATTCCCTTCTGATCTCTGGTAACTTCACACCTAAATGAACACCCTCACGGGCTCTTCCAAATTCCATCTTGTTTCATCCTGAAGACTGTTAAAGATACTGGTTTTTTTCTGGAGTGGTTTCTGACCGGCAACCAAGAATAATCCGTGTCAGGATTGTCTTTTAAAAGTCCATTCTAACTTTGCAAAGCACCAGGCCATTATTGACTTGTCTTCCCTTAGCTGCTACCAAACATAGTGCCAAATGTTGCCTTCATTTACACTGGGCTAAATCTGGAGAAACTCCCCCCATAGTCAATAGAAATGCACCAGCTTCATACCAATTTAACTGAGAGCTGAATTTGGTTCCTAATAGGTTGGGAAATGCCCATTAAAGGCATATGCACTGTACCTAAATCTTCCAGCGAGACCCACATTTTACTTTTATAGGCACCTGTTTGTGGATTTATCTAACTCTGACCCTCTATGTCTTAGTAGCGCACATCCATTTTTCAATGCTACTGACTGACCAAATGATTCCATCTCCAGCTAGCACCGTGCTGGCACTAATAACAGACAAGGGGACTGCTGTGGTAAAGGTTTTATTTTAAAAAGCCATCCTCACACCCTCATTGGCAGATTTCTAACATGATGGTTCAGCTGCGCTCTAATTCCCTGGTTCCTCAGGTGCAGTGGCTGTGGTGAAGAGCAAGGAGGGGGAGTGGGAAAGGGGATTTTTTGATTCAAGGTCTGCTCACTGCTTGAGCGATCAACATCATTTCCATACTATAATTACATTGCCCAATCCTCTCCTGATTTTACTGCTATCTTGTAAGCCGTCCCGGTTGTGAGTAATTTAAAGCTATATGAGATGTCAGGCTCTGTGAAACAATCACCCCTCAAAGATATATGGTCTGAGATAATAATTGATAAGTCCCATTAGGCAATGGGCCCTGTTATTTCCTATTTGGCCTCTTCTGAGATGGCCTTGTTGATTCACTTAATGCAGATTTTGTCACTTGGCGTCATTGAGAGAACAGCATGCCCACGGTTCCTGCATGTCAGTTGGGACTGCATGGAGAGAGCCTCAGGGGTGTCAGGGAGAGAAATAAGGGGGAGCAGAAGGGATTTCTTACTGTGGGGCAGAGCAGGAGTAACCAGGGCTAATCTGTGTCCTCACTTCCAGGTGTGCAGCCAGATTTATTTCTGTGTTTTCACATGAAACATGTGATGAGTATTTGTTGCTATCCATATTTGCTCTATTGGTTCAGCAGCAATCATGAATCCAAGGCATCTCCACTGATCCCTGTCTTCTGCTCTGCCTTCTCTGGCTGATGTCAGTGCTGTTCATGGGTGCTAGTTGTACATCTTCTCCAAGAAGCTGGCTTTCTCACTGGCTTTCTTTCTTGTGGTGGGAGGTGGCACACTTTCTTTGTCCCACTGACAGGAGTGGAATTGTGATGATGTTCTTGTGCACTCCTCACCAATGCACTGATTTGGGACTGGCTTTGTTCAATGCCCTAATGAATTGTTTGATCTAAAGGATCCTCCTTGGATCCGTGTCAAAACTGCCTCTCTCTCTTTTTGGTGTGGCTGCTGCCCATGGAATACCCTACTTTCTGTTGCTATGAATTTTAATGTTAATAAATGCAAAGTAATGTACATTAGAAAAAATAATCCCAACTATACGTAGAACATGATGGGGACTAATTTAGCTATAACCACTCAAAAGAGAGATCATGATATCTTCTCAGAGTGTAGAAGCAGTCTAAAAAGCAAGTAGAATGTTAGGATTCATTAAAAAAAGGGATAGAGAATAAGACAGAAAATATCTTATTGCCTCTATATAAAACCATGGTACACCCACATCTTGAATAATGCTCACAACTGTGGTAGCCTCATTTGAAAAAAGATACATTGGCATTGGAAAGATTCAGAAAAGAGCAACACAAATTATGAGGGGTTTGGAATGGATCCCATAGGAAGAGAGATTAAAAGACTTGGACTTTTCAGCTTAGAAAAGAGGAGACTAAGAGGGATATAATAGAGGACTATAAAACCATGACTGGTATAAAAAGTGAATAAGCAAACAATATTTACTTGTTCCCATAACATAAGAACTAGGGGTCACCAAATGAAGTTTATTGGTAGCAGGTTTAAAACCAACAAAAGGAAATTTTTCTTCACTCAGTGCATGGTGAACCTGTGGAACTCCTTGCCAAAGGATGTTGTGAAGACCAGGACTTTAATGGGGTTCAAAAACGGAACTAGATACATTCATGGAAGGTAGGTCCATCAATGGCTATTAGCGAGGGTGGGTGGGAATGGTGTCCCTAGCCTCTATCTGTCAGGGGCTGGGAATGGGTGACAGGAGAGGGATCACTTGAGGATTCCATGTTCTGCTCATTCCCTCTAGGACACCTGGCATTGGGGCATCTGGCAATGATGTAACATATCGCTTACGAGTGCTTTCTCATTTGTTAACAGTTTTTCATACCAAAATATGTTGAATGATCGAAAGTCTGCTGTTATTTTTGAGATGTCATAAGTGCTTCTTTAGGATCAACTTTGCCTGAAAGTTGAAATCCAAGAGAAGCAAAATTGCCAATTCCTTCACACTGTCACTTTTGAAAAACCCGTGGTTCACTTTCTGATACGTTCCTTCTCCACCGCTGTTCTCCATGGCTGATCTCAGGCTATGTGGGGAAAGGAGCAGTGGGATTGATTTGTAGCCCAATCGCTAGGGTTCCCTGTAACGTACTGAAATGCTCTGGTCACCTCATGTGTCAGACACTAGACAAGGACAGACCAATGTCTGATTGTCCACGCAGCCTGCAAGCTCTTTAGAATGTGCAGTGAATAGTCTACCTCCATTCAGTGGTGCACAACAAGAGCCAAGCACGCTCTCCAATGCTTTCTTGAAGTCACAAAAGTACATGCTGCTTCTTTCCTATGGCTAGGGTAGGACTGGTTGATGTTTGATTGGTGCAGGAGCTCCCACCTCTGAATCAATCTGTTTTATTTTGACAGTTTCATCGACCAATTTTTTTTTTTTTTCAGAAAAACAAAGACCCAGTGATGTGGAATGACTTTGGCTATCTGCAGAAGTCTTTGGTGCAACATTCTCTGCACTGATGTAATAATGCTGACCCCACGTCTGAATATTGGGCAATGTTTCTACCGTTGTGCTGCTGAGGGGACTGTGGGGTTCGGCAGGGTTCGGCAGGATTCATTCCCAGGTGGGTGACTTCCCTGCTGCCAGTCTCAGCACCTCAGCTGTCCTGTGTAGAGCAGAGACACGGGAACATGGTTTTGCCTCATGGTGAAAAATCAGGGGGACAGAAGTGCTCAGAGGTATGCCATGAACAAAACTCACTGATGTGGCCCTTGGAGTATAAACAGAGGGCTACGTCTACACTGCCCTCTCTTGTGCAAGAAAATATGCAAATGAGGCAAAGCAGTAAATATCACCATGCCTCATTTGCATACTTAATAAGATGTCATATTGCACAAGGGGCTTTTGCGCAAGAGCCATTCTGCCATTTTTTTCCAGGAAGAACAGCTCTTGCGCAAAAGCCCATGAGCAAAATGGCGGCTCGTTAAGTATGCAAATGAGGCACAGCAATATTCACCACTTTGCTTCATTTGCATATTTTCTTGCGCAAGAGAGAGCAGTGTAGATGTCGCCAGGATCTGGAGGAAGCATAGAGAGGTTATTTTCCCTCTGAATTTGGCACTGGTGGGACCGTTACTGGAATCCTGGGTCCACATCTGAAGCCCATAATGCAAGAAAGATATTGATAAACTGGAGAGGGTTCAGAAAAGAGCCACAAGAATGATTAAAGTTTAGAAGATCTGCCTTATAACTCAAGGAGCCAAGTCTGTTTAGCTTAGCAAAGAGCAGGTGAAGCGGAGACATGGTCCCAGTCTGTAAGTACCTTCATGGGGAACTGCTATTTAATAATCTAGCGGAGAAAGTTCTAACACAGTCCCATGGCTGGAAGATTAAGACTGGAAAGAAGATGTAAATTTACAACAATGTGGATAATTAACCACTGGAACAATTTACCAAGGGTCATGGTGGATTCTCATTCACTGACCATTTTTAAATCAAAATTTTAATTTATTTTTAAAGATCTACTCTAAGAATCATTTCAGGGGAGTTTTGTGGAGAGTGCTATACAGGGGGTCAGATTTAATGGTCACAGTGGTCCCCTTCTGACCTTGGAATCTATGAGTCTATTAATTGTACAGCACTTTACAGCAGTTTTTGTCCTTAATGCTGCTTTCATAATCTCATCACTTCTGGAGTTGGAGTTTAGAAAACAGAACATTTTCTTTCTTTCTTTCTTTCTTTCTTTCTTTCTTTCTTTCTTTCTTTCTTTCTTTCTTTCTTTCTTTCTTTCTTTCTTTCTTTCTTTCTTTCTTTCTTTCTTTCTTTCTTTCTTTCTTTCTTTCTTATGATTGTAAATTTTCCAGCTCTCATTCTTTAAACTTTTAAATTTTTAATTAGAAGAGAGAATGTAAACTTAATTTTTTGTTGTCTAAAAGATATGAAAGGTCTCACCCATGACAAGAGAATGAGTGATGAATTATGCAAGCACCAGAAGGAAAGCTGACTTTTTTGATGTGCTATTTTATAATTGCATGCATAAGCTACTGCGTTCTTGAATCAAGCAAACATTATATTACACATTCAGTAACCTTAAAAAAAAGTGTGACAGCTAATTTATGATTGGTCGATAAAAAATATGAAAAAAAGCCCACAAAACCAGCACCATTTTGACATACAATACAAAGAGTTCAAAATAAAATTACTTATGGAAAATGGAACATTTTCTTTTCTGCATTTGGAAATTTATACTATGCATTCAGGGAAGATCTTGGAGTCTTCTAGGATGTCTAAGACATGACAGCAATGTGAAGGGCATGTAAACTCCTTAGGCTAGGGACTGCAATGAGAACTAGATCCATGCTTGCATATCCTAGGGGCTACCCAATACAAATAATTAATAATAGTGTCATACATTGATCATTCAGTTGGTACTGTTTATCATAAAGGAAGCAGAGGGCTAGGGATGGAAATTGGAGCTTTTAACCTCCAGGCGATGGAGTAATTTAATACCAGTCATGCCTCTAGTAAGGACCTCAAATTGGAAAACAGAATTTATCTTCTGAGAGAAATTCTGAGATTTCACATTTCTTTATTTCCTGAACTGGTGTAAAAAATGAAAATATCAAAATAATTCACAGAAATGAAATTCTGAAATATTTTGTTTCAGCCATAAGAAAGTGGCCATATTTAAATTATAACTTTGCATAGGGAATCTTCAGCAAGGGGGTGTTTACCAGTTGGGCCCTGCAGAGTGCTTAGATCTCTGTTTATAATATTTTACCAATAATCTGGAAGAAAATATAACATCATGGACAATTTACAGATGACAGAAAGAGTTGGAGAGTGGTAAGCACTGAAGAGGTCACTGATTCACAGAAATGTGGACCTCTTGGAAAACTGGCACAAGAAAAAATATGTTTTAATATGTCTAAGGTAAAAATATACATCTAGGGCTAAAGACTGTCTGCCATAATTACATGGTGAGGCTGTCCACCCTGAGAAAAGATTTGTGGGACGTGTTGGTTAACCAACTGGACATGAGCTCCCAGTGTGATGCTGTGGCCAAAATTGCTAATTGATCCTGGGGAGCATAAACAGGGGAATCGCAGGTTGGAGCGGAGGTTATATTAACTCTGTATTTGGAACTGGTGAGACCACTGCTGGACTCCTGTGTCCATTTCAGGTGCTCACAATTCAAGAAAGTTGTTAAGTTGGAGAGAGGCCAGAGAATGATGAAATTATTTGAAAACATACCTACCCTCAAAGACCTCAACTTATTTAGTTTAACAAAGAGAAAATTAAGGGGCAACATAATTATAGCCTCGAATGATCTGGCATGCAATTTTACCAGGGAGGGCAATTTACCAAGGGCTGTGGTGGAATCTTCATCATGGATCATGTTTAAATCATGGTTGTGTTTTTCCTAAAAGTTCTTCTCTAGGCATTATTTTAGGGCAGATCTCTGGCCTCTGCCAACCAGGAAGTCAGACTAGATAGTTACAATAGACCTTTCATGCCTTGGAATCTATGTATAAAAATGTTTTCCTTACATCAAAACATTCTATTCTATTCTATTCTATTCTATTCTATTCTATTCTATTCTATTCTATTCTATTCTATGTTGAATGTTGAAGGGAATTAAGCAAAATGTGAAAGTCAAAATAAAAGACTCCATTTTTATTTGAATTGCTTAAAAAAATTCCATCTAAAATTCCTTGAAAACAACATATTCCCACAAAATGTTGCAGTGAGATGGTATTTTCCAATGAAACATCTGTTGGGTTGAACAAATTTCAGCCAGCTCTAGTAGGAGCTTTGAAATTTGATAGACCTGTTGGTGGACTGGCACTCCAAACACACTCCTCTTCTGGCCAGCCGCGTGGTGGTGGTACCAGCTCCCCTTTCTCACCTTCCCCTTTGCAATCTGGTTCCTCTGCCCTGCAATGAAGCCAGAGACGGTATTGTCTGGGGTAACCTGGGTGATGGGGGTTCTGCTGGAATAGGTGGCAATAATGACAAGCAGGGGCAGATGACAGTTTTGAGGGGCCCTGGGCAGCACAATATCGCGGGACCCCCCTTTGGAGAAAAAACAGAAAAAAGGGGTCCCCCCCGTGCCCACTCCTCCAGTAGCCCCACACTGATCATGTGAGCTACCCCCTCCTCATCCCCTCTTCTAACACCTCCCTCTACACACCTGCCCTGCCTCTCTCCTCCTGGTGCTGGTCCCTCCCCTGCAGGTGTCTGCCCTTCTGCTTCACCCCAGAATCCCCTGGCATCTGCATCTTCCCTTAGCCCTGCACCCTCCTGGTGCCTCCCCCTTCCCTCACTGCCCCTGCCCCCTTTGCCCTCTTTTTCCCTGATGCCCACCCCTCAACATCCTCTGCCCCCATTCCCCTCATGCCCCTGTGCCCTCACACATGCCTTGCTCCATCCCCGCCTTCCTCCAGCCCACCCCTCCTTTCATGCCATCTCCCAGCACCTCCCCCTCCTCCTTTTAGCCCCCAATGCCCTTACCCTCTCCCCTCCCAGCATCACCCTGTCCCCCCCTCCCACTAACACCTTCCCTCCTGCCCTTTTCCTCATTGACTCCACTTGGCCCCCTGGCATTTGTCTCTCCTCTTCTTTCTTCTCCTGACTTGCCCCCATCCCCTCAGCACAAGCCCCTTCCTCTGCCATCCACCTTCTGCCTTCCAGCGTGCATGGTGGCCGCGGCCCCGGCCTAGGCTCCAGGCCACGTGCCGAACCGTGTGGTGCAACGCTGGGCCACGTGGTTTTAAAGTCCCGGGCCATGGCGTCATGCCACGCCACGCCACGCCCAGGCATCTCCCCTCTCAGCTGTTGCGCGGAGAATTTCAAAAGTGTGGGGCTGTGGCGCCCCACCACAATCCCCCCCTTCCTCCTCTAGCAGCCACCGGCCGGCCCTTCGGCGGATGGCTCACCGGGAAATTCCCGGTATCCCGCCAGGCCAGTCCTCCCTGGCGCGGGGCCTATTGAAGTGCGGGGCCCAGGGCAGCTGTCCTGCTTACCTTGCCCTATATCCGCCACTGATGACAAGGAATCTTTTCTCCTTTCTTCACAGATGCTGACAAAAAGGCATAGCTCTGGAGAGACAACTCTGAGCTGCCCCTGCTCCCTGCCAGAAGCTCAACGCAGCAGACATTGGTTGACGTCTTTAGTTTGAAAATATTGACTATTACAGGATTTCTTCTGCCTGTTCAATGCCAACTGAACCAAGGTGGAGCTTGTCCTGTTTACCAGCTCCACCCCCCCTCGCCCTCCCCCGCCTCCAATGACTACGAGCCATGAATGTTCAGTTGGAAAAACAGTTGGTGGCCCTGATATTGTGATATTTCCATTGACTTCGATGCAGATAGTTTGAATGTGAGAAAAGAGCTGAAACTTCACAAGCTGCCTGCTTTTCTGCTTCTCTCCTGTATGTATGAGTTCTCTGAAGATCATACAAAGAGCCTTGATGTGAACATGAATGAGGCAGGACAGCTGCTTCTGCAGAGGCCGTTACAGAGCTGAAAACACGTTTGACTTCTGGAAGAAATTACTCAAGTGGAAACCAAGTCCAAAAGGGCAGGTGGCATCACAGTTTATCCCCCCTCACCATGAGCAGCAGCACTAACTCCATCCAACCCAAGCAAAATAACTACTATAAATAAGAGCTGGCCACTGAAAGGAGCATTTGCACAATGCAACCTCCAGGCTGACTCATCTAGGGTCAAGCAGCACAGAGAACAGTGCCGTGAAAAGGCTCCTTGTGTTGCCCAGGGATGAAATTCACCCCTATGCAGTGGGCCAGCTCCATCCCATTTCAGTAACCCACCCGAGGCCAGGACAGTCTCCCCCACTAAGAGCTCCACAGTATGAGATGAGGACACTGTGGCAATGATGCACATTCAGTCCTATGAATGTGCTGAAAATAGAAGCTCAATGAATCTGAGATGTGTAGACATATTTCCAGCCCAGGAAAATCTTACCAGCATTGCAGCCTTCTGCCCTAGAAGTCACCCGGCCAGATTTCACAGGGCAAAACTAAACACAAATCCACTGGAAGGATGAAATCATTGAAGTCCTTTCTCAGCCCTTCATCAGTCAATTTATTAAAACTAAATGGCAGCTGTCAGGAGCTTTGATCTTTCCCTACACCAGGTCACTGCTCAGTTTAGCCTACTGTCTTGTCTCTCTGACATGTGAGGAGAGCAAATCAATGGCATCTCTGCACAGGATTCTGTCTCCGATGGGGAAGCGGTGGCTGTGGGTGTTAAAAAATACCATACCGCTGGGTGGAAATTGCTTCCTGATCTGAGCTGGTGATCACCAATTCATACTAACAAATGAGAGATGGTGACTTCACAGCTTCTAATCTACCCCAGGTGGCACGGTGCTACTGCTGCTCTCTGCTGCTGATGTAACAGAGGGTGAGTCGAAGATGCATTCCACACAGCAGTGCAAAGAAAACATACCCCCTCTAACCTCCCTCCAATTACCTCTTCATCCTGCATTACTGACTTTTCCTTCTCCTGTCCAAACGCCCCAGTGCCAGCCTGGTTATTAAGGCAAATACGTTAGTTTCTGTGCTTTTAATTAAGTGACAGTTGCCAGCTGATGCTAGTAGTTTTCCAGAAGATGGAAGGCCTGAATTGGCACAGGTACAACCCATAGGGAGCTGTGAGGACCTCCTGTCTTGAACACTGAAAACCGGGAACAGAGGCGCTGTTCATCCAAAAGAGAATTTTTGATCAGCATCGTCCCCTGTGAAGTTAAACGCTGTCAGGGTTTGGAAACGGTGTGCAAACTGTGCGTATTATATCCAATTGCCACTTAGCACTCCCCCTCCCTCACACACAAGCACCCAGGTAAACAAACGAGCCCAGTCAGCCGCTTGGAACACTATCCATTAATGAGCTGCAACATGAAACATGCAAATGTTTATCACCAGTTCTTCTTTCAGTCTTGCAGGGTGCGGAAAGCAGCTCTGCAGTTTCCGAATCCACTGCTTTCCCTTGGGATAAAGCCCCGCCACTTTGTAAGCAAGAGGAGCCGTCTTGGCCACACAGCCACCGTGATAGTTTTGACAAGAACGTAACCACTTTTAAACCAGCTGAGTGGCGTGCACTGATGGGAATTCATTCCCAATTTGTCATGGCCACACACCTATCTGGGCCTCCTGTCACCAGGCTCTGCAATATTATGGTGCAAGCTTCCAGTCCAGAAGTTTAGGGTGTGGGCCCACTGCAGTTTTAAGCATTGCTGCAGCCCTGCCAACAGAGATGCAGTGTGTACCCAGCGCATGACTCACAGTTGTGCATCTTACCCTGCTTTCAGACCTTTACCTCAAATTGGCCATTACTGCATCTCCTGGCCTCATACAGATTCTTACTGGGTACGAAGCAGCCTGGACATAGGGAGTCTCAGGCTCACAAACCTACCATTTTACACTCTGCCCTTTTCACAGGCTTCCCATGCTTTTGATGGAAAGGGGAGGCTGCCTACTTTTGGTCTCTGTGGACCAGGAGTGGGCAATAATTTTTGCAGGGAGGCCACTAAATGAATTTTGATATATGTCATAGGTTGGCTCCACCCCCAGAAGAGGTAAGGTCTGGGGCAGAAGGTGCAGGGCTGGGACTAGCCTCCCCACATCGTTGTCTGAGGCCAGAAGCTTTGAAGTAAAAGAACAGCAAAGGGCTTGTGGCTACTAAAGGTGTTAAATTGCAGTTATCTGGCTAATCATGTAATCGATAAAAGTCGACCCTTTTTCAAAATATTAAAATTTCATGGACCCCGTCCCCAAACAATCCATTCTTGCTAGCCCAAATAAACCCTTCCCGCCACTCCAATAGCTTTTGAATAGTTAGAGTGGGGGGACGTGGTAAAAAAAAAGAGACAAAAATGGTAACAATTGACTGTCTCATTAATAAGCCGACTCCTGGTTCCTCCATCCCCTGCCCAGGCACAGAGCAAGGGGGCTCTCGTAGGGAGCTCTGGAGCTGGCAGCTCTTCAAGGGCAGAACTTCGGGACAGTAAGGGTGTGTCTAGACTACAGGGGTTTGTCGACAAAACTATACCTGCGTCCACACTGCCGCTGAGTTATGTCAACATAATGTCGACAGAACTCAGCAGTTTTGTTGACGTATGTAAACCTCATTCTACGAGGAATAACGCCTTTTGTTGACAGAGTTCTGTCGATAGAAGGCATTATTGCATCTACACTGTCCTTTGCGTCCACACTGTTATGTTGACAAAGCAGCTTGCTTTGTCGACAGACCTGGCTGCAGTCTAGATGCTCTTTGTCGACAGAAGCTTTGTCGACTGTATCTGTTGACAAAACTTCTGTCGACAAAACCCTGTAGTCTAGACATACCCTAAGAGGTAAGGGGGGAACTTCAGGCATGCAGGGGGCGTGGCAGCAGCCGTGTGCTCTGGGTTGTGGCTTGATTTTGATCCCATTCCTCAGGTGCTAAGAGAATGAGGGGAAAGTGCTTGCATCCTGTGCATGCCTCTCACTCACCAGCCAGGCGTGATAGGCATGCACGGCATGCAAGCACTTTCCCCATGCTCCCTTAGCTTCCAGAGAACAGGAGCAAAAGCAAGCTGCATCCTGGCTGTTCCCTCCCTGCCACCATGCTCTGTGAAGTGGGGAGAAGAAGAGGAAAAGAAAAGTACTTCCTTTTGAAAACTTTCTGTGGATCCCTTGCCCTGCCCCTAGGGGTCCATGGACCCCAGGCTGAGAACCTCTGAACTAGTCAACTACTCACTAGCATCCCTAGTGGCTACCAGCCCTGCTGCTGCCACATTGCCTGGAAGCCACCCTGGGCTTGCTGCATCTATTTAAATGGTTAACGGGTCCAGCTCCTACAGGTATAGCACCACAGCCAAGAACCATGAGCCATACTGCCTGAGCCATGTCTGGACATTGGGTGGCATGGACAGCAGGATATAACTAGGAAGTGGCCAGATGCAGTCCGTGGTCTGGATCAAAGAGTTAAGTGGGCTGGATCTAGCCCCTGGACTACATCTTGCCTAGCCCTGCTGTGGACGCTGCCTCCCCTGCCGCTGACCAGTTTCTGGGCTGCAGCAGTCAGGACCAACTCAGAGTTCTTGCTTAAAAACCTGCCTCCAGATTTATTAATGTTTCTTTGCTTGACAAAACCTTTAGCAGTGGGGCGGTAAAACATCAGCATGGCTATGATACAGATGCAGAGGTGGAGCTCCCTGCTTCCTGTCTGCCAACCCATCACGCCTCAGGGAAGAATCAGGCTTTACTCTGTAGAGCTGGCACCAAGGTGACTTGCACACTGTGCACAATTTCATAGGGAAAGGCTAGGGCGGTGCTGCCCCCTGCTCCTGCCTAGTGGCTAAGCCTGTTGCTGGATCCAGCCAAGTGACAGGACAGCTTCAGTGCATGGAGCATCTAATGCAAGAGTGGAGAACCTTTTTTGGGTTGGAGGCTACTGACCCACAGAAAAATCAGCCAGCGGCCACACACAAGTGAGAAGTGGGGGGGGGGGGGGAGGGAACCCTGACTATGGCCCCTAACTGAGAAAGAGAAAGACACTCCCCACATTCCCCTCACATGCCACAGCCTAGGGGGGCCCAGACTAGTAGATTTTGTGCACTCCAGCCCCCAGGGAGGCTGCAAAGGGAGCTGGAGCACCAGCTCAGGCTGCCCAATGCTCGGAGGAGCCCTGAGCCTTGTGGGCCATATCCAGGCAAGCTACAGGTCACATCCAATCCCCAGGCGTGAAGTTCCCCACCCCTGGTCTAGTGCAATGAACTCGCATCCAGTGACTCTGAGGCTAAGCTCTTCTTGCACAGGGCAGTAAGCAGTGCTCCTGGACCTATGGCTTGCCCATGCTCCTGTGCAGGTGTTTAAAATGCAAAGTATTGAGCCAGAGAGATTATTGCCTGTTTGCAGCAGAGAATAAATACAGACCTGAGAGGGCAGTCTGTAGGCACAGTTTGTTCTCTCTTTGAGTAAGCAGAATATTCCCCGCTTGCATTGGTTCGTTCTGTCAAGCTAAGAGAGGCTTTGCAGGCCTAACCAGAATGCCTTCAGCAAAAGGGGTTACACTTCTAGGAAACACAGCTGGGCAGGCTACCAGCAGCTAGAATGGAATGAATCTTGGAAGCCGGAGTCAGTAGACATTTTGGAACTGATGTTTCCAGGCAGAGCAGAGGAAAGCCCACTGGCAAAATCCATTTTTAAATGTTATGTTCCTCTTTGTCAACCTGCAATATTTTGACTAAATTTTTATCGTGAAATTCAAAACCATTGGCCAGCTGATTGTCAGCCTGCCCACTTTCTGCCCATTGTATACCCGCAGGTCACAATTTTCATGAATTCATTCATTATTTAAAATGAACTGCCAGAGACCTATGCCCAATTTTGCCTCCTCCACGCATTTGCAAACTGTTGGCAGTGACTATACAGCATTCTAGATCTGAGCCAGGGGATTGTCGACACTAGGTCATAGAGCAGGGGTGGGCAATAATTTTTGACTGGGGGGCCAATCCAAGATTTTGGAAAGTGGTCAAGGGCTGTACACTTCCATGATATTAGTGGAAGAGGTGCAGGGTCTGGGATGAAGACTGGGTGCAGAAGGGAGCTTGTGATAAGGGATTGGGGCACAGGAGGACCTGTGAGGTCTGGGAAGGAGTTTGAGTGAAGGAGGCCATTGTGGCCTGGGACATGGGATTGGGGTGCAGGGTCTGGGATGGGGTATGGGCTCAGGAGAGGGGCAGAGGGTTTGGGTTATGTGGGTGTGGGGGTCAGAGGATTGGGGGGAGGGACGGGCTAGGGTGCCAGAAGCAGGCTCTGGCCAGGAGACTTACCAGTGAGACTCCCGGCCAGCAGCCCAGCACATTTCTCAGGAGCCTGCCCTGTCCCCACACAGGTTACAGAAGCGTGCTTCACATGCTGCCTGTTCTAGAAACAGGCAGCTCCCATTGGCCAGTTTCTGGCCAATGGGATTGTGCTGGGGGCGGGGGCAGCCATGAGTCACCCCTCCCCCTGCTCACAGTGAGTGGAACACAAATGACCCAGCAGCCACTTTTCTAAGGGCTGGGCAAGGAGGCAGGGGCAGGGCAAGCAGGGAGTCTGCCTGAGACCCCCTACTGCATCTGCGGGCCGGAGCCAGTGTCTTGGTGGGCCTGATCCAGCCCGTGGAGGGTGTTTTCCCCGGGGCCAGTCATAGACATTGTTCTTCATGTTGTGCGCTCATGTGGCTGCTCAGGAGAGATATTAAAGCCACCCAGCTGATTAGCAGAGTGCCAACAACTAGGTTTGTGTTTCTTCTGGTGGTGTACATTTCTGCATGCCTTGGCACACATCATAAAATTTATTCCACACACGGATGTGGGGGAAATCCACACACGGATGGAAAAGATTAGAGGGAACGTTGGGCGAAAGCCTTTTGTTCTGATGAGATGAATGTGTGTGTAGCTGTCTGGCTGAGACTAACAACATGCATGTCCCCTGCGAGTGGGTTTAAATCTCAGAGTGAGATCTCTAAGACTTTTCAGCCAGAAGGCATCTTCATGCTCATCTACTCTGACCTCCTGCACGCTGTGGTGCTTTCATTCGTTCTGTAAACTGGAGCAAAGTGTATCTCAGAATGTGTTGGGCAACATGGGCCCAGCTCTGACAACAACTCAGGGAAAGGCCAAAGTGCTTGAGAAACTCAAAGATGCAGAGGCACTTATATCACTGCAGTCCCACATCAGCCCTGTGGGGCTCAGCCTCTGCCTAAGGGTGAATGTTGCCCAGAAGGAATGATCATCTTTCCAGAAACTGCAAACCAGATATACAGCAGCTTTGGAAATACAGCATGAGTAGTCCAGGATCCAAAGCACTGACGGCCAACGTGTTCAGTAAAAGTGACCAAAGATAATAAAACTAGTGGGTGGGGCAGAGTTAAGGTTGGCACCAGCATCTGGAATGAAATGGCGAGCAAGCAGAGGAATGTGTGTATGTGTAAGTTTGTTAGAGCATCAAGTTACACTAGAGCAAGACTCTCCAATGCTTTAAGAGCCAGTTCCCTGGCCCAGAACAAGGGGATTACACCCCTGAGAAGGCTTCATTCAGATCAACAGGAGACATAGAAGCAGCCCCATGTCATTTCTGGGCTAGTCGTTTTCAACCCAGAGAAACATGACTCATGTCTGGGGGGTGGTCTGGGGAAACCAAATGCCAACGCACACTGTTTTCAAACATTCTGAACAGGACTTTGCTGTAGGCTAATCTCCCAAGTGATGTTTTAGGCCCCAAGCCAGCAAAGCATGAAACAGTTGCTCAGCTCTATGTACCTGACTTCTCTCAATGACAGTCAATGGAATCAGCCACATGCTTAAAGTTAAGCGCCTGCTTAAGAGTTTTTCTGAATCAGCTGCTTAAAGAGCCTATTTCAGAACTGCAGAATCAGTCAGTTGAAATCAGTGAAACCCATTCTGTAAATTGTTGTGTCCACTATTTTCTGAGGCATAAGACACATGAGTACTATATTTTTCTTCTGGACTGACAGTGGCTGTTTCCAGAGACATTAATATATCTTTGTTAGTTATCAGTCTAGCTGAGAGCCCTTGGAACTTGTTACAGGGTAACCATGTGAAGTCCACCTCAGTTCTGATGTGGATGGTTATCTTTTTTAAATGTGTCACGTATCTCAGCCTGAGTTTAAGCTTGTCTCCTTCCCACTGCCTAAGACAAAAAGGTGGTTGTGAACCTACCCCGAGTTTTTGGGCTGCAGGGGTGGCTAGGTGTTGTTGCAGGGAAGGGGGTGTCTGCATCTGTGTGTGTGTAAACACACAAGGCCAGTGCCATTCACAGTGCCATTAACTGTTTTCTCTGATGCTTGAGGCTAACGTTAGCGAGGCTGAACAGTCCAAGGAAGATGCAACACTTCTACTGGTGTGTTCTGCCAGCTGGTTCCTGCAGCCTTTGCCTCTGTCTGCATCGCGCTGTCCATCACTGTGTGCAGCTGTTTGTGGGGCTCCTGTATTAGTGTCATTGTGCTATGTATCTTTCCTAGCTATGGACTCTGAAACCATATTGAGGGGGAACAAAGAATAAAGCAATCACTGACCTAAAAGTAAGCTTCCCGACTCATAAATACATGTTACAATTATAATTCCGAGCTGGCATTGTGGAGTGCACAGAGCTCTGCGTTCCTGAGGGAATAATATCTCTGTCAGTTGAAATTGGGTCTGAGGAGCAAATACTTTGTCTACACAAATCAAGTCTAGTGTTACAGGGATTGTGGCTCCTCTCAGCACTACATCTTGAGTTTCTGGGAATCTGCAGTACAGCTTGTTTTTCTCCCATTTAACTTATGACTTCAAGCTACACAGCCTTTAATTTTACACTGACAGAGCATACACAGTGACCGTAGAATCTTCTCTTCAAAACTCTCCAAAGGAGAGGAGATTAATGCCACACCGAGGTGGGAGAATAGGGGGTTACCACCTCACTGCTCCTAAACTGCCCAATTACAGACAGCAGGCATGCATGTCTGCCCTGCCACCTTAGCTAGACGGACCATTCATTTTAGCACGCCAGCCATTTCAAGTGGGTATGCTGAGGCATTAATTACATTCGTTCTGTTTTCTTGCGGCAGTAGGGCACACTTTGTCATGTGCATAACCTCAGCCTTGCTGACTGGGAGGGGTGGGTGGAGGACAAGGGGACAACTGCCTTTGGGCCAAGTGATTACAGCAGTGGCAGCTGGAGCACTGGGCCCTTTAAATTGCTGCTGGAGCCCTTTGTAGCATGCTTCGGAGACCTGAGTGGTGGGCTCTGGATGCCACTGGGAGGGGGCCCTGGTAGCGCCGAGGGCTGGCTGCCCCATCCTGTCCCTTCACACCAAAGCCCCATCCCTTTCAGGAGCATGGAGCCAGGTTCCCCACTTGCCCAGGGGCACAGGCAGTCTATCAGCCCCCCTGCGTATGCTGATGTGTACACAGCAGGGTGGGGGTACCTGTGCACATGTGTATTGCAGCTGCCTAGGTGACAGGTACTGCTGTGACAAGCCATTCCCATTTCATCCACTTTCCCTCATAACCAGAGATGGGTGAATGATAAAATCACTTTTGTTTATTATCATATCCACTGTAAATAATTGTTATGGGGAGAAGTGGGGACAACAGCTGGGCATATCTCCTTTTCACTGATAAAGAGAGTAAACTCT
This sequence comes from Pelodiscus sinensis, assembly GCF_052426305.1. Taxonomy (NCBI): domain Eukaryota; kingdom Metazoa; phylum Chordata; order Testudines; family Trionychidae; genus Pelodiscus; species Pelodiscus sinensis. The sequence goes on along the minus strand of NC_143085.1, from coordinate 37,424,021 downwards.
ATGAGACTCGATATGGAGTCAGATAGATTCATTTGGAGTTTGGTCCCTTTGGTGGGGCTATCCTCCTGTATGCTATCAAGTCCCCTGTCTAGACTGCAGGCTTCTTTTGGAAGAAGCTTTTCTGGAAGAGCTTTTCCAAAAAAAGGTCTTCGGAGAGAGAGTGCCCACAACTGCCAAAACTCATCAAAAAAGCCATCTGCTTTTTCAAAAGATAGCATCCACACTGAAGGGACGCTCTCTCGCATGTAAGCTGTGATTGCTATGGACAGAGTAGCCACCAGAGCACCTGTGCTTTTTCCTCTTTCCTCTTTTTTCGAAAGAACTCCCTCTTCCCCGTCCACACACGCCTCTTTTTGGGGAAAAAAAAACAGGACTATGTAGCACTTTAAAGACTAACAAGATGGTTTATTAGGTGATGAGCTTTCGTGGGCCAGACCCACTTCCTCAGATCAAATAGTGGAAGAAAATTGTCACAACCATATATACCAAAGAATACAATTAAAAAAAATGAACACATATGAAAAGGACAAATCAAATTTCAGAACAAAAGAGGGATGGGGGGGAGGTAAATATCTGTCAGTTAATTATATTAGAGGTGTTAATTAGGGAAGCTATCTTTATAATGGGTAAGATAGTTAATGTCTTTGTTTAAGCTTAGGTGTAAAGTGTCAAATTTAAGCATGAATGACAGTTTAGAGGATTCTCTTTGAAGTAGGAATAAGATCCTCCGGAAAAGGGCGCTTTTTCCGGAGGATCGGGGCCAGTGTAGACGCTCTTTTCCGGCTTTTCTAAAAGCCGGAAAAAAGCGGCGGACATTTTTATTTAAATGCCGCTGGGGATATTTAAATCCCCTGCGCATTTCCCTATTACGATCTCTGAAATTACCATGCCCCTTTCAGAAAAGGGACCAGTGTAGATGTAGCCAGTGTGTTGAAATGAACTCTCTCTCTTAGTGTGTTGAAATGAACTGTCAGGCTCCAGGGTGTTACTGAAGAGACAGAGCTAGCATTTACCCTGAAGGAGTCAAGCTTCTGGGATTTTTTCCAACATAAAAGAGTTTCTAATTCTCCCCCCTACACTGAACAAATGCCATGCCACACGTCTGCCCCAGGCTGGGTCCATGTGCTGCAACTTCAGGAAGTTGGTGCATGTGTATTGAGTGCCTGCTGGACAAAGGGATTTCCCCCCATGGAATGGCATTTAGCTGTCAGAGATGTTAAGGACTAGTCGACTATCCGATAAGCAAAAGCTTATCAGATAGTCAGTCGACTAGTCAACTAGTCAATTCCTCCCCCCCTTGCTGCCTCTATCACATAGAGGCAGCAAAGAGGGGGAGGGAAAGGTGGTTCTTCAAAGGGGCAGCACTGCATAACTGAGCCCAGGCTCAGCTGTGCAGGGCTACTCCTCTGAAATCCAAGGCAGCATTTCAAAGTGGTGCTGTGAAGCCTGGAGTCAGATGGGGCCTTCCCAGCTAATCCCAGGTTTCACTGAAATGCTGCTGGGAGCTGGGATCAGTTGGGAAGTCCCCAGGTGACTCCGGGCGCTGGACAACATTTCAAAGCGGCAGCAGAGCATGGAGCCCAAGGTCAATGGGAGACTCTGAGTCTCCTGCTGACTCTGGGCTCCATGCTGCACTGCTGCTTTGAAATGCACAAGAGCCCCTGCTGGGAACTCTTGTACATTTCAAAGCAGAAGCACCCATGTGCAGTGTGGAATCAGCAGGACGTCTAGCTGACCCAGGGCTGTAAAAAGGGTTTCGCATTCCTTGGGGGCTCTTGTACAATTCAAAGGAGGAATTCAGAAGTGCCTATCAACTAGTCAATTAGCCAATATTTAATATCCTTATCAGAGACCCAGTGTCTGTTCCATCCTTGTTATCTGCGTAAACAAAGCACATGGGTTCTTTTATAGAGGAAAAGGCAGTACACCGCATTTATTGAGAATACAACAGTTGCATATGCTTTTCAATCATTCACACACACACACCATACACAGTCCCACCAGAGAATGTCATAGTTACCAGTCCAGAGTCTGTATCAATCTAGTGGCCAGCTAGATCGAACACAGAGGGGGAGTTGGTGGCAAGATGAACCCAAAGTTCCATAGCAAGGCACCCTGCTTTTATAATCCTCTTCTCTATGGATTTCACTGTGTCAGTCTGTGACCAATTACTGTTATTTTGTTGATGTTAATCATTCCCAAAACATCTTGAAAGGCTCATCCTGTCCTGGATTGTTAATCAGTTGTTTTTAGGGATGCCTTCACCCTTAGAGCCGTCAATCTGCCAATCGGATCAATTCTTGACCGTGGGTACACACTGATGGTTTTTCTGATGCCGATATGTTTCTTTGCAGTCTGTCTTTTACAGTTTGTCTTCACCCGCATTGCTTCCCTTCTCTCTTGACCATCTGGCTCTAATGATGACCTTCACACGTTATCTCATTCACACAAACAGTCTTTTACACAATCCTTCAAATGTACTATAAAACAGTACTGTTTTATATTAAGTAAAATCAAAGTCAAAACAATTCACATTGAAGGCTCAGGCCTTCAATATTTCTAAACTCATTAACATAGACACAATTTGAGATCCTGTCTCTTTACTTACTAAATGTTAATATATATCTTACTAAAAGGCTTAATTTAAATGTAATAATATATTACCTTACATTGCTACATTATTAAACCTAAAAAAATACATAAAAAGGATAAAATTTTCAGTTCCAACACCCTTGCAGGTTCCATTGACCAATAGCCATGGGTCCTGGCTTCATCTGGATCATGCACTATTACCTTAAAGGGCACTAATGATGAACAGAGTTAAGGAAAGAGCACTAAACCTAAAGGAGGTTAGTCTGCTCAGCTTAACCATAGAGCTGGGCAAACAAGATGGAACACTTTCTGTGTCATTGCTTGGAATTTGAACTCAGTTTGTCTTGCCTATGCTCCTGGCCCAGGATTATTCATTTTCCATAGACATCTCTGTGATCACCAGTGTTCCCACCCAAATGCTTTATTGTCATGTGGGTTTCTGTTGAGGGTGACTGTGTGAAGCCAAAAAATACCATGTGATCTCAAAAACCAATCACAGCTGAGCAATGCAGCTTGCATCTACTATATATTTGAGAAAGTTTGTCCAAAAACTCCTCATAAATAGTCAGAGCTAGGATCACCAAACTTGGAATGCAGCTTTCTTTTGTCATGACTTAAAGCAAGGTCAAGGTTTGGTTGTGCCAGGACAATGGAATATGCCTGGAATGGGATTGCTTCTCAGAAAACCACACAGAAAAGAGACAGAATCACCAGGCAGGTGAAAGGGGCTGGCTGGGGGCTACCCTCTCTGTACAGGATGTCCCAATCCTGAGCTTCCCACCCTCCAGGTAGCCTTTAGCAAGGGGAAGGGGGCTGAAGCTTCCTCACTACCTGCAATTTACATAGGACATTGTTGACTGTTCACCTTCATCAGGGAGCGAGGGGAAAGTGCACAGTTTGCAGTATTCCTCACTCTGGCTGGGGAGTGCAAGGGGCAGATAAACCTGGAGCTTCCCTAGCCAGGGAACATGCACCCTTCCCCCGGAAGTGCCCACTGGAGATGCAGTGGTCATGGAGAGGCACTCCTCATCTGGCCACAAGCTGATATGGTGAGAGAGGGCTGAGGCAGTCTTCCCCCTGGGGCAGCCTACATACTGAACCCCTCATCTCTCGGCCCCACCACGGAGCCATGATTTTAATGAAGACTTGGCATTTTCATTTCATTTTCCAAAACACAAAAATTAATTGAGTTAAAGACCCCAGCAACACGGGGTAAATCTAGTTCCAAATATACGTGAATGAAAAATATAAAAAATTTGTCTTTTGGAAAAATACAAGTGACAAAGGCAAGGAAATTGCAAGCTTCCCACAGATACTCCAGTCAAAGGGATTACCTTCCTCGTGAAAAATTATCTATTGCAAATTATTCACAGGTCTCTTCAAATCCAAAGTAGTCTGACTACGTGTTTCGTCCTGCATGCAATTCTGTGATGCGTATGGAAGAGGTGCCAGGCAGAGACAGGTGGGAAAATATAATAATGATGGTACTCATCTAAAGCATCGTCCATATGTGCGGTGATGGGGAAACTGTTTGAGGGTTCTGGCTGAGCCAGGTTCCTGTGTTGCCTGTTGTATTTGTACTTGGTACTTGTAACCCCAAAGAGGGACGTTCCAGCTCTGTGCCGGGGTTCTGAGAGCAGAAGATAAAAAAGCTGATTGTCAAGGAGGCAACCAGGGAGACCTGAACCCAGGGAAATTTCTTGTGTTGAACTGATGATTGTGGCCCCTGCTGGGGAAGGAGAATCCCCTGAACTCCTCAAGGACAGGGAGTGTCTGTGTGTGTGCTCAGATCCCTTTGTCACCAGTGTTCCTCATGCTGCCATTGCTGAGGATTTGCTTGGCGGCTAAATACCAATGGGAAAGCTGAAGAGCTGAGAGGAGAGCGCCTTGGACAAAGAGAACTACCACACAGATGCAGCAGATTCTTCTGAAGGGAGTTTGGTTTTGATTTTAATAAGAAGTAGGGTCACCAAATGAAAGTAATAGACAGCAGGTTTAAAACAAACAAAAGGAAGTTTTTCTTCACTCAGTGCATGGTCGGCCTGTGGAACTCCTTGCCAGAGGATGTTGTGCAGGCCAGGACTTTAACAGGCTTCAAAAAGTGCTAGATAGATGCATGGAGGTTAGGTCCATCAATGGCTATTAGCCAGGATGGGTAGGAATAGTGTCCCTGGCCTCTGTTTGTCAGGGGCTGGAAATGGGTGACAGGGGAGGGATCACGTGATGATTCCCTGTTCTATTCCTTCCCTCTGGGGGCATCTTGCACTGGCCACTGTCGGCAGACAGGACACTGGGCTGGATGGACCTTTGGTCTGACCCAGTCTGGCCGTTCTTATGTTCTTGTGTTGACCACAGTAAACCCTGAAAAATAGTTTGATGAAAAAGTCCTCAATGAGTTCATATTTTCTACCTGGGCGACTATTTCAGGTGTCAGGCTCAATTCAGAGTGCACCCCAGGCCAATGAGAGGAATAGAGAGACACTTGCAGTGGTGGGAAACAGGTAGGAATGCAACGCCCCTCCTCCCCCATCCTCAAGTGACCCGCCAATAAGCCAACAGCTAGCACTCCACAGGCCTGCATTCAGGTCACCGTCTTTTCCTCATCTCCCGCCACATGGGAATGCTACAAAGCCTTTCCACTTGGTGTCTCTCAGGAGCAATGCCTAACACAGCACTGCATCTGTGGTGCAGCTGAATTAAATAATAACTAATCCCTGCAGAAAGTGTTTATAGATATATTTAAGACATACATGGACTATAACCCAGCTGCTGTTTAATTGGCTCAAAGCTAAACAAGCAATAGCTATCCAATTATGTGACTGTATACAAAGTGTCCTGTGGCCTGCCATAGCTCAAAGGCGCAGGGAAGCATTTAACTGCTAATAAACAAGGTGGTTGGTTTAATTTGAAAGGTTATTGCAATTTAATCTGACTGGAGGCTGGTGAGCGCTGTTCAGGAGTGCTTACATGGTCAGTGGCTAGTGACATTACCGTGCAATAGCAATGTGTGCTCAGTTGCCAGATGTGCCGTCAGTGCAGGTCCCTGCAAGTGTATAAAGAGGCAATTAACTACTGGCCTAAATTCCCAGAGGCAGAAATTCACCCATGGGCCGAATATCCCATCAGTCCAGAGCCTAGGTAAGTGCCACTTACTCCATCCTCAGCCAGTAGGGCTGGCTCTCTGCCCAGGGTGCATTTCACCTACAGACATAGCCCGGGAAGAAATTCATGAGGGGTAGCTCAGTGGTATGAGCATTGCCCTGCTAAACCCTGGATTATGAGCTCAGTCCTTGAGAGGGACATTTAGGGATCTGGGGCAAATCTGTCAGGGATGGTGCTTGGTCCTGCTGTGAGGGCAGGAGACTGGACTTGATGACCTCTCAAGGTCCCGTTCAGCTCTTTGAGATAGGTATATCTCCATGTTAGTGTCATTAATTGGTTTTAAATCAGCACCATGCCTGGCCTTAATAGATTAAAAGAAACTCCACCCAAGACCACATAGGGTGTGTCTAGACTACAGAGTTTTGTGGACAAAAGTGGACTTTTGTCAATAAAACTATACCTGCATCTACACTACCGCTGAGTTCTGTCGACATAACGTCGACAGAACTCAGCAGTTTTGTCGACGCTGGTAAACCTCATTTTACGAGGCATAACACCTTCTGTCGACAGAGTTTCTGTCGACAGAAGGTGTTATTGCATGTAAACTGTCCTTTGCGTCTACACTACCATGTCGACAAAGCAGCTTGCTTTGTCGACAGAACTCAATGTAGTATAGACGCTCTTTGTCGACAGAAGTTTTGTCGACAGTATCTGTCGACAAAACTTCTGTCGACAAAAGCCTGTAGTCTAGACGTACCCAAAGTCAGCTCAAGGCTACACAGGTTATAGCTGCACGGCAAACAGCGCGGCGAGAAGAGGATCAACAGATGGGGGAAGTGCCACTGCACTATAAACTTCGGTGTGCTCAGTGCTGGTCACCCCACCACATCCAAAAAGGTAGTTTATGCAAGCATAGTGTGAAGAGAGAGTCAGTGAAAATGATTAGAGAGCTGGAAAGACATCCACATGAGGAGAGAATGAAAACTTGAAGCCTGCTTAGTTTAGAAGAAAAGATCAATCACAGGGAACATGGTGGCATACCCAACAAACTGAGCAGAAATGGCCAGTGTGTTGAGGTTTCCATTTTAGCTGCTCTTATAAGACAGGGAGAAAGGAACAGACCATGAAATGGCAGAAATGTAATCCACTCAAAGGAAATTATTTTCTCACAACACAGAATCAACCTGTGGTGCTCACTGTCCCCAGGTATCACTGAAAGTGAGAACTTAGAAGAATTCAGGAAAGTATTAGGCACCTCAGATTTCAGAGCATGAGCCTACCACTGAAGATTCGGAGGCGATTTCCCATCAGCAACATCATCATGTTCCCATTATGCCTCTGCCATTTAGGGTGGTAATGAAGCTCCTCCACTCTTGTCTGTTTCTGGCAAGTCTTTCAATAGTTTCTCAGCTGTGTGCCAGGTTTTTCAGGTCAGCTTCTACAGCTCTTTACTGTGTTGTTTTTGGGCAGCTTTGTTTTCATTTGCCTTCCAGTATCCATCTTATTGCTACTTTGGTGATGAGATCAATTTCCCTCTGAAGCACATGGCCAATCCCTCTCCAATGTCTCCTGGCAATAATGGATAATAATAATAATAATATCTTCTTGGCTGCACTCTCAATAGATCTTGGTTTGATATTGTTCTGAGCCAAAAGATACAGAGGATTTTTCTGAGGCAGTGTGATGGGGCATGATCGCCCCGCACTCCAAACACCCATATTGCAGTGCTCTGTGGGAGTGCATCGCCTGTCTCATTGCTTGCGCTGCATGTTGACGCGCTGTGGCACTGCTGGGCGGTGCCGCAAACTGGAGCTTTACAAGTGCGCCAAGAATGATGCGAGAGGGGCAGGGTGGCTGGGGCGCATAGCGGTGACGTCACGGGGAGGGTGGGGCCAGGAGAGACAAGGTGGGAGTTACAAAAGGGAAATGGACACAGGAGAAAAGGGAAGATGAAGGAGGAGAGAGAGGACAGTCACCGTGAGTGAATGGGAGGGAGAGCGGCAGGGCTTGGCCGGCTTCGGTGAGCTGTCTGCCCTGGTCAAGGAGATGGCTGGGAGAGGGGCAGACCTCTCCCAGCTGTAGCCAGGGTAGGAAGTAGCCCAGGTCAGGGCTTCCCTGCTAAGGCCCGTGGGCTGAGGAGTTACGGCAGGAATCCCGTCAGCCGAACTGGAACTTGTCTGAGCCTTTCCTTAGGGCCCTGGGCTAGGACCCATGAGAGAGGGCAGGTCCAAGTCCCCCTACCCCGTCCGCCAAGGGCAAGTACCAGTGTATGAGCTATTGGAAGCCAATACTCTAACAGACTGCCGAAGAGGCAGAGTGGTCTGTAAAAACACTCTGAGCAGAGGGCCAATTAGAAACATGAGCGGGACCGCACGAGAGAGGAGGACTAGCTGCTTGTTCGCAGGCAGGTTACATGGAATGAAGTCAGTATGGACAAGTCATACCTTCTCATTCCCCGGCATTCTGCACTATCAAGGAGTGTTGAAAGTTTGCAGCTCTGATAATATAATATATGGAGATATACCATCTCATGGAGCTGGACAGGACCTTGAGAGGTCATCAAGTCCAGTCGCCTGCCCTCACAGCAGGACCAAGCACCATCCCTGACAGATTTGCCCCAAGTCCCTAAATGGCCCCCTCAAGGATTAAGCTCACAACCCTGGATTTAGTAGGCCAGTGCTCAAACTGCTGAGCTACCCCCCCCCCCCCCACCTGCCCCCGTTGAGAGTTATTAATGGTTCACAGTCATGCTGGAAGGGCATAACAAATGGGATTCCACAAGGGTCTGTTTTGGGACCGGTTCTGTTCAATATCTTCATCAACTGTTTGGATGAAGTTCAACAAGGACAAGTGTAGAGTCCTGCACTTGGAACAGAAGAATCCCAAGCATTGTTACAGGCTGGGGACTGAATGGCAAAGCAGCAGTTCTGCAGAAAAGGACCTGGGGGTTACAGTGGATGAGAAGCTGGATATGAGTCAACAGTGTGCCCTTGGAGGCAAGAAGGCTAATGGCATATTAGGGTGCATAAAGAGGAGCATTGCCAGCAGATCCAGAGAGTGATTATTCCCCTTTATTCGGCTTTGGTGAGGCCACATCTGGAATATTCCATTCAATTCTGGGCCCCCCACTATAGAAAGGATGTGGACACATTGAAGAGGGTCCAGCAAAGAGCAACCAAAATGAGTAGGGGGCTGGAGCACATGACCTACGAGGAGTGGTTGGGGGATTTGGGTTTGTTTAGTCTGCAGAAGAGAAGAGTGAGGGGGGGATTTGATAGCAGCCTTCAACTTCCTGAAGAGAGGTTCCAAAGAGGATGGGGAAAGGCTGTTGACAGTAGTGACGGATGACAGAACAAGGAGCAATGGTCTCAAGTAATAGTGGGGGAGGGTTAGGTTGGATATTAGGAAAAATTATTTCCCTAGGAGGGCGGGGAAGCACTGGAATGGGTTACCTAGGGAGGGAATGGAATCTCCAGCCTTAGAGGTCTTTAAGTCTTGGCTTGACAAAGCCCTGGCTGGGATGATTTAGTTGGGGTTGGTCCTGCTTTGGGTAGGCGGCTGGACTTGATGACCTTCTGAGATCTCTTCCAGCTCTATGGTTCTATTATTCTAGATGATGGCATACAGAGTACAATTATTAGGTTTGCAGATGATACGAAGCTGGGAGGGGTTGTAAGTGCTTTGGAGGAAGGGTCATAATTCAAAATGATCTGGACAAACTGAAGAAATGGTCTGAGGTAAATAGGATGAAGTTCAATAAGGACAAATGGAAAGTACTCCACTTAGGAAGGAACAATCCGTTTCACACATACAGAATGGGAAGCGACTGTCTAGGAAGGAGTACTGCAGAAAGGGATCTAGGGGTCATAGTGGACCACAAGCTAAATATGAGTCAATAGTGTGATGCTGTTGCAAAAAAGGCAAACATGATTCTGGGGTTCATTCACAGGAGTGTTGTGAGCAAGACATGAGAAGTCATTCTTCCGCTGTACTCTGCGCTGTTCAGGCCTCAATTGGAGTGTTGTGTCAAGTTCTGAGCACCACATTTCAAGAAAGATGTGGAGAAATGGGAAAGTCCAGAGAAGAGCAACAAAAATGATTAAAGGTCTAGAGAACATGTGCTATGAGGGAAGACTGAAAAATGAGGTTTGTTTAGTTTGGAAAAGAGAAGACTGAGAGGGGATATGATAGCGGTTTTCAGGTTTCTAAAAGAGTGTTACAAGGAGGCAGGAGAAAAAATGTTCTTCTTGGCCTCTGAGGATAAGCCAAGAAGCAATAGGCTTAAACTGCAGCAAGGAAGGTTTAAGTTGGACTTTAGCAAAAACTTCCAGGGTGGTTAAACACTGGAATAAACTGGCTAAGGAGGTTGTGGAATCTCCATCTCTGGAGATATTTAAGAGCAGGTTGGACAGACACCTGTCAGGGATGATCTAGATGGCACTTGGTCTTGCTGTGGGGGCAGGGGACTGGACTTTATGACCTCTTGAGGTCCCTTCCGGTCCTATGATTCTGTGAGATTCTGTGAAATCTTGAGTTTGATTTTGGTGCTGTATTCTGATGATTTCTAATGATTACCAGGATGTATGTAAGCCCCTGAAGGTGTTCCTAGCATTATTGATTCTGTTCCAGATGTTCTGGCTTGTTCCCCCATTCTGGCTGATGGAATTGATCAAGTAGATTAATCTTTCTTCCATACTGGTGATGGTGAGGCAATAAAAAATTTTAGACACAAAATCCCAGAAGCTAAGTAACAAATACTGTGAACAATACAGCAGGGCTGTGTCTAGACTGCATCCCTTTTCCTTAAAAGGTATGCAAATTAGACACATTGCAATTGCAAATGAAGCGGGGATTTAAATCCCCCCTGCTTCATTTGCATAAAAATGGCTGCTGCTTTTTTCCGGCTCAGAGCTTTGCCAGAAAAAAAGCGCTAGTCTAGACGCGGATCTTTTGGAAAATAAAGCCTTTTCCGAAAGATCCCTTATTACTCTTAAAATAAGGAGGAATAAGGGATCTTTCGGAAAAGGCTTTATTTTCCAAAAGATCCGCGTGTAGACTGGTGCTTTTATCTGGCAAAGCTCTGAGCCGGAAAAAAGCGGCAGCCATTTTTATG